>NC_048218.1:39254941-39514832 GCF_002007445.2 Ailuropoda melanoleuca
GGAGGGGAGGGAGAAGTAGTGTTAATTAAGTATTGATTGCTAATAGGTATGGGGTTTCTTTTGTGGTGATCAAAAGGTCCTAAATTTAGATTGTGGTAATGGTTGCACAATTCTGTGAGTGTCCTGAAATTGAATTACACACTTTAAATTGGTGAATTTTATAACAGGGGAATTATGTGTCTCAATAAAGGTATTTTTAAAAATGAGTGTCAGAATCTCAAATAAGGTTTTGTTTTGTTTTAAAGATTTTATTTATTTTTTGACAGAGAGAGACAGCCGGTGAGAGAGGGAACACAAGCAGGGGGAGTGGGAGAGGAAGAAACAGGCTTCCCGTGAAAGACCTTGATGTGGGGCTCGATCCCAGAACTCCGGGATCACTCCCTGAGCCGAAGGCAGACGCTTAACAACTGAGCCACCCAGATGCCCCTCAAAATAAGGTTTTTAAGAGAAAATTTATATAAAATTCTTGATTAAAGGACAGGGCAGAAACTGATGCAACCCTTTTAAGAGATTTCTAGATTCAAAACACAAAAAGATCTACTTTGGATCCCAGGGGATCTAACAAGTCACAAACGGGGTTAAGTTCTCACTGTTCACTTGACTATAAGCAAACACCCTGATGAATTGCAGATAAAAAGCCCTATCTGGTTATATACTAAGATTAGATTCTTTGAGGTTGTCAGGAGACATCACTATTGCTGTAGACATTTTCTTGGGACAGTAGAAAAATCCTCATGGATCTCAGTGCCTCCTATATGACCACTTTTTTGAAGAGTAGGACACAACCATTAGTGATTTCTGTAGCAACTTTATTCACAACAGCTAAGAACTGGGAAAAAGCCAAATATCTATTCAGGGGTAAATAGGTTAGAAAAAGTTATATCTATGTGATGGAATAATTCTCAGCAACAAATAGAAACAGACAACATGCATACAACAGATGATCTGAAACTCCTTTCCTTACATGACAAAAGTCAGACATGAAATAATACATACTGTAAGCCTCCATTCAATTAAAATGTTGGAAACTGCAAACTAATGGACTGTAACTAAAAGTTGATGAGTGGTTGTCTGGGACTGAGGGACAAAGGCAGCATGGAATGTGAACAGGGAGGAGAATACTTTTGTGGGTAATGGAAATATTCTACAGCAGCATGTTCGTAGGGGTGTTTCACAGATATACGCATGGGTTAAAATTCAAATAAATTTACATAATGAAAACATATGAAAATTATACATAATGAAATACATACATAATGAAAATTATAATTTAAAATTGGAAAAAATAAATTTTCAAAGTAGGATATGTTCACAGGACTCAATGTTGATGTAGCTATGAAAGTGGTCTTATAATGTTGGTAATAACATGTTTAAAAATGCCATAAAATGAATAGCCTGATGGATTTTGATTTGTTTAGAAGCTCAAAACTATGTAAACGTATACATACAGAAGAACAAACAAAACTGGAAGAATATAAAAGTTAAGGTGTCTTTTAGGGTTTTTTTCCTTATATTTTGTAAATTTCAAACATTCTAGATACAAAAGAAATACACCTTGGTTCAAATGCTACTTTTAAGTCATGTTGATATGAGACAGGTAGTAGTGTGGGCCAAGATCCAGGGAATTTCTATGTCGCTTTCAATATTACTTAGCTTTGTCATGTTTTTTTCTGAAGAGACTCATCTAATGAGCTGCCAGCCTTGCTTCCTGGGAACCAGATGGGTAGAAGACAACCAGTAACTTAGGCATCATTTGTTAATCTAATAGTATTGGGGGGGGGGCACCTGAGTGGCTCAGTCGGTTAAACATCTGCCTTCAGCTCAGGTCATGATCCCAGTGTCCTGGAACGGAGCCCCACGTCGGGCTCCCAGCTCAGTGGAGAGACTGCTTTTCCCTCTCCCTCTGCCCCTGCTATTGTTCTCTCTCGCTCTCTCTCCCTCTCATGCATGCTCTCTCTCTCTCTTTCTCTAATAAATAAATAAAATCTTTAAAAAAATCTAATAGCATTTGAAGCTGTAGTTTTAAAGGAAAAAAATGACAGAATACACAATAAATATGAATACGCTCAGCAAGGCAGACAAATGTATCACTATTGAGATTACTTGTTTCAGCATGTCAGTCAGTCAAACCAACAGCAGAATGTCTAGTTGAAATAAATCAAAGAAAATGGGGTAGTACATTAAAAGGCAATTTTACTTTGATTTGCTTTATAGTGTTAAAGCTGCAGAAGACCTTGTAAGTCACAGGCCAAAACCAAACCAAACCAAACCGAAATGAAAACTTGTTTTGCAGATTAAGATTGTAAAACAACAAAGACTCTTGTTTAGGATCACACACCAAGTTTGGGTAGAAATGAAACAAAAACTTCTCACAACTAGGCTCTTTCTATTAAGTCACAGGTTTTATTCACCTCTGGAACCTTACTGTATTCATGTTGAGTAAACTTATGTGTATTTCTTCACTCCAAAAGTTTGGGAGAGTGTAAATATTTTGACTATTATTCACCTATTAATTCCTGAATTAAAGACAACAAATCAAATTATTATATCTCCATGTGATTACCAGGAGTTTATATTTACATTCAAAAAGAAATCTTATTTCCAAAATCCTCATTCAAATTAAATAACTGTATCATTGTAAAATCATTTACTACAGTATATAACCTGACTCCCAACACTACGATGATATACTCAAGTAAATTGGGTCTGTAAAATGTAATAGAGGGAAAAAAATGCTTTTTAATTTTAGCCTGTAGATTTCTCAATCTTTTATTCTAGCGGTATAATAGTCATAATATGACAAACATAATTATTTCTTCTTGATAGTCACTATTGAAAAAATAATCCAAAGAGTTTTTGTGTATGTTCACATGTGCTTTAAGTAAAAGAGTCTTGGTGTCAACATTGTAATCACTGCATTCAAGCAGTTGTCATCATTCCCTTAGACAAACGCGTTGATCTTAAATCTCCTTGGAGTTCATGTCACTATAAGAAATTAACCTGTTTACCCTGGTTAGAGTGAACTTGTAGGTTCTGATTAACAGCAAGAATTTTCTCTTTCTCCTACTAAATAAAGCATCAGTGTTTTCACAATATTTTAGATATCTTTTGTAAACAGTGGAACTCTGCAGACAAGTTAGAGCTAATGAACTCTATTTATGTCATTGCAGTTAATATTTGATTATGGCCAAAGGTCTGAAATTAAATGTTGCTATTGGTAAGAGACAAATCATTTTAGCTGGTGGTTATAGCACATATATATATATTTTTTCTGGTAGAAATATTTTTGGAGGAGTGGTTGTGACATGCTGGCTTTCTCCCCCAAAACATAGATATACTCTCTATCAATTTTCTAAATTAATGTTATTTCATGTTATATATTTTTCACCCAATTTAGCTGTTTTAAAAAGCTCAATAAGAAACATAAATTAATAATATAATATCAAATAGGAAAATATATTTAACTAATCAGCATATTTTCTTAATATCTAACTTCAGTTGTACTTTTTTAAATTTAAATTTTAAAATACTTAATTTCTGGAATGGTAAAACCCATGAAAAAATATAGTGCTTCTTAATCAAATGACTGTTTTTTGGGAAAATAGCTTAAGTTAAAGTCACTAAGACAGCTGATAACCAGCAAAGGGGGGGAGGTGGGGGAATGTACCTGTACCTGTATTCTTTCAACTTCATAATATTCTACTGCTTTTTTACTTTCATTTTACTTCACTTGCCATTTTTATTTGCATAGAAGAAAAATACAGGAGGAGGACTTAAGATGGAGGAGGAGTAGGGGACCCCTTTTTCAGCCGGTCCCCTGAGTTGAGCTGGATAGGTACCAGACCAGCAGGAACACACAGAATCAGCCTGAGACGCAGGAAGATACATCTGGATCTCTACAAATGAACATCTCCAGCGCTGAGTATCGAGGTACGAAGCGGGGAGCCGTGAAACCGCGCACAGATATCGGAAGCTAAACAGAAGGGGGAGGGAGCCGCCGTNGGGGAGGGAGCCGCCGTGTCCGGGCCCGGGAAGTGGTAGCCACCTGCATGGGGAAGCGGGCAGACTCCCAGACGGCACCCGCGAGACAGCAGACTGAGGCCGTGAGCTGGCAGCGTGCACCACCAAGCATCTCACGGAGCTCTGGAACTCCGGTGTGCTCACTGGATCCAGACTGAGACCGGGAGCTCCGGGAGCGTCCGCGGGGCGGCTGGCGGCTGGAGGGCCACCTGCACGGGGGAGCAGGCGGACTCGCGGTCAGCACCCGTGAGACACCAGACTGAGACGGGGAGCTCCGGGAGCCCGCGCGGGGCGGCTGGCGGCTGGCGGGGTTGGAAACACAAAGGACAGAGACGTGCCGGCCCTGGAAGTGAGGGCTGGGACGCCGGGTGTGGGGCGCACAGCCCGGGATGCTGCAGGGTTGAGCAGCACCAACAGAAACAGAGTTAAAGTGGCCAGAACATCAGTGGAGAACGATCCGCGATCCCTCTGTTCTGAGACAGAGGCTGAATTTCAGCCGCTGCTGCTCTCTCAGAAGAGGCATAGCAAACCGCCAGGGAAAGCCGCCAGAGAACAAAAGCCCGGAAATACCGGCTCACAGGGTGCCCATCCCCATCCCCCCTCGCAAGGGACACAGAGACTCTACCCAAACAGGGTTTTCTGAGTACCTGCAGGCAGGCCCCTCCCCCAGAAGGCAGGCTGAAAAATCAAGAAGCCCACAACCCGGAGCGCCTGAGTGGCGCAGTCACCAAGCACCTGTCTTCGGATTAGGGTGTGATCACAACGCTCCGTAAGGAGTCCTTCATCGGGCTTCTCCACCGGGAACCTGCTTCTTCCTCTCCCACTCCTCTGCTTGGGTTCCCTTTCTTGCTGACTGTCTCTCTCTCTCTCAAATAAATAAATAAACTCTTTAAGGAAGAAGCCCACATCCCTAAGATCTCTATAAAACAAGGGCGCACGGCCTGGGTCCCAGTCAACACTTGGGCTCTGGACAACCCTGCAATCTCTCTTCATCAGAATGACGAGAAGGAGAAGTCCCCCCCAGCAAAGAAAAGATAATGAGTCTGTGGCCTCTGCCACAGAATTGGCCTCGGCCACAGAATTAATACATATGGATGTATCCCAATTATCAGAAATGGAATTCAGAGCAACAATGGTCAAGATGATGAGTAAACTTGAAAAAAGCATCAGAGAAAGCGTTGCTGAGAATATAGAATCCCTAAGGGCAGAAATGAGAGCGAATCTGACAGAAATTAAAAATTCTATGGGCCAAATACAGTCAAAACTAGAGGCTCTGACGGCCAGGGTCACCGAGGCAGAGGAACGCGTTAGCGAATTGGAGGATGGGTTAGTAGAAGAAAAAACGAAAATAGAAGCTGGTCTTAAAAAAATCCACGCCCACGAATGTAGATTACGGGAGATTACTGACTCTATGAAACGATCCAATGTCAGAATCATCGGCATCCCTGAAGGGGTGGAGAAAAACAGAGGTCTAGAAGAGATATTTGAACAAATTGTAGCTGAAAACTTCCCTAATCTAGCAAGGGAAACAAGCATTCGTGTCCAAGAGGCAGAGAGGACCCCATCCAAGCTCAACCAGGACAAACCTACGCCACGGCATGTCATAGTGCAATTCGCAAATATTAGATCCAAGGATACAGTATTGAAAGCGGCCAGGGCAAAGAAATTTCTCACGTACCAAGGCAAAGGTATCAGGATTACGTCAGACCTGTCTACAGAGACCTGGAATGAGAGAAAGGCTTGGGGGGGCATTTTTAAAGCTCTTTCAGAGAAAAACATGCAGCCAAGGATCCTTTATCCAGCAAAGCTGTCATTCAGAATTGATGGAGAAATAAAGACGTTCCAAAATCGCCAATCATTAACCAATTTCGTAACCACGAAACCAGCCCTACAGGAGATATTAAGGGGGGCTCTATAAAGGTAAAAAGGCCCCAAGAGTGATACAGAGCAGCAAGTCACAACCGATACAAAGACTTTAAAGAGAAATGGCATCATTAAAATCATATCTGTCAATAATCTCTATCAATCTAAATGGCTTAAACTCTCCCATAAAACGCCACAGGGTTGCAGATTGGATAAAAAGACATGACCCATCCATTTGCTGTCTACAAGAGACTCATTTTGAACCCAAAGATGCATTCAGACTTAGAGTAAGGGGATGGAGTACCATCTTCCACGCAAATGGACCTCAAAAGAAAGCTGGAGTAGCAATTCTCATATCAGATAGACTGGATTTTAAACTAGAGGCCATAGAGAGAGATACAGAAGGGCACTATATTATTCTTAAAGGAAGTATTCAACAAGTGGATATGACAATTATTAATATATATGCCCCCAACAGGGGAGCAGCAAGATACACAAGCCAACTCTTAACCAAAATAAAGAGACATATAGATAAGAACACAGTAATAGTAGGGGACCTCAACACCCCACTATCAGAAATAGACAGAACACCCTGGCAAAAACTAAGCAAAGAATCAAAGGCTTTGAATGCCATACTCGACGAGTTGGACCTCATAGATATATATAGAACACTACACCCCAGAACCAAAGAATACTCATTCTATTCAAATGCCCATGGAACATTCTCAAGAATAGATCATGCTCTGGGACACAAAACAGGTCTCAGCCAATACCAAAAGATTGAAATTATCCCCTGCATATTCTCAGACCACAACGCTCTGAAATTGGAACTCAACCACAAGGAAAAACCTGGAAGAAACTCAAACACTTGGAGGCTAAGAACCATCCTGCTCAAGAATGACTCGATAAACCAGGAAATCAAAAAACAAATTAAACAATTTATGGAGACCAACGAGAATGAATACACAACGGTCCAAAACCTATGGGATACTGCAAAGGCAGTCCTAAGGGGGAAATACATAGCCATCCAAGCCTCACTCAAAAGAATAGAAAAATCTAAAATGCAGTTTCTATATTCTCACCTCAAGAAACTGGAACAGCAACAGAGGGACAGGCCTAACCCACTGACAAGGAAGGAGTTGACCAAGATTAGAGCAGAAATCAATGAATTAGAGACCAGAACCACAGTAGAGCAGATCAACAGGACTAGAAGCTGGTTCTTTGAGAGAATCCATAAAATTGATAGACCACTGGCAAAACTTGTCCAAAAACAAAGAGAAAGGACTGAGATTATTAAAATTATGACTGAAAAGGGAGAGGTCACGACCAGCACCATTGAAATTGCAAGGATTATTAGAAACTTTTATCAACAGCTATATGCCAAAAAACTAAACAATCTGGAAGAGATGGAGGCCTTCCTGGAAACCTATAAACTACCAAGACTGAAACAGGAAGAAATAGATTTCTTAAATAGGCCAATTAACTATGAAGAAATTGAGTCAGTGATAAACAACCTTCCAAATAATAAAACTCCAGGCCCAGACGGTTTTCCTGGGGAATTCTACCAAACATTCAAAGAAGAAATAATACCTATTCTCCTAAAGCTATTTCAAAAAATAGAAACAGAAGGAAAGCTACCAAACTCATTCTATGAGGCTAATATTACCTTGATCCCCAAACCAGGCAAAGACCCCCTCAAAAAGGAGAATTACAGACCGATTTCTCTAATGAATATGGATGCCAAAATCCTCAACAAGATCCTTGCTAATAGAATCCAACAGTACATTAAAAGGATTATCCATCATGACCAAGTGGGATTCATACCTGGGATGCAAGCATGGTTCAACACTCGCAAATCAATCAATGTGATACATCATATCAACAAGAAAAGACTCAAGAACCATATGATCCTCTCAATTGATGCAGAAAAAGCATTTGACAAAATACAGCATCCTTTCCTGATTAAAACCCTTCAGAGTGTAGGAATAGAGGGTACATTTCTCAATCTCATAAAAGCCATCTATGAAAAGCCTACTGCAAGCATTATTCTCAATGGGGAAAAGCTGGAAGCCTTTCCCTTAAGATCAGGAACACGACAAGGATGCCCACTCTCGCCACTATTATTCAACATAGTACTAGAAGTCCTTGCAACAGCAATCAGAAGACAAAAAGGGATCAAAGGTATCCAAATCGGCAAAGAAGAAGTCAAACTGTCTCTCTTTGCAGATGACATGATACTCTATATGGAAAACCCAAAGGAATCCACTCCCAAACTATTAGAAGTTATAGAACAATTCAGTAAGGTGGCAGGATACAAAATCAATGCCCAGAAATCAGTTGCATTTCTATACACGAATAACGAGACTGAAGAAAGAGAAATTAGGGAATCCATCCCATTTACAATAACACCAAAAACCATGCGTTACCTTGGAATTAACTTAACCAGAGACGTAAAGGACCTATATGCTAGAAACTATAGATCACTTTTGAAAGATATTGAGGAAGACATAAAAAGATGGAAAAATATTCCATGCTCATGGATTGGAAGAATTAACATAGTTAAAATGTCCATACTACCCAGAGCAATCTACACTTTCAATGCTATCCCGATCAAAATACCGAGGACATTTTTCAAAGAACTGGAACAAATAGTCCTTAAATTTGTATGGAACCAGAAAAGGCCCCGAATCTCCAAGGAACTGTTGAAAAGGAAAAACAAAGCTGGGGGCATCACAATGCCGGATTTCGAGCTGTACTACAAAGCTGTGATCACAAAGACAGCATGGTACTGGCACAAAAACAGACACATCGACCAATGGAACAGAATAGAGAACCCAGAAATGGACCCTCGGCTCTTTGGGCAACTAATCTTTGATAAAGCAGGAAAAAACATCCGGTGGAAAAAAGACAGTCTCTTCAATAAATGGTGCTGGGAAAATTGGACAGCTACATGCAAAAGAATGAAACTTGACCACTCTCTCACACCATACACAAAAATAAACTCCAAATGGATGAAAGACCTCAATGTGAGACAGGAATCCATCAAAATTCTAGAGGAGAACATAGGCAACAACTTCTATGACATCGGCCAGAGCAACCTTTTTCACGACACATCTCCAAAGGCAAGAGAAATAAAAGATAAAATGAACTTATGGGACTTTATCAGGATAAAGAGCTTCTGCACAGCCAAGGAAACAGTCAAAAAAACTAAGAGACAGCCCACGGAATGGGAGAATATATTTGCAAAGGACACCACAGATAAAGGACTGGTATCCAAGATCTACAAAGAACTTCTCAAACTCAATACACGAGAAACAAATAAACAAATCATAAAATGGGCAGAAGATATGAACAGACACTTTTCCAATGAAGACATACAAATGGCTAACAGACACATGAAAAAATGTTCAAAATCATTAGCCATCAGGGAAATTCAAATCAAAACCACACTGAGATACCACCTTACGCCAGTTAGAATGGCAAAGATAGACAAGGCAAGAAACAACAATTGTTGGAGAGGATGTGGAGAAAGGGGATCCCTCCTACATTGTTGGTGGGAATGCAAGTTGGTACAGCCACTCTGGAAAACAGTGTGGAGGTCCCTTAAAAAGTTAAAAATTGAACTACCCTATGACCCAGCCATTGCACTACTGGGTGTTTACCCCAAAGATACAGACGTAGTAAAGAGAAGGGCCATATGCACCCCAATGTTCATAGCTGCATTGTCCACAATAGCCAAATCATGGAAGGAGCCGAGATGCCCTTCAACAGATGACTGGATTAAGAAGCTGTGGTCCATATATACAATGGAATATTACTCAGCTATCAGAAAGAACGAATTCTCAACATTTGCTGCAACATGGACGGCACTGGAGGAGATAATGCTAAGTGAAATAAGTCAAGCAGAGAAAGACAATTATCATATGATTTCTCTCATCTATGGAACATAAGAACTAGGATGATCGGTAGGGGAAGAAAGGGATAAAGAAAGGGGGGGTAATCAGAAGGGGGAATGAAACATGAGAGACTATGGACTATGAGAAACAAACTGGGGATTTTGGAGGGGGAGGGGGTGGGGGAATGGGATAGACTGGTGATGGGTAGTAAGGAGGGCATATATTGCATGGTGCACTGTGTGTTATACGCAACTAATGAAGCATCGAACTTTATTTCGGAATCCGGGGATGTACTGTATGGTGACTAACATAATATAATAAAAAAATCATTAAAAAAAAAAAAGAAGAAAAATACAGGAACACCAAGCATTAGATAAAATGGCTCTATATAAATCACAAATAAACTGCATCTATTGATCTCTAATTGTGGCCTGTTCTTGAATTAGCTTTAGATTTCATGCCTTCTGTATGTTCGGCGCTTGAACATTTACTTTCATCTTCACTTCTTGTTCTAGCTTCTGCCTATCATTGCTTAATTACCCAGTCCGGCCTTCCCCAGGACGTCTTTTCATTAGCAAGCAGTAAGACAAACTACAACATTATTAGCCTTCTTCCCCAAGTATGCTAGCTGATTGGCCAGTTGATATGTAGGCAAGTACAGATGAAAAATTTGTTCTTCGGAAGACCTCTTGAAAAGGTCCTAAAATGAGATCATGTAGGAATTTCTTTCTTTCTTTCTTTCTTTCTTTCTTTCTTTCTTTCTTTCTTTCTTTCTTTCTTTCTTTCTTTCTTTCTCTTTCTTTCTTTCTTTCTTTCTTTCTTCCTTCCTTCCTTCCTTCCTTTTTTCTTTCTTTCTTTCTTTCTTTCTTTCTTTCTTTCTTTCTTTCTTTCTTTCTTCTTTTTTGATTTCATTTATTTATTTGAGAGAGAGAAAAAGAGAGCACAAGTGGGGGGGTGGCAGGAGGAGAGTGACAAGCAGACTCCCTGTTGAGCAGGAGCTCAATGATGGGGGCTCAATCNTTTGATTTCATTTATTTATTTGAGAGAGAGAAAAAGAGAGCACAAATGGGGGGGTGGCAGGAGGAGAGTGACAAGCAGACTCCCTGTTGAGCAGGAGCTCAATGATGGGGGCTCAATCCCAAAACCCTCAGATCATGACCTAAGCTGAAGGTAGCTGCTTAGCCGACTGAGCCACCCAGGCACTCCAATCATGTAGGAATTTCTAAATATTTGTTAAGTGCTCCTGCACACAGCATAAAGTGGTAGAAAGTGGTGTCTTGATCAAGTAGATTGGATCATTGTTTCTGTTACTTAAAATAATATTTACCCTATTTCTCCAAGAACTTAGCTGCTTTCTAGAGAGTTTGTTATGGAGCAAAAATATGTCCTAAAACATATTTTGGGTGTTAAGATAATGTAGGGGATATTATGAATTTCCTATTCCTGAAATTTACATCTGCTGTTTTCTTTTTCCTTTGTAATTTTTCTATTTATTCTATTGCAATATAACCTGCTGAAATATGTTTCAATGTTTCCATGGCCTAAGATTGCTTTGAAGAATTTCTCAGTGTAGGAAGTCTCACTGAAACATTATTCACTGTCTTAATTCTAGGGCTTCGATGCTCCATAAAACAAAGAAGCATCCAAGGGAATAAAGACTCATTTTTTCCAAGTTGGAAAAAACTATACTAAACTCTCTCAGCAACTATGTTAACCGGACTGACTTCAGTTTTTAGTCCTACTAGGAAGATTTTCTTCACCAGAAGCTAACCCTGTTTATTCCTAAATTCTTGAATAACTAAATATACAAATAAAGATGAAGAGGCTAGTTTTTTTTTCTTTAAATCTCATGATTAATGCATAAAATTTTTCTCTAGTTTCTTTCCTTACAGTCTTAAGATTGATAAAAAATAATGCAAGTAGCTACATAAGGATATTCAGGTAATTGAATATTGATGAGGAAAATAAAGTAAACAAATAAAAGACTCTATACTAGATATGAGCTGACTCATGATGTGCAGAACAACATAGAAGAACTTGAGCGGAACTCTCTTTTTCTGTAATATGCTTGCCCCAAGGACAAATAAAACCTCTAAATCTCACAGCTGCCTACCAGGGTCTCTTTTGAAATCAGATGCTACATTTATTCTATTCCGCACTGAGTTATTTAGCAAATAAAAATATATATATTGCTACTTTGCTAAATATTGATGGCTCTAAAATGAAGATCACTTACATGTGGTACAATTAATTAAAAATATAAATTAAACTTTATGGACATTAAATAGCTTTTTTGAGGAAGTCTAAAAATTGAAATTTGACTGGATATAACAATTGATTTCTCCAGCAGTCATTTCAAATATTCATACCTAATAGTTATTTTCTTGTTATTTATGCAAGCATGAAACCTAGAGATCTCTGACTGCGTGGTTTGATTTGTTCAGTTTTAAGATCTAAAAATGCCTTCTCCCTATTTTGAGGGGGAAACCCACAAAATAAAATACTGCATTTTGAGGATTTTAAATTTTAAAAACTAAAAATAAAGAGAAGAATTTTAAAAATTGAAGTATTTGCACTATTATGTTAAATTATAGTTTTGTCTTCTATCATTCTTTGAATTCCTCTGTATAAAGTCAATTTATTACAAATGAAAATAAATAACATAAAGATTGTTAAATAAATTCAAGTGATATACAAAGGTTTTTGCTATTTGGTTATTGGTTGCCTCAAGAATAATATCCAGATATCTCTCTCTAGGATCAAGTGTTCAATTAAATAGCCCTTAATATTGTCTAGTCAACCTAATTGTCAATGTTTTTAAAGGGATGGGGGTGTAAGATTGCTAGTTTAAGTTTCTAACAAAAAGGCAAATGTATTAATTTATTCAATAATGGAATAAGTCTCACTAATTCACTGCTATGTGAATAACTCCTTCTGCCTGCATTTCTGGGCTGTCTTAAATTATTTGAAAAGGAAAACTAAAGAATGAAGCTACTAGGTAGAGTGTTGAAGTCTGACATAAAATGAATCTAAGAAAGGGACAATGCAGAACAAAAAATCTCAAAACTTTAAGTATATTATCATGAATGCGAATTATGTTTTCATTCATTCAACAAATATTGATTGCGGACCTACAATGTGCCAGGTACTGTTCTAGATGTTAGGAAGACAGCAGTGAACAAATCAGACCAAAATCTTTGCTCTCCTGGAATTTGTATTTTATTTTCTAATTACATAGCGTTTTGGATGAAATCATCTTTTGGCAGGCTCAAACGATGGTTACAGGTGGTCTATATGACTTAGCATTCATAGACATCTTTATATTTCTAACAATGCAGTATTCTGGACTTCATTGGGCTTGTCATAGTATGGTATTTGTTAGGTTTGGCTTATCCGTCCATCAGTGAAGGGTCTCCATCAACCCACCAAAAATAGTTCTAAGTTAGAAGATTGTGAAACAAGGACATTGTTAAATATTGTGGAAATTATGAAACTTTCAATCTGAAGTTTTTAAAAAATAGATAATTCAAGTTTTTACATAAAGATAGAAAAGAAATTCATATTTCTAATTTAGGCATGTTCTCCTCCAGTGGAAAAGTTCATCCCTATAAGAATTTTCTGTACTTATTCAAATTCAAAGAGTATATCATGTCTCTCTTGAAAATCATGATGGGGTGTCACTTTTACTAATGAGAACTAGACACATTCCATAGGAACATCAGGTATATTGTTGTCCAAAAAGGATATTAGAACATTTGGTCTATACATTCTTATTTTAATCCCTTCTTAAAGATGTAAACCTTTAAAGTGCTAAAACCAAGTCTTTCAGTGCTTGCTATAGTTGTTGCTCTCTGCAATACCTTTACCTACTACAGATGAGCCCCTGTCTTCTGTCCACCATAGGGGCCATACACATGACTATTCATTTTGGAGATCCTGTGTCATCCTCACTTTTATCATATCCTTTTAACTTTTTCAGTAAATATACTAACTCATATTTTACCAAAAGCATCTCAAATATACTGTAAATCTTACATTCACACATTCTCATTATCCATTTCAATGGAGAAGTTTAATGAGGACACTGTGTAGAAGAGAGGATGATAAAGAAGAAATTGTATCACTCATCTCAACACCTATTAATGTAGACATGAGTAGAATTCTTTGGACAAGAAATCAAATGTGATACTTTGTTTTCTTGATTCTTTAGGGTTATGATGAATTTATCACAGGGTACAGATAAGGGAAGTAAAAGAATGCTATGTGATCAGATAAAACTCACACACAGGCCTCCATAACTCTTCTTAATTACTACCAATCAGGAGACTAAGCAAACTAAACCTAAAAATAAAGTTGTGCTAATTCCCAGGAAGACCTCTGTGCTTTTTGTCAATGAGCTGATCTACACACCTGAATCTTCAGCTGCAGTGGCTGCTGCTTCTGCGGAGCCCTCTAGTGGAGTGCACGGCCTACAGCAACTTCCTAAGCTGGAGGCTTGACACAAAATCTTTCATGAAATCGAGTGAAGTGAGTACTGGCATATGGCATCACTCCTTCATGCGCTTTGATGTGATGTACCTCTAACAGACAGGCTTCCTCTATGTGATCTTGACCTGCAGATTTATTTACTCTAAAGTGATTTTAAAAAGGTCCACTCTTTTACTTGGGGCTTTACTTGTACAAGGGTTTCAAAAAAATAACTGTTGAATATTTGAGTCAAACTAACCAAATAATAGAAATTGCTAAGTGAGTACACTTGAAATAATAAGAATGCAACATGCATATTTTGAATCCTTTCATTGCTATAATTAGGAACTGGAGGAGGGTATCTTATTTTTCGAGAAGAAAAATGATGTCAGTATATTTGTAATTTAAATGTTTTAGGAGCAATCTCTTTTACCTTGATTTATTTTTAAAATTCGGTTACCTTTTGAGATTCAAATAAATATGTAAAATATGTATTTTTATTTAAGGAAATATATTTGGTTATATAAAATCCTAGAGTTTAAATGGAGGTAGCTTCCTTTTTAATTTGGGAAATATTGCATGTGTAAAGATGATTGACATTAAGATGTGGATTACCTGCCACATTTTAAATTATTTATCATTATTTAACTGCTGTATTGACGTGACATAATAGGGCTCACTGACCCATAGCACAGTCTAGGAGACAAATTGGAAAAGCAGGTGAAGTTATTTGGGTGCTTGTGGAAACCAGATCATCCGTGAAAAATCACAAATGTTTAACACTGTTGAATATAAGATCCCTATGACTTAATATGGATTATTTTTTCCTGTTCCCAGCTGAATTGACGACTATGGTTAGACAAGCACATAATCAGTTAATTTTTCTGTATTGAGTAATTCTATTTTATGTTCAGACTTACTTGAGAAACAAAATTGAAGCCATGTGTTCTCAAAATACTTCTATGGAGTATTTAATAATATTTTATCACTTTTTGCTTTTTGTTAAAAATTACTCTGGTTGCACCTACATTTTTACCTGAGGCTTAATCATATATATGTATGATATATATGTGACATCATTAAGCCATATTTTCTAAAACTTGTTTTACTGAACTACATATCAATATATCAAGAAAACTAAAATGCTATTTTGTAATTAAAATTAATCTATTAGAAATGAGAGATTTCTTTTTCATCTTTAGATAAATGTCCTAATACTTGTAAACACAAATTCATTTTATATTAAGTCATGGGTTTGTTTTTACAATGGTTGTCTTATGCTTGTTAAGTTTTGCAAATCCCCTTGGATAGCTGAAATTTGGCCTCAATATATACCTTGAGAAATTATTATCAAACTGTAATTATCACATATTTGACATATTCTGAAATAAAATGAAAGAGATTATTATACATTCTTGTGTTGAGCAGTATCTTCTCTCTTCTGGATAATGTTTGATATTTACTTTGTCATTAAAGAACTTAAAATATTGGGCAGACAGTTCATACCCTTGAAACACTTTGATAACAATGCAGATCAGTATATTATAAAATGCTTACAAGAGTGATTTAGATAAAAGCAAAATTAGAGTTCACCGTAATGGTGAATAAGTCTTGACTACTTACCTTCAAGAAGAGAGCGATTTAGGGTACTACAGTATTATCTAACTAGTTTGTGGGAGCATTAGCTTTATCTGGGAATTTACTGAAAGATAAAGTTGAGTCTATTGGGTCATGTATTTCATATATTTTTACCATCTGACTTTTTAATATGTTTATGCTTGTATTTAAATGATATCTACATATTTATACTAATTTTTCAATCTATGTATTCTAGAACTCTGCCATACAAAGTGTTATCAGACCTACAGAAGACATGGCATAGGAACTTATGGGAATGCAGAACCTCGGGCCCAAGGCTTGATTTCCAAAGTCAGAGTCTGCATTTTTACAAGCTCCCCAATCTTCTGCATGTTAAAGATTGAGACAACCCATTCTAGAAAACATTACCGGATAGAATATCAATACAGTATTTCCTCCATGTGTGCGTGTATAAACATGAATGTACACGTGTATATGAATGTATATGTACATACACATATACATATATGTAAATATATATGATTATTTCTTAAAAATGGACTTAGAAGGACTAGGAAATTGGTTCTGCTTCAGCCAAATACTCCCTCGTTCCCCCACCACCTCAAGCCCCACGTGCTCTTGTTCAGAGTTTGCTCAGAGCTTTGGAATATTTTCCTTAGATTTTAAGATGAACTCTTGGCTTGTTTTGACTGTCTTTTGGCAAGAGAAATGAAAGACTAGGAAATAATGGTAGTTAGTAGTAAAGCCTGTTTTTTAAAATGGAGAAATGTTTCCGAGGTAGTTATAAAAAGTCAGTGTAAGAGTATGTTTTAAATAGCATTGGTGGTCCATATATACAATGGAATATTACTCAGCCATCAGAAAGGATGAGTACCCAACATTTGCATCAACGTGGATGGAACTGGAGGGGATTATGCTAAGTGAAATAAGTCAAGCAGAGAAAAACAATTATCATATGGTTTCACTTATTTGTGGAACATAAGGAATAGCAGGGAGATCATTAGGAGAAGGAAGGGAGAAATGAAGAGGGGGGGAAACAGAGGGGGAGATGAACCATGACAGACTATGGACTCTGGGAAACAAACTGAGGGTTTTAGAGGGGAGGAGAGTGGGGGGATGGGCCAGCCTGGTGAAGAGTGTGAAGGAGGGCCCATATTGCATGGAGCATTGGGTGTTATATGCAAACAATGAATCATGGAACACTACATCAAAAGCTAATGATGTACTGTATGGTGACTAACATATAACTAAAAAAAAAAAAAAACACATTGGTGGATCCTGACAAGCAAATCACATTCTGATCCTTTTTTTTTTTTTTTTACTTTTCTTTTGATGACTTTATAACAATTGAATGAAATTTTTCTAACTTACAATTAGCATTTTTCAATTAATTCAGGCATGCTAATTTTTATATTGATTGCATAAACTTGCATGTTTAAATTTGAGATATGTTAATTCAGTGGATATCAGTTAAAATACAGCAAATTAATTTGTGCAACCTACTGTGACTATTTTCAAGTCCAAAATTTAGTAACTGTCCTGAAAAATCACAACCCTTCAAAAAGCTTTCTTGGGTTATACTATTCTAATCACCCTTGAACACTTAGGTAATGGAAGATTTCCTATAATGTTCCTCATAAGTATTTTTTCTAATGTTTTCTTTGCATCCTGGCAAGAGCTTTCAGATGCTTTCCCTATTGTTGCCTTTGACCGTGTGACCAGAATGGAGTCACTAATATTTTAGTCTTTCTCTAACTGTAAAATGATAAGCTCTAAAGAATTTTGCAGCCCTAAGTATGATTTTTTGGGTGGGGAGTCCCAGTCCTTTGGTCTTTCCATTAACCAGAAAAATCTTTTTGTTGTTATTGTTGTTACTGTTGTTGATTCTCCCCCTTTTCTGAAATTTTCATCTCTGTTGCCGTCTCCAACTCATTCTCTCTTTACCTTTCTTTTATAACATTTACTCCTACTCAATTAATTCTGATAATTATACATCCTCCATCTGCCTTTTGAATATTTTATTTAACAATTGATTCGCCCCTGCTGTTTATGACCTTTCTGGACAATTTCATCTTTTCCAGTGGATTAAGTTACTACCAATTCACTAATGATTGTTTAACTTGCAGTGTCTAACCTGCCCTCCCTTCTGGGCTTATCTTCTAACTATTGGCTTGAATATCTACACTTGTTATCTTGCCATATCCTATACAGAAGCCATTATTTCCCCACCTTTTCTCCATACCCCAAATTTGGTCCACTAAATTCCTTGTTAATTATTTGCATCACTGGTCAGCCAAGCACATGAGAGAGGAATCTTGCAAGCCTCTCCCATTTTTTAGTACTCTCATTACCCCTTGCTTTTTCCTTTTCTAGGCATGCCTTCTCGTCTAAGCTTACCTTCTTGAAAGAGCAGTACATTTATCTTTCTACTTCCTCACTTTCCATTTATTCCCTTAGCTCAGTGCTTACATGCTGCCCAGTTACTCCTCCTGAACTGCTATACCTAAGTCATCAAAACCTTTGGCTGTCAAATCCAACGATCACTCTTCAGTCAATATTTTATTGAATATTTTTCTTGCATGCACTGCTGACCATTAGTTCTTTGTGAAACCCTTACAAAGTTTTAATAATATGTGAATCTCTTCTATCTCTTTGTTCTTCTCTATTCCTGCCTGTCCTTTAAGTGTTGGTATATGCTAGGGTTTCATCCTTGGCCAACTCATGTTTCTGCCAACACTTTGCTTATGTGGGTGAACCTACCTATTTTTTTTTTAACAGTAATTATTTGCAAAGGAAATTAATCCCCAAAGAAGAACTCCAGTGAAGGTCTTTGTCTCCTAGTAGTTCATTTATCCTTGGCTTTCCCTTGGGCCACTTATTGCAGATACACCTACAATAGAAATTTTTGTATCTCATGCTCATTTTGCTTTTGCATTCCTAACTACCTCCTCACCCAAGCCAGATATTGAAAGGCCTCCTAGACACTTTCATCCACCTCGTTTCTAGTACTCAATCTATTATGAAGTTTTGCCAATTTCCCTCACTTATATTTGTGTGACTGGTTGTTCTACTCTCACTGCTCAGCAACATACCTTCTAGATCTTACTTCTAGATCAAGATAAAAAGATGTATGAAATGCTTTTAATGTATCAAGCACTAGACTTAGACTTCATCTGTACCATCCCAAATCTTATCTAATCTTTACAACATCCCTATCAGGGAGGATCTGTTATTATTAGAATTTTATTAATAGTAATAGAGCAACAACAGTCATCTAGGTTAGTCTGATTCAAGAGCCCCACTCCTATCTCCACAGAGTATTGGCTATTCTATTGAAAAGGGATCCTAATTGGTCTGTTGGCTCCTAATTGGTGTTTCTGCTTCCATTTTACTCTCCCCACTTAAATATGTCAAAATGATCTTTTTATTTTTATTTTATTTTTTAAGATTTATTTATTTATTTTAGAGAGAGGAAGGGAGAGAACATGCAAGAGCAAGCATGAGTAAGGGGGGAGGGGCAGAGGGAGAGGGAGAGAGAGAATCTCAAGCTGACTCCCTGCTGAGAGCCTAGCCTGATGTGGGGTTCCATCTCAGGACCCTGAGATCATGATCTGAGTCAGGCACTTAACAGCTTAACCGACTGAACCACCGGGTTGCCCTGCAAAATGATCTTTTTAAAATGCAAATTGACTAGGTCTCTCTTCTGTTCCACATCACCTTCAAGTCCAAGCTCCTTAAAAGAATTCACAAAATTCTTTATAACCATGCTCTTTCCTATCCCTCCTGTCTCCTCTTTCATATAGGCCCTCACCTCACCTCAAAATTTATGCTCCAGTATTAGAGATATTTGTCATTTCTTCCAGAAAGCATGCTTTTCAAATATATTCTCTCATCTCAGAACTCTTCTCTTTAAAACAAATCTTCCCTTGTGCCACTCAATTGCCACCTATTCCTTTAAAGGAACACCTTTTAACCCCTAACTTGAATTAGCCCCCTCCCCCACTGCATACTATAAAATACTCTACCTTTATCTAACACTTGCCATAATGTGATTCTAAATTATTTTAAAGGACGGGGACAAGGTCTTCATATTTTTACCCTCAGTGTCTAGCACATGATTAGGTACATATTAGACACTCACACTCTGTTAAACTGAAACATTATGTGAACTAAATATTGCAGATATCGGTCATCTCCCTCCTCCTCAAACCCCAAATCCAGATTTTCTTTGGGGAATAGTGTTCGTTTCACCTCACACATGTGTTTTAATTTCATCTTGTATTTTTCTTCTTTTTGCTAGATTGTAGTTCAGCTCCATATTACTTTAGCTTTACTTTTAAAATTGCCTCAAATTTCACCATTCTGTTTCTGATTTTTCCTCTTCACACCCAGCAGTGGTTCTCAAATGCTGGGATCACCACAAGGATCTCCCAAGGAACTTGTCAAACTGCAGGTTCCTGGGCCCCAACCTCAGAGGTTTAGTTCAGTAAATCTGTGGTGGGCAGAAGGGATATGCACTTTTAATAAGTATTTCAGATTGTGGAAACTCTTTACTTATTGTTTGATGCCTCTTGGCTTAGAGAGTCTATAATTGAGAGATCTTATGTTATTTATATTATATTCCCAGACCAAGAATTGTTTCTTACCCATTGTCACAGGATTGAAGCTTCCTTCAAACATGAATGCCTCTTTCCCCAGTGACAGCAGTTAATTGTGAAGAGAGAAGTAGTGTGAGGGGAAGCCAGGGTATGTGGATATCAGCACATTGGCATATTTTTCCAAAATGTTTATAAATTGTTATTCCAAATAAGACTTTATTTTCTTTTAAGTTTCAGAAAAATTTTATCTAACCCTAGAACAATGGAACTGTGCCTTATGGAAAGACTAAAGTTGTGTTGCAACTTAAAAAAATGCCAGAGTCACCATTATCTGGGTCTTCTGTTCAGTATCTGTCATTATTTTCAATTCTGACAGACTTGGCACTTGAAGAGGGTTATACAGCCTCCGGTGACATAATGTGGGAAGAAGTTAGAGATACAAAGTAACAAGGCATACATAGAAACTGAACAGGGCCACTCTTCCTCTCACTTCCGCAACCCACCTCCCAACCCCCAACCCCAGCCAACAAGCTATTCTCAGAAGCCCTTAACTTCAATTCATGTGAAAATTGTGTTCTCTCATTAAAAACATAGAGTTTGTGAAATGAATATGCTATTAGCAAGGTCTTTTCAAACCCTTATTTAGATTCCACAACTTAGTGCTCCAAAATTGATCACTGATCTTAAAGTTGTCAACCTATCTTTACTTTCTGGAGTTGTGCAAGGAATGTAAGTCTTGATTTCTGTTTAGGATAGGAAAAGATAGATGAGCAGGAGGATATTTGAGTAATCATTTTCTGGGGGATGTTTTAAAGATAAGTGAAGATAGTTTTAAAAATATAAATCACAAAATTATTCTGCTGAGATAGATTGCAATTATATTGTCCAACAAGGGAACTGGAAATAGGAGAAATCATTTCTAGCCATGGTGCAAAGTGAGAAAGTGCTAGAACACTTTATTTAGCCATTGGATCTGGAGTGTTAAAGAAGAGCAGTATCCAGCTATTATCAGATTGGAAGTGGCTGAAAAGCTGAATGGGGAGCTGTGCATTATGCCATGTTTATCTCATAGAACCCAGAGATCTTAACATAGATGGTGAGGGAAAGGGGTAGTGATGTGTTGTCAAGAACTTCAGGTTTGATTTGTATTATACCCACAGCACAGAAAAAAGCTATTCCTGGGGCTGGGTTTGTTCACTTCCATAGCATGGTGAAGATCACTCCCAGGTTTGGAAAACTAAAGTACACCAAATGTACACTGAAATTCCTGTGCCAAATCTATTTGAAAGCCCTGATACCATTTAGTACAGAACCGAAAAGACTTTCTGATCTGGGGTGTGTGTTAGTATCCTTTGGCACCACAAAGGACTCATAAGAGTTATGATTACTGAACATTGTAAAGGAAAAATCCTAATTTTCCTTTGAATTTATACAATCATCTTTGATTTTTTTTTTTTTTTAATGGAAGGCTCCTGTTCTTATAATACAAACATCTTCTGGCATTTCAGTTTCTTTTCCACTCACACTGCCATATGACACTCCTATCAGGGTTTCTGGTTTCTTCAGGGAATTAACCTACAGAGCATGTATAGCAAACAATAAAATAGCTGCTTTTCAATGAAAATAAAGAGCGGGTGTTTTTCCCTCCCTTCCACTGCTCTCTACCACTGCCCCATCACAACTTCTGGATTTCCTGCCTATTGGCGGCGCACCCCCCCAATCCCACCCTTTGCTCCCCAGCTCTGTGTTTCGGAGCAGTCTGCCAGTCTCCCCGAGTCTCCACGTGCTGTTCGTTCCTCTACCACGCTCACTTCCGACGGCACTAGGACCCAGGGAAGTCTCTGAGCGAGGTTCGAGGAAAGGCAGCCAGACTCCTCCTTATCTCCAGTGTCAAACTTGACATCAGCCTGCGAGCGGAGCATGGTAACTTCTCCAGCAATCAGAGCGCTCCCCCTCACATCAGTGGCATGCTTCATGGAGATATGCTCCTCTCACTGCCCTCTGCACCAGCAACATGGATTGTCACCTCTCCATCCTCCTCCTTCTCAGCTGCTCCGTTCTCAACTGCTTCGGGGAACTGATTCTCCAACCTTCCAATGAAGGTAAGCCAGGTACAGCAAACTGCCCTGCCCCGCAGGGCTAACGCTCTTCAAAGCACGTTTTCACTGAAACCTTTTCAGGTCTTTAAGGTGCCTCAGCATAAAGCAGTTACCTCTGAGAGTAAACTAAAGATGTGCTTTTATTTTCTGCTGTCTTCTAAAAGACTTTAAGAGAGAATTTTGGATTGCCTAAACCTAAAATGTGTTTTTAATCTGATACCAATTCAAGCAATTACCTTGTTTGCCAATTTTAAGCAGAAAGAAAGAAAGAAAGAAAAATCCTCCAGTTTTACAACCCACGATGTTAATTGCCAAATAACCACGGCAGTATTTTATTTCTAATTATGACCATATAGTCCTCTGAGAAGTTTAAAAGAAAATTAAACCCTCCTCGCTAGATTCTTTAGTATGTTTAAAGGTAATGACAGGTTGTTCCTACTTAGGATCTTGGCATTTATGAATGGACTAAAGGGAAATCAGAGTTTGTTGAAGCTGATGGTGTTTGTGTGTGTGTTGTGGTGTGTGTGTGTGTGTGTGTGTTTATATTGCAACTGCTGTATTGAAGTGATGTGTATCCCGCCAGGCGATGGTTTGCTCTATGGTACAGGTTCTAATGAGCAGCATATGCCACATTAACATAAGTAATATTTGCAGGAATTACAATAAGCTTAGGTTGGATTCTCTTTGTTTAAGGGTTTATATACGAATAAGGGAATGTATTTGATGAGAAGTGAAAAGCTCCTGGGTAGGTATAGTAAATAACTGAATAGCAAATTAAGAAAGAATGTCCTTATGCAGCAAATGGCATTTCCTGTTGCTGGGTTATTTATTTTCCTTCTAATGGGCATTCATCCCTTTTCAATGGATTAAAGTGCAAATGTAATACTGAGGACACCAATGTTTCCTATAAGATTGTGTATTTGATGGATATATTGCTTTTTTCATGTATACCTTTTGTGATCTATTCCTAATGATTTGTGAATACAATCACTGACTCTTAAGACAAAGTTCTCTAAATAATTGATTGCTTTAAAGCAACACTTATAACTTTGATTTCCTCTTAATCATTTTGAACTTATGACAATAACATTTAGAAATTTATTTTGCAATTTAGCAATACTGAGCAAGATGTGAAAATGCTTCATTATATATTTTGTCACTAAAAATATATTGGCAAGCCAACACTGTTGTATATCGTATACATTATTTTAAAAAGACAAGCAAATACTCAAAATATTTAGAAACTTTTTAATTAAATCTAAAAACTGCATCTCATATTTTGTGACCTACTTTCACTGCTAATAGAGCAGTTTAATTTTGTTCTTTCCTTAGTAACTGCCTTCATCAATTTGGCAGATTTCATTAAATTTTTCTGTGTCTTTTTTTTAACTGGGAAAGTGAAAATTCTAAAATATAAGGATCAAGGAAATCATCTGATCACCTATAAGTGACTTTTTTTTTTTTTTACAAATCAAATTAAAATCTTTATTTGAAAGTAATGGTCAATCATTTTCATTGAATGAAAGGCAAGAGTAATCATTTGTATAATAAATATCTGTAAGCTAAAATTAGTGTTTGTTTAATCTTATTTTTTGAGGATATTAAGAAATTGAAAATAACTAGAAGTCCAGCAATATTATTCCCATATTGCTATGATAAATAGTATTTCTCCATATGGAATATTTATAAAGTGTTTACATAATGGATTTTACTGAATTAATAATGCACAGGGATAGAACTGAGAGAGTCAGTATTTTTGTGGAAAACATAACCTTTCAGTAAACTGCAAGAGAAAAAAAAAAGATCCTTGAAACTTATTCATGCTTATATAAAATTACTGAATATTAATTTAATGAAACAGGAATAATCAAATGTAAATTGCTTTTAAGTCACACCTTGTGTATGTTTCAGTATATAATGTATATATTATTATGCAGGCAGGGATGTATGTAGAAAAGGAAATATATGCAGAAAACTGACACAATTACATTTAATTTGTTTGGATAAAAGTTTATCCATTGTTCATGGGATTATTCTTGCCAGATCATGTCCTATGGGTAGTGTCTTCTTTCCCTCCTGAGGTCATGAAAGGAAGCTTTGAAACAAAATTTAAAATGAATGATTTAACTTGAGTAATATTTGAGTGAAATTTTGAATATTAATGCAATAGCTAAGGTCTTAATAGTTGATTTGAACAACATGAAAAGTGAAAAATCCAAGTATGTGCCAAGATTTCCATGAAATTCTTCTAACAATGTCATTTGAATAGAAAGTAAAATGCTTCTGAAAATTCACATATTGCGTGGAAGTAATAGTGATAAAATGAATCTGATTAATATAACTTTCTGATATTAATTTTGAGAACTGTGATATAAAATACTAAGTTGCATTTAAAATACTATGCTAAAAATTATATTTCAATGCCAAAGAAAATTTACTAGAAATCTACTAGTAAAATTTATTAGAATTTGTTTCACAATCTATTATGAAGTTAGGCATGATAGAATTAAGAGGGAACAAAACCAAGTCTTTCAGTTAATTGTTTTCCCTTGTGTGATTTTTTAAATTTGAGATTTGATAGTCGAATATCAATTTTAAAATGCCACGGGCCTATGATTAAAAAGTTAAAAAACAACTTAGTAAAAGTTTCATCTGAACTTTCCTTTTATTAATTCAGTTACAAATAACTTTCTAATATGCTTTCAAGAAAATGATTCCAGGTGATACTTTCTATCACTGGCCTCCTCAATGATAATAGATTATTCATAATTTCAATGATCACTTTAACAATGGCCTATCTACTTAAATGGAAACTTTATTAAAGCTGCATAGAACTTTGTTAAAATCTTATCAGGTCTCTGTTTACATGACACACCAATAAAAGGCTTCCAATGGGAAATCAACTACTCATGGCAAAGTAGGATTTCTATACTACGTGTTATTTAAGAAGTTCATATATTTGCTCCCTGTTCTGATCCCAAATGGATGATAATAATAGCAAATAAAAATAACCTTGCAAAGAGGTAAAAACTTTTATAAAGTGAAGTCTCAATCTCTTTAGCAATGGATAAAGTGCTCTCTTTAAATACTTCTCTACATTTGAAGGAGTCTGAGGCAGAATGAACTGCTTATTCATCAGTACATAAGCACTGAATCATTTTTCTATCCAAAAGCATTTGTAAATTAGATTAACAGTTACCCATAGAGCTCTTTACATTGGAAATCAGAGTTTTCAAAATAAAAGTAAATAAAATTAGATCTGCATATTTATATACTACTTATTTTGGGAGACTTTTATTGGAGTGGTTGGGACACTGTATCTATGAAATGTATTTTACTGAACATAAATCTTCTAAGTACTAGAGCCGACTATGTGATTGTTCAAAGCTTAAAAGTAAAATTTGCCAATGAACACTGTATGCTTCCCTTTGACTATTAAGCAAATGTTGGAGACAAACATTTGAACAATGGATTATTCCCTTTTTAAAAATCACTATAAATTGGCATCACTTTTCATATATAAACACTTACCCTCAAATAATAATACATTGTGATTGAAATATTTATGGAGACTAAGCTGTCATATCTTTATAGGTTTTTTTTTTTTTGAAGAGGGTTTACATTTTCTTTTAATAGCATTTCATCATGCTAGACTAAATAATTGAATGCATTATACATTTTTGTAATTTAATAGCTCCCCTAATAGCTCCCCCCCAATAGTTATAACTATGCTATTTGCCTGGAGGTAGGAGAAACCTTAATTTCACTATTTTATAACCCACAACAGTTAACACTTGACCTAGGTCATTAACAGGATTATCAGCAAATTTGTTTAAGCTTTTACTGACAACCTGAATTGCTACGATAATATTTTGATTGTGCCGGAAAGAAACTTCTTGTAACCTCTCAAAATCTATCACGAAATTAATTCATTCTGAATCTATATTTTCCCAATGACAAATATTGATAATAATAATTCAAGTGGGAACAATGTCCATTCTCCTCACTCTTATGTTTCATCCATTACACAATTCTAGTCCTTGTCATAAATAAGCAATTAAAAATTCTTTTAAATAATAAATATTCTGGTAATAACAATAGATTTATAAATACAAACCAGCTACCAAATTTTCAATTTTATACTTTTTTATTATTGGTACTCTAGTTGATACCACTATTCTGCCTATTTTAAGATTTAAGGTCAATTGGATATATTTATAACTCAGAAACAACTGGAACTATAAAAGGGAAAGTACATATAATAAAGCACCATTGCCACGTGTTACATCATGGTTGCATTTTATATAAAGTTGTCTTTTCCATGAAACGCTAGAATTTGGGACCAAAAATGAAAAGCACTTAAAATGAATGTAAAAATTTTAAACAAAATACTGTAAACAATCAAAACTTGAAGGCATTTTTTAAACATTGTTTAGTGAGTTTAGGAAGTTTCATGTGAAGTTTCTTAATTATTTGAACATAATTATGTTTTGCGCCTTGCTCATATAAACAATTAAGTAGTTTCACCTTGACTCTTAAGAAACTTATTATCCTTAAAGAAAAATTTTAGTAAAATTTTTTATTGTGTTTATATATTATCCACGTCAATATTCAAATTTTGGTGTGTTTTTTAACACCCTCACTTCTATTAGCTTCTCATAGTAACTTTCTTTATAAAGTACCCTAAATGTTAAAATTGTTTCTGAAGCTTTGGAATTTGTCTGAAATAAAATATACGCAATTTTTAAATATCAAATAATCAGTTACATATGCAAAGGATTTTTAAAGGCAAAACATATTTCCACAGTATATTTGATTTACTAACTTCAACACAAATGGAAGGAGCAAGGGCTGTTCTTGAGAGTTACATTTTCCAAGTCATAAAATCTTCAAGAAAATATTAATAAAACTTTCCACAAATCATCAAAACTCAATAAGTTCTTACAGACATATACTTACTAAAAAATCTGTGATGTGGGTTACCTTTAATTTTAGTCATTCCCAATGATTTTGTTTGGCATAAATACTAGATGTAAGGGGAAATATGTATATCTTGGAAGAACACTAAATTTGCAAATCATTTTCTGTCAAGATCTTCAACTTTATTTTCTAAGATACACACTTTTCCTTTAAAACATTTAATAAACCTTGTTCTTTTAATTCCTGTTTGATAAAAGATTTAGAAAAACAGATGCAGGTGTCCCCCTTTGGGTTCTGTTTTCAGAGATCTGGATTTTATCACCAGGGAGGGTCAATGCAGGGCTCTTACAAAGTGGACAAGTAGCTTTCCACAGATTGTTCAAATAAAGGGATGACTGGTAGTGTGAAATATTCATTATATTATTCATCCAGGTATACCAAAAAGTAGGACTTGAAATTTCTCAGAAATTTGAAAACCTGAGACAATTCTTTCGTAATGACTTTAGAAATAAAAGTAATGTTGTGACTTTTATAAAATGCAAAGGATTCCAAGCCACAAATCAAAGTAGGAAGACACTCCTGATGGGAATCAGGGTGTGGGAGCACGTGCTCCCTTTAATTTTACTCTCTGGGTCCCTTACAAACTGCCTAGTATCAGGTAGTTCTTGAAATCTGGCAGGAGGTTTTCTCTTGGAAAAGTCTGAAAGTCAGCAAGTTTTGCTTTGCCTCCTACCAGCTTTCTCTGAAATAAAAAAAGGGTGGTCGATTACAAAGAAAAAAAATCTTTGCAAGTGAAAATAAAAATTTGATTAGAAAGATGGAGAAGTAAAGATGTGCAAAGCTTCTAAAACCAATGTTAACATATAAATATTTTGCTTAAAAAGAAAATATTTATCACCTAAAACATCTGGCTAATCAATTTTTATTAAACCCTAAAAACCTGCACACTGAAAAAAAAGGGGGGGAGGGTGCGTTGTTTGTTTCTTCTCTAAAGTTTATACAACTTTTGATTTTCCCCAGAAGAAAATATTTTATCCAGGAAAGTTTTAAGAGTGTACGCCAAAGAATGCTTCCCCCTTTGGATGCCTAGGCAAATGCATGTGGAGGGTGGATGGAATCAAAACCAGTTCAGCAAATAAAGCCTCCAACTTGGAGTGATGTTATTAAACTGGAAGCCCTGAGTGTGCAGCCCCCTCCCTCCCTTCATTTTCTAAACCATGTCCTGCTGTTCCAGTCAAAGCAAAGGGTGAAAATCCACATAATCCAAACCAACATGGTGAAGTCAGAATAATAGGAGAGGAAGGAGGGGGAAAACAAGTGGCAGCACTGTACAAACTGTTGTGAATAATCTTAGCCATGGGGACTGGGGTGGCCACAGAAAGGGAGGACGGCGTTTCTTTTTCTTCGCGTTACTCCTCCCACATTTGATGATACAACATTGATTACACTTCAGAAGTGTGCTCTGAGAAATTTTAGGAGGAAGCAGGGCTTCGCGGGTAGTGACAGCAATGTGGCAGCTGAGAGATGAGCAAGCGCTCACCCACCCACCACCAGGGCATCTAAACCCACCACACCCACCACCAGGGCATCTAAACTGCAAACTATTTTGCCGGCAGAACCAGGCTCAGTGGTGCGGAGGGAAAACGGGGTCTCCTAACAATTCATGACTTTTTCTCTCTGCATTGGCTTAAAGATCAAACCAGAAAAACTCAACTCAGGGTCTTCGACCCCCAGCCCGGGAGGCGGGTAGTTCTTTGTGCGCGAGGGTCTCCGCGCCTGGCGGCCGCAAACCACCTCAACTTCCCCGGCCTCCCGCAGGCCGGGCGGGCGGCGGGCGCATGTGGAGCCCCCGCGGCGGCCGGCCTCCTCCCGGCGGCGGAGCCGGCGGCTCTGAGCCGCGCGGAGGCTGGACGTGAGCTGCGCGAGGGCGCCAAGTTACCCAAACCGAGCGCGGGCTGGAGAGCGGGGCGGGCGAGAGGTAAACGTGCGCCCTCTGCCTGCTGCCGCGGAGCTGCTGGCGCTCGCAGAGGCGGCGACCGCCTCACCACCTGGATTATCCGCACCTGGGGCGCGGGCCCGCCCAGGGAGCGCGAGCGCCTAGGATGGGCCAGGTACGTCCTGACTTTCACGGGAGACTGTGACCGGAGATCTTTGTCGCCCCCGCCCCCACCCCCCATTACTCTCAGCCAGCCTTTTCAGCCTGGCGTCCGGAAATGGCGCGGTCTCCTTTCCATACATGTTCACGGAGCCACCACTTGACAAGTGGAGGAGGGGGATACAGTTCTGCAGGCTTCTAGAACGAACTCCCCGCAGTGTAGGGAAAGCGCCTTGTACCCACCTGGCGCTCTTTTGGGAAGCAAGGGAGCGCCTGAGATGTCCAGTTGTCGTGCTTGCCGCTGTCTGACCCGACCTCTCGGCTAGTTTTTGGTCTTCCAGAAGATTTTCTTTCCTTCAGTTCTTCAGTTGCTAAACTAAAATGAGGACCCCCCCCACCCCCGCCACCCAGTTTTCTTTAAAGCCACCTACTAACGCCACCTGTTAGGCCCCTCGTAAGAGCTATAAGGGCCATGTCCCATAAACTGCCCCGCCCCGCGCACAACGGAAAACTGTTTTCTCCTGCAGCCCCATATTTGATTGGCAACGTTTTATTAAAACAGGATTTTCCCTGTTCCGATTTTGCGAGTAAACTTGGAATGGGCCAGAAAGAGTTTCTGGGAGCGCTGCCATCGAGGTAGGTTAGTAGTAGGATGATATCGATGTTTCCGTGGTTGTGTTGCAACTTTAGTATTTTTTCATAAATTATAGAATTGTTGAATCCAGGGGATTCCGAGACTAAATATGGCCTCGGTGCCATGCCCAACATTGCGATAATAATTGTACAGAATTCCGCTGGCTGGGAAGATTTTTCCCCTACATTATCATTCACTATTTACTGGACCTCATTTAATCAGTAAGACAGCCCTAAAATACATATGATGACAGCTTCCATTGTTACAATCAAGGAAACTGAGGAAACAAATCATAATAAAGTAGCAACTGAGCCAGGCCCTCTCTTGTCTTTGTCTTGTGATTTTAACCTCATACGTTTTCTCATGTACACCAATGCCAATGAATGAGGGAGGCATCCTTCTCTTCAGGAAGAGCACTAGTTTTTGAACCTTAATCCTAGTGACTAGCTAATTTGTCCTGTGACTTTGCAAGAAAAATTTAGAAATACCCAGAGTAATGGAACGAAAAATTGTTCTTCGAAGTACTTTTTAAAAAGTGCTTCAAAGAGTACTTAGAAACAGCATAGTTTTTTACACTCATCAGTTATGGGTGGGGGACACACCAAGAAAATAATGTAAAGAAAATGTGATGTGGACAGAAAAATAGGAGAAAATGTCTGTATTGCCTTTTCTTCACACATTTTTACCTCTGTCTTTCCTTCCTGATACTTGAACAACACTCCTTTCCTCATGTTGGAAAGATTTTGTAAGGAATTCCATACACAGATTGTGAGGCAATTTTCAATATAATGCAAATATTATTATTTAGAGTTTTAGATAATAAAAACAGAGTGTGAATTAACTGTCAGAATTGTCGTAGAAGTCAGTAATGGGGAAAATAGAACATGGTCTAAAAAGTAGACTTTATTCCCAGTGGAAACTTTTCCCGATTTAAAAGATAATTTATAAATTACTTAAGGGGATGAGAAAATAAATTATAATGATTTATCTTCTTTTTCATAAAAACATTTGTACTCTTTTTAAGTGGAGGCAGTGAGCAAAGGTAGCTAGAACAGGGTTTTGAAAGGTAGAAAATTAAGTTGGTGGCAATTATATTTTTCATGTGGGTACTTCAGCACATATGTTTTGCATTAATTTCTGCAATAAATTCTGTTAACCTGGCAAAGAGCAAAAACAGCATATTGATGACATTAGTCTTCCAAATCAGAAAGCTGCTTTTAGTATCTTGCTTTCTACACTGTAATGTACCAAAAAAAAAAAAATTCTAATGTGTTATCCTTTATATTTCCAACGAATGATTCAGCCACTCAAGCTATTGGCACATTTTGCCATAAGCAAAAGTGAGGGTTAAGCAACAAACTTTTTTTTCTTGCTTCTGGATAATTAGAGTAAACAACTACCTTCCCTATTTTAAAACCATTTGAGTTTATGGAACTCTCTCGTTCAAGAAAATAAAAACTTGACTTTGAAGTCTCCAAACTGAGTTGCCTGTTGTTTTAAGACAAAAATCTTGACTAATTACATAGCAGGGTCTCAAAAGGTACAGGAGCAAAGGGATGAGCCTGAGTTAATTTCATTGCTGAGATTAATGAATATCAAAATGGTTTCATCTTGAATTTCCTATATGTTCATTAAAGTGAGGTTAATTTATCTTCTTTCAAATAATAAAGAGAGATAGATGAATAAATTCTACAGGCCCAGTAAAGAGTAATCCTGCCCTTTACCCCCCATTCCTTCCTTCCCTTGATAAAAATATAAGGCTTTAAAATTAACTTTTGTCAATGATAAAGTTGGTTGGCTTCCAATCAGTATGAAATCTAGATGTTCTCTATCTACCTTAGGGTGACTAAAGGCAACAGAGAACAGCTTGTTAGTAGTTAACATATATTTATTTCCTGATTTTCTAATCTAATTTAGCAATTAATACAAATCTGTAGGTTTTGTAAAGATATATTTATTTATTGCTTGTAATGGAAATTTTCACACTAAGGAGAAGTTAGCCTGTGAAGCTGCTTTGCAGCACTGTGTGTGTATATATATAGGTTTGTGTGTGTGTGTGTGTGTGTGTGTTTGTGTCTGTGTCACCAATAGTATTGTCCCTGTGCAAAACAGAACTATCCCCACACAGTGGGCAAAATTTTATGAATGAATATACACCTTTTAGAATCAAGATGGTATGAAGTTCTGTTTCTCTGAATTACAAATTGGTGATGAGGAAAAATAAAAATAACCATGTTTATTTGTCATTATCTAATTTTATAAAATTTCCCCAACTGGATCCCTTAATCTACCTATAATATTAAAAGATGGCATAAAGTTAGAGTTGTGTCCAAATTGTGATTTTTTTTCCCTTTCGTATGCCAAGGCTGTTTATGGTGGGTTTCGCATTTTAACTGAATGTAAAGAACTGGCATAATCATAGAAATTAAAAATAGAAATTATATTGGGTTGTTATTCTTTTATGAGGTATGTAAACTCCATCAAATATAGCTATCTGTAAATTTTGAAAATGTTTTTAAAGAAGGAGAATAAGAGGGAATAGCATTTTTCTCTTGGTTCACTTTAATGATCTGGTTTATCATAGATAAGTTAATACTCATTTACATTAGATAATTCAAAGAAGACAAACTCAGATTTTATTATAGTGTTCTTAACACTTCTGATCTGAAATTTTAATGCCTTGATAGTCTTTGTTTTTTGAAAATGATTTTCAGTCATAATTATATGTATTTCATCTGAATGAAAAGTTTTCCTTAAACATTTGTATGTTGAATAAGGACATTTTTTCCTTCTCTTTCCTTACAAGGAATTTCCAAAGTTATTCCAAATGTTTATATCTTTTAAAAATCTATATAGAATTAGAGAAGAAAAAAACTAAAGGTAATCCTTTGGAGACTAATTAAGAATATTTTATTCTATGTTTGCCCAGGTTTGCAGTAGGTATACTACCCTAAGCTAATAGTGACAACTTCGAAATTCCAATTTAATTTCAGAGCCACAAATCTAAAAACCATTAAAACGAATCAAGGAAAATGTTAAGAAAAAAATAACTCATGTTCCGTATTATAATTCGTTGTTTTTATTTATTTACCAAATAGTGCACACCTGAGTATTAGTTATATATTGGACATTGGAAAAGAAATTTATAGGGAAGAGTATATTTTCTGTCCTTGAAGATAACTTAGGTGGAACAGATGACCACAAAATGAATATTTATATTAAAGTTTCATGTTTTAACATAGATGTATGCAATATGAATCTTCAGAAGAGGGTGCAGTTAGCATCCCAGAGAAGAGCACCTGGGATATAAAGAAGATTTTTTTTAAATATAAAAGTTAATAATAATAAGTTAAAAACAAGGGGGAGAAGATTGAATGATTTGTCTAATGTCATGTGCTAGCATAGTTATAATTCTAATTTACTGCATGGATCTAGAAAACTTTAAAAGTAATTGGAATTTATGCATAATAAGTATATTACAAGTAAAAAAGCACCTTTGAAAGTACTGAACATTCAGAAATAGCTATTGGCATATACCTAAGTTCAATGTCAATTCTGTTTGAATAGATGCATACTCACGTGTGTGTGAGAGAGTATTGGGAAACAAACATGACTGCCTGTCAAAAGAGAACCATGCCTAAATAGAAGCTTTTGTATGCTGTTCATATTGATTATACTACCAAGAAAAGTCACATCGAGGTTTTTCCTAATTCTGCCTTCTCTTGCAGTGATACGGTTAAAGTTTTCTGACTATTCCCAGCACTAAGACTTTGATTTCTTCCCTTGGCATCATACTTCTAAGATGGAAAGTTTTGAATTAAACTGATAAGCATGTGATTCCTCATTGGATCCCTCATGGGCCTCTGTAAAGACCCATATTTATACCTTGAAGAGTTTGTTTATATGTGTGTATGTCTTTGTAGACATCAGTCCTGATGTGTGACACAAAATCCAGATATAGTTGTCCCCCAGAATATGATGAAGCCAAAGCTAGACTCTGGTGTTACTTTTCCAGAAATGTAAATCAATTTATTATTGAAACTAAAAAAAGAACATGTTTTGTGGCATAACGATGTGCAGAGAATGTTTTTAAATTGAAATTAAATGTTATCTCTACACTTTCTATTCTCTGTGCTAAACTTTTGAATCCTTATATCCACGGGCTTCCAGGAGTATTTTATTTCTAAAAGAAATGCTGTAGTAGAATTGTTCTACTAAGGCAAATGTGCTTCTTCTGTTTCATGTTCACAGCCATCAGTTAAATCCTGACTGAACAGATAGCTTTCATTTAGTAGTTGAAGGTTGATAATCAAGATTTTATGGTAAAAAAAAAAAAAATCTATTCCAAGGCCGCCTCAATATATGGTGTGAAGGCAAAATGTATATGCTAAGGTTTGAGCACCTATTTGCCTTAGTGATTATTTTTATAGTTTTATAATTGCATAACATATTTTTCATTTTTCTCTTTTTAATCTGTCTGAAAGTCTTGCTGAGATAGAAATAAACGAGTTCTGTTATTTCCAGAACACTTTAAAAGGCAAAATATGTTGGAAAAGTACAGTGTTAATATAATCATTAATGTTCTACTTTTAGTAACTTTTACATTTTGGGAAACACATTTTACTTGTCTAAATGATTCATAATATCAGTTGACAATGCGCAGAAACAGAGAGACCTGCTATTCTCGGCCCTGTTATTAAAGCTGAGGTAGTTGACTCACTAAAACTTCACTGACAGTAGATCATCCCCACTCATTTATGTGAAAGGACTAATTTGTCGTAAGAACACATTCCCCAGTGATAGTTTGATAGCTGTTTTCTCCATAATAGTATGATATTAGAGTGACCTTTATATTTCTCAGATTAATAAGGAAAAAAAGAAAAAGCTTTAACACATTAGAAACAGCACAGGGTTTCCATTTACTGAAGTGTCCAGGTTTCAAGCAGAATGTTGGTCTGTGTTTTTGTTATTTCCTTGAACAACTCTAGTCATTAAAATACAGACATCTTACTGTGAGACTGTGTGTGTTGAGTCCAAGGAGATCTCCCTGCTCTTGGCAAAGATTGAGATGAGGCAGCTAATTACAGTTTCTTCTATAATTAGGACCTATATAGAAGTAAATCCAAGATTATTGCACAGGAGGAATAGCTAATAAGAAAGAATAAGTTGATAGTATACCACCTTATCCAGAAATCCACTTACATCACATAAATAACCCGTTAAAATACCATGTGAAAAAAGGGATTTTTTTTCACAAAACCGCTAGCACTACAGAATTTTTTCTTGAGTTTTTACATAATGATTTTGGCTAGTAACTGGATGGAGAAATTATCAAAAATTACTATTTTCCCGTGACACAAAATGCCTGTAAAATTTAAGAGAGTTTACAGGAAGACTTACCTGCACACAATAAGTTATAGTTGACTTCATTTATGATCTAAAAAATTATATAAGCTTTAGTCTATGAAATACAATATTATCTCGATCTATTGAAACTGTTTTAGTTATATGTAGGTAGAAATAAATATAAACAGGAAGCCTGTGGGAGCTATTAAATTAAGAATATGTGATCACAGTAGGTAAAAGTTATGTTGAAATATGTAAGCACATAAATCAAACTTTGACTTCTCTAAATTTCTTCTCAATGACATATCCTGGTATGTACAATAAAGTGAAAAGCTGAGCCTTGGTGGACTCCTGTCAGAAAATACAACTTGGGGGGCGCCTGGGTGGCGCAGTCGTTAAGCGTCTGCCTTTGGCTCAGGTCGTGATCCTGGCTTTCTGGGATCGAACCCCACATCAGGCTTCTGCGCTAGGAGCCTGTTTCTTCCTCTCCCACTCCCCCTGCTTGTGTTCCCTGTCTCGCTGGCTGTCTCTCTCTGTCAAATAAATATTTTTTTTTTTTTAAAAGGAAATACATCTTGGTTTCTTGATTCCATGTTATGGTTGACCAGGGTACTACACAGAGAATCACAACACCCAGAATAAAATTTATCACTTCCTGTATCATTTTCTTCTATTTGTGACATTTAAGAGCAACCTAGAAGCAGATTAAAGGACCCTTCTGCTATCTGTACCTAGAGCAAAGTTACTCTTTTTATCGTAACAGAAAGTGATGAAAATGATAAAGATAAGTAGTGTACAAGAAATGTGCCTGGGACAATGACAGTGATAGTGTGAACAGAAAAGGAAATGTCATCCTTCTTTAGTAAATGCAAGACATAATCAAAGGATGAGTTTATTTTCTGTTGTAGTGGTTCTATCGTTATTTGCAATTGGCTTTAAAGGCACCTTACTGAAGGTTTCACAAAAAAATCATGTTTCTTATTATAAGAATCTGAAATTCTTTAGCCATTAAACCCCTCTGATAACCTACAAGTAATTATTTGATAATTTTTTATAACTCAATATTTTCATAAAATGCAACTAGCATTTCATAAAATACGAATAGCATTACTATAAAGTATAGTGATATGTTATTAGGTAATTAAAAAGATCTTCCACTTCAGTAAGAAATGATATCATTTAACACCCAGTGCTCATTGAAACACGTGCCCTCCTTAATACCCATCATAACATAACAAAAAAAAAGTTTCCAAAGATATTTGTATAAAAATGGCAAAAAAGTTTGTAATATTGAGGCAAAAAGTAGAATAAAAACTGTATATACAATATTTAAAAAAAGAAATTGTATTATTTAATTAAAAGAATTATTTTAGCAATGTCTGCATATTTGCAGCCCTTAAACAATCTACAGGATGGGATATTAGTTTAATTCTCAGTCTTTCTATGTGGACACATAGTCACATGAATCAGAACTTTGAAATGCCCTTGAAAAAAATCTTGGCATGTTAATGATTCTCTAAGTGAAAAATTCCAGAAATTTATACCTTAAATTTTTAATCTGTCCTCAGTAGCTTGTAATATTTATCAAAAACACTTATTTCAATAATCGAGTCCTTTAAAAATTTTTATTGCATTATTATTAAGAAGGGAAGGAGGTATAAGTTCCTGGTACAGACAATTCTTCATAACACTGTTAATACAGATGAACCAAGGAGTGGACATTTATTTGGTTGTCTCTCCATTATGATGCAGGATAGGAAAGAAGAGAGAGCAAGACTCCTGGATATCTTTTTTTTTCTTTAAGATTTATTTATTTATTTGACAGAGAGAGAGATGGAGAAAGAAAGAGCACAAGTAGGCAGAGCATCAGGTAGAGGAAGAGGGAGAAGCAGGCTCCCCACTGAGCAGGGAGCCTGATGTAATGCAGGGCTTCAATCCCAAGACCCTGGGATCATGACCTGAGCTGAAGGCAGATGCCAACCAACTGAGCCACCCAGGAGCTCCAAGGCTCCTAGATATCTTAAATCCACAGTCCAGCTGAGTGGGAAAAGTGACAGTAAAAAACAGTGGCAGGAATGACAGCAAAGTTTCCTTCTTTCTGAGCCAACTTACTCCATTCTTATTGTTCTTATTCCTCTACTCCATTCTACACCTTCTAATTTCCATCAGAGACCACACTTACTTTTTTTCAGGGAATCTCACATTAGTGCCCACCTGAAAGCCAGTTCAATGAATTTGAAAAAGGATTCCCTTACAGTTTTCATGACTGCAGACCTCTTTACCCATTCATACACCTTTTCTGCGTTAAAGCAATCAGAACAGAGTAAAGCATGTGAAGGAAACCCAGAACCATATCCAACCAGACTTTGGAGAATGATTTCCAAATACGATTTTGCCAAAAAGCACTTATTTATATCTCTGCTCAGAGTCAGAACCTTTTAAAATGTGCCCAGTCGAAGTCACTTTAAGAAGTTAATATATGCCAAAGAGCTTTAACCTTTAAATTGAAAATATTTTTTTAAAGAGAAAATATTCTGAAATTAATAAAATGACATGTTTCCTGTTACAAAACAAAAATATTTGGAGATCATACCATTAGAATATGAACACTGGTAAGAAACAATTTATATCTTTGAAAAATAATCTGCCATGAGGCAGTTGTTAAAGAATTAAGTCATCTTCCATCTGACCTTAAGAATAATTTCCTAACTCTTTTTTGTTAAAATTCATAATTGTGGGCTCAAAATTTTTTCAGCAGTTGAAATAAATTTTCCATGTTGCAAATCATCATTAAAACTCGTAGTTGTACATCACAATTCTATCGGCTTCTTCCATGTGCCCCAACATTTGTATGTTGGTACCACTGAAACACTGTGATCAGGGTCTACCTCTATTTTAGGAGAGAAAAGCATTAGTAACCCATGTTCTTGCGTAATTCAGTGTCAGGTTCAATATGTTATATTGCAATGTTGGATTTAGTCGATGTATCCAAAGAAATCACTCACAACACGCTGACTTTCAAATTCCATTAAATTTCTCTTTTTATTGTTTCAATTATACTACACTCAGACTGCTGCACAACAGATCACAGGAGACTTGAGGTTATATCCTGGGAAGTCCCAGTTTAGCAATCATTCACTTTAAAGTGGCTAGTATTCTTAGATTCTGCTCTTCTTATTTGGCTATAAACAAAAGGCACCATATAAACTCAAAATAAATGCTTTTAAAAAGTGTTTTGCTATCACCATTCTTTTCTATTAGGTTATATATCCACGGTTGATTATAAATACAATTCAGAAACCAAAATGGTACCATTGTTAGTTAAGGTATTAATTTTACTAGAACACTGTATCTGTATAGCATGTTATAAACTCATGGTGGCTTTAAATACATTTATATTATTTGATCATCACATGATGCAACACTGTGAGATAACCAGGGCAGATGTAATTACGTTTGATCGACAACAGAATCAGAATCATGAGTAATGATGCTATTGTGTTTTCCTCATTCATGCAAAATGGAATGCACTAAAAATTCCATTTCTGAGTAAATGAAATAAATTTAATCTATTACACTTATTTAATCGACAGTGCGATGTAATTCTTTTTGGCTTAGCTATTCTCCTTTGAGTAGACACCAAACACTGATGTGATTAGTCCAGTCCTTTCCCCCTCATTATCATCAGAGAAAACTAAAGTGTATTTAGTTCTTTAGTTAACAACCTACATTCCAATCAGTCATTTACTAAACGGAGACAATATTCATATCTTTGCCTCAAACACGTTTTTCCTCTGGTTACTAATATTGAAATTAAATTGGCCAGTTATCTTAGCATGTTGAGTGACACATATTCATCATTTAGTACATATTCGGTTATTACACAAACACACACAAATACATTGAACCATTTATACCCCTAAAGGGATTGCAAATATGATCTCATGATTTCTGAATATTGGCATTGTAAATTCTATGCAAATCACATGTAAAACTCAAGAAATCAACTGATGACTGATAGAACTGTCCAACTAGGCTTCACTTCAATTGAACATATCTATCAGAATGAATGTTGGTAAGATACTTTACTCTGAAGGTGAAGATGTATTTTCATATTTTCAAAAATTCTCCAACATTGATTAATCTGAAATATTATCTGTAACATTGATTAATTAGAAGAGGGCTTTTAAACATCATTTTTGACAGATAATTTCAGTATAATTAAGCATACTGTTCATTTCCAAACTGATATCCTGGGAAATAATACCATTATGGAAATTGCACTATGTAATCCATGCAGCAACTGGCTTCTTCTCTTATCTAAATATAATTACTTCTCATTGGGATTAATTTATTGTGAGAAAAAAATCTTTAATCATTAAGGAATTCCAGTGTAATTAACTTTATGTGCTTTTCTTTTACTAGCAAAACTTAGAGATTCTAACTTTGAGAATTGTATGTCTTCTAACTTAATAGTAGGAGGATTTTTTAATACTCATCTAAATAACCAAATGTCTTCCTTTAAAAAGCAGTGTTTGAAAATGTAAAATTCTAACACCTGTCAAATATATTTTTTCTTTTACTTAACATTTTATAAGATTAATGCTTCCTGTTTGGGATATTAAAGGGTGGCACGTTTTACGTATCAGGAAATACTTTATTGACAACACATGGACCTGTTTATGCATTGTATGTATTAACATTATATTTTGATTTATGTATATATGGAAACTGAAAATGATTTCTGATAGTATTTATTGATTCACCTGCTCTGGTTTGTGTTAATAATACATGGCTATTTTGTGTAAACTTCCCCCACATCTTCCATTAGTCAATTGTGGGATTGCTTTCTGATTTAGACGGATGAGGTGAAACCATAGTTTCATTTGTTTAACAGATCAACAATCAAAGTGAGCCTTTTATTATTAATTAACCTTGAAGTATCTTTTTATATTTAATTTCTAATCCATTACAAATTAATACCCTCTGTGTTAAAAAGAAATGATTTTTCTTTCTTTAATAATGTATTCGAAATGCAACCACATTCATGTTGTATCTTATTACTCATCAGACTTTTTAATAGTGCAGAGTACTGAGTAAAATCATTAAAGTCTTTGGGTAACAATGCTTTCTTTAAATAACTAAAGCTTATTCCAGGGAGTTTTATAAAACATAGTTTTGTTTGGTTTCTCTTGCAATTATTAGTTAAGCATTTTTTTTATTACACATAAGTAGGCAATTTATGTGGTATTAAAAAATACTCATATTGGACACAGACAATATAAAGATGTCCTAACAGACACAAACAGAAATATTGATTCATTATGGAAGCATATTTAAGAAATTCATTCATAGTGAAAATCATATGTAAATTTGTTAAGTTTAATGGTCTTCGAAGTTATTTTGATAACGTTAGCATTAATGTTTCCTGTTTTGCATTTTTACCATTTTTTCTTTAAACCTATAATAACTTTGTCAGAAATTATTATCAATATTTTGAATATTGATCTGTCATTTTAAATAAGCACAGTTAAAAAAGCCAGAGAAGTTTTGATTCCTTAACTTTTCTTGTGATTGCTTTCCCTTTGCCATTTCCTTCTTTTTCTCTCATATTCCTATCAAGAAAATAAAGAGTCCTGTGTTTTAAACACGTTAATATCGTTATACCAACAGCAGACAATGTTAACTTGACAGAGGTAAATAGAAATAATTTCTCTTAAATGCATTTGTGTATTTGTGTTTTTGTGTTTTTTTTTAGTCAATCTACTGGATTCAAAAACAATTCAAGGGGAGCTGGGATGGATCTCTTACCCATCACATGGGGTGAGTCTGATAAACTATTGAAAACAAACATGATTCTGTCCATTGTCTTACAGAGAACAGAAGGGATTACTGGTATGTTCTCTAAAATGACCTCCTCTACTTCTGGTGACATATTATGTTTAGCAGTACATTCAGTGTATGCACTAAGACAGCCAGATAGTTGTGTCCAGTGGAACTATAGAAAATTTTGAAGTTTTTTTTTTCCCTTCTGAATCAATTGCCATCAATTGCTTGATGACACTAATTAAGCCTTTAATTATTACTGGCATCATGTAGATGATCTGAGTGTGATCACGTAACATTTTTTTGTGATGTGAACAGAAGAGGTGAATTGAGAAGACATTTAAAATTTCAAGTAATGTAGAAAGTGTGTATTTGGAGACCTGCAGAGTTGTAGCATTAAGAGCAGCCTTGGTGACCATTCCAAGTAGGATATATTTGTCAACTGTGTAAATCCTTAATTTCTTTGTTTATTTGTCTTTATTTCCTAATTTCTTCACATTGCCTTAATTTCTTCACTTCAAGTGTCTGCAGCATGACAGCTTAAGACTGGGGAATTTTATTTAGAAAAAAAAAATTGACTACCTTTAAATTTTAAACTCTTTATGTACCTAGTACTTTACCAAGCCAGACACAGATTACTAAAGTGTACAGTATTTTCGTGATCCAAATGTTTCTGATAAGACTGTGCGATAAGAATTTTTTTTCTTTTCTTTTCTTTTTTTTTGGGGGGTGGGGGGAAGAGGGTCATACACATTTGGGAAATTCTTGTTCTTACAAATTTGTGTACTAAGTGCCTAAACATACCTTGTTTCCAAGGATAGCCTGTGGAAAATACAAAATGCTATTTTGAAATACCTGTGATAGGAACAAATTTGTGTATTTCTTTTATTTCTTTTTCCTTATACTCTCATCCTCTTTTCAAAGAGGTTATAAGTATTTCCACTTAGTGCTGGTATTCAGTCTTTAGATTTTTGTGCCTAAACATACTGATTTTTACGGTACTACCAGCTTCTTCTTCACCAACGGATGTTTTACATCAGGGATACTTCATCTATCTGTCATCTTTGAATCTGCTTCTCTTCCTGGTACACCTTGACATTGACACAATGCCAAAACCTATCACATAATCAGGACTTGGTTAGTTGTTTTGGAGGGGAGAGTATGAAGTAAGCCAGGATTTGGTTTTCCCATAGGTGTTAAAGGAATCAAATGATTAGGATAAAAGCACATCCTTGGTAGTCATAAAGAGTGAATCAAAAGTCCAGATTGAGCTGGAAAACTCATTTAAAACTAATCATCCTAACGTTAAGTCTAATTTTAATTCTGATTTTAGAAATTTGCATTTTTTATTAGTCTATCAGATCATCTACTGTAGAAACTTGCTGCCTAAGGATATATGGAAAGCAAAAATCACAGTAACATTTTACCAATAGATAGTTATATATGCTTTAAAAAAATCAACAAGAAATTAACTTGTATTTCAAAGCAACAGTCTATTTCATGATTTCCTTTGAAGAAGTTATAAGGAAAATATATTTCTACATATTAAGACATTTGGGGAGAATACTGTATAAATGAATTCACTTTACCACGTTAATATTAGAGATTTTATGGTGAAACAAAGTTGGCTCTTCTGCTTCCAGAGATATGTTGGGGGTGGGTAGGAATGTTCTAGAACTGTACTACACACGGTGTGGTAGGTACATGCACCAACCAACAATATCAATCCCCCAGAGATTTTTTGATAGGCAGACTCTCAAGACCTGCCCCAGACTTTCTGAATCAGAAGCTGCATCTTCACATGGTCCCCAGGGAATTGCTGAGCACATTAAATTTAAGAAACACTACATAGGATAACTCACCTCTCTCAGCTTTTCCAATCTCTTGCCCAATTTCCTACCTCATTTTTGTCTACATACTCTTATGGTTTTATCAGCAAACAGTTTTCAGTTCTCGTTTGGCTTATTGTTGCCTCAGAGAGCCAACCCCACGAGCTTGGGCTTCCTCTTCATTGCTTTCCTGGTGCATTTCCTTGCAGCTGTGTCTTTCCTCTTTCTGATGCATTAAATAGCCTAAAACAGCTGTCCGAGTTTTCTGAGTTATTAAAACTTGCAGAGAGAAAACAAACATCTCCCCAACAGGTCATGATATTTATAATATCCCAAGACATGAAAGCAAAAAAAAAAAAAAAAGAGAGAGAGAGAGATATGAATTATTATCCTGTACTGTTGTATGGTATGTTTTTCCTTTAAATTGTGTATTGTGTTAACCGTAATGTCCGTGATGAAATAAGTAGCATAATTTGGAAAATGTTCAATTAATATTCATTTCTTTCCGAGAAACTGATGATATTCTTGAGTGAAAGGACTGCATGGTCAATTAAGTGTTGGGATTTAACATCCTCTCTTTTACAGTTGCTTATGCTTTTAGATATAATTAATTATTTTTATTGCCTAATCATTGCCATTTCAATATGACAAAAATAGATTACTTCTGTGTTTTATTTTTAAAGGAAATAGTTAAAAATATAGTGATATCTTTGCTATAGCTTTTAGGTAAAAAATGACGTGTAATAGCTGGAAACAATTTTGAACTTGTTATTTTTTTAATTGATAAACTCTAATAAAAGCAGTGCATCTGTTCCTAGGTTAACTAAAATATGAATATAAACTTTGAAGAAAAAAACTGTAATAACAATGTCATAACATACTGAATAACTGAAAATCCTGCTTCTGTGTGTGTGAGAGAGAACATTTAAGTGCTACTCTCTTAGCATATTTCAACTATTCAATATAGTGTTATCAACTATACTCACTGTATTTTACATTCTATCCACAGAGTTTGTTCATCGTACAGTGAAAGTTTGTACTCTGTTACCTACTTCTCCCTATTTCTCCTACCTCCCAGTTCCTGACACTCATTTTTCCGCTGTTTCTATGGGTTTGACTTTTTTTTTTTTAATTCCATGAAATACTGATATCATGCAATATTTATCTTTTTCTGGCTGGCTTATTTCACGTAGCATAATGCCCTCAAGATCCATGCATGTTGTTGGAAATAGCAGGGAAAATCCTACTCTTTTAATTTAGGGCAATGGTTTTCGGTGTGATGGGGGAGGTGGATAGGGAGGGAGGCAATTTTGAATTGACCCCATGGAGATATTTGAAAATGTCTGGAGATATTGTTAGTTGTCATAACTGGTAAGGCAGGACACTGCTGGCTTCTAGTGTGGAAGGTCAGGGGTGCTGCTAAACATCTTGCAATGAGCAGGGCATCCTCCCACAACAAAGAATGATCAGGTCCAAAATGACAGTGCCCAGGTTGAGAAATCCTTACTTAGGGGATGAATAATGGTGCTCCGTCAGGGGCTGTGGTCACTAAAAATAAATTGGGAGACTGCTGGCAACTTGTCTAAGTCTCAACCCTACTCCCACCCAAATTCCAAATCTTTTGCAATATGAATTTTTAAAAAATGATTGCATACCAGAGCTATATAAAATTAATATATTTGGGGGAAAAGGCCCAAGGATGACTCATTCCTCCATGTATGTTCTTTACTATTTTTGTTCCCCTTTTCCCCCAGAGTTGTATTCATCCATAAAACCTTACAATTAACCTATGTAATTTTCTTGGGAGGAGTATTTCTATCTCTATTTTTAAATGGTGCTTCAAATCTTAGAGAAGACCTGGTAGGAAATTTTGGTACTATACCATTAGGCCTGGAAAAAATTCTCCAAGTGAGTGGAGGAAATTTAATGAGACTTTGGTTTTCTCTAAATGAATTTTTTTTTTTAAGATCTATTTATTTATTTAGATTTTTTTTCTTAAAGATTTCCTTAGGCATTTATTGGTGCCTTACTTATGATAATGTATAATATAATAAATGATATTTATTTATTTTACGGAGAGAGAGAGAAAGGGCAAGTGTGAGTAGGGGGAGGGACAGAGGGTGAGAATCTTCAAGCAGACTCCTGGCTGTGTGTGGAGCCCAAGGCAGGGCTTGATCTCATGACCCATGAGGTCATGACCTGAGCTGAAACCAAGAGTCAGGTGCTTAACCAATTGAGCCACCCAGGCACCCCTCTAAATGCTTTAAATGAAATTCTTGAAAATAATACTCGAAGTTTGCAAACTGAAATTATCGGGCATTATGAACACAATTTATTTTTTAATAAGAGTTTTATTTGTCATGGATAATTTTTGGCACTAAGTTTATTCACTTTCATAAAGCAGACATAGCAATGATGTTCACTGTCCTTATGAACTGTGAATTATAATGTTTGCATATTGGGTATAATTATATTCAGAAACTTTAGTGATCAGTACTTTAGTCTTTGATTTAGAGGACAATCTACATATGTAAAAGCCCATTTGTATTTTTTATTACAACTTTAAAGAGTCTTTTGCTTAAATAAGACTAGTATTTAAATTTATTGATTGACTGGTTGATTGATTGATAATGCCAATCTACCACATAAACTTTCTTAGTATATGTATCATTCTAGAAGAGGGATCAGAGAGATAGAGCTGTATAATTAAGATAGTATTGATATGCTGACCAAATGGTACAAAGGAATCATGAGTCTCAGCTCACTTAATTACAGAAGCTCAGATAAGGAGAAGAGCATGAGGAAAGGGTTGGGGAACGTGTTGTGCTACTAATGAATCATTGAACACTACATCAAAAACTAAGGCTAACTGAACATAATAAAAATAAATTTTTTTAAAAAAGGAGAGGGCTGGGGAAGTATAGAGAAAGCGCAGCCTGAAATGAGTGATTCATGTAGATTAGCGGATGATAGAAAGAAGTCTCAAAATTAGTAATTGTGGAAATTTTTTTTTAATTTTCTACCTTCCTCTTTTTTTTTAAAGTTCTTTAGAATTTTTTTTTCCTTAAAGATTTCCTTAGACATTTATTGGTGCCTTACTTATGATAATGTACTTAAACAAACTAAAAGCAAACAAAACAAAAACAAAAGGCTGTTTTGGAAAAGAGGCCCTGTTTTTGCCCACCCAACATCTGTTTCCTGGCTTTTTCTTGAGAATGGCGCACCTGTATTGTTTAAGTTTTCACCTTCTGATGTGTTCCTAGAAAATGGCCCTTCTGTGACTCTGTGGGGCCAGTGTTGACTGTCTGAGAGCTAATCGTGATCATAGTCATTTTGCTAGGGATTGGTTTAGGCGAGAATAAGTGAGGCCGATGATGCTGGGGCAGAATTCCAGTGACTTCTGGGAAATTTTTCCCCCTAATGAAAAGACATGGGGAGAGGCTAAGTACTTTATGCCTCCGGAGCTTGCCCTGTGAGGGCCCAGTGTCCTTGTCGGGAGCAGCTGCACTCCCTTCATGACCAGAAAAGTAGAACCCAGTGAATTAGAAATTAGCCTGGAGCCCTGACATGGCAGAACCACTGAGTTATGTAAAAGAATTTTCCTTGTTTAGATCACTCTTAGTATTGCTTATACTTTCAAACTAAAGGAATTCTGAAAGAATACGATGTTTAATTTCCTAATCAAATATCTTAACTTCTAAATGGAATCCACAGCAATGCATAATTGTATTTATGTTATTTTACAAATTGTATTATGTTATTTGTATTTCTCCAGATTATCTCTTTTAGTGCTTTAGTATGATGTCGAAGGTCATATGCAGAGTAGTAAAATAGAATATGCACATCGTTTAGGATCGGACACCTGCGTCTGAAAACTGGGTTTGCCATTTATTGCTGTATGATCTGATGTAGGCCGATTAATCTTCATTAACATTTGTCTTCACTTTTAAAAAAGGAATAATAATAATTTCTATATCACAGCACTTTGGAGTAAATGATATTTGAGCAAATAAGATATTTCTATGTACCTATCTATGACAAAATATATGTGATAATGCATGTGAAAGAGCTATACAAATATCATTTCTTATTCTTAAATAAATTTGAGAATTTCCCCTTCAAATCTTAACTCTCAGACTATATGTGATATCTTGGATTTGGATATAGGGGAAGGAAAAATGGATAGTACTGCCTGACATTTCTTCTTAGTTAAGAGCCCCAGACATGGCCTTTGACATCACGTAGTTGTTATGCCATTGAATCTTGCAGACTAAAGTGTGCATATAGTCTTGGCCTTATATTTTGAATTGAAAGAGTCAAAATGTGCATGAATGTCAAAAATTGGGTATCCACTTTAATTTATTTCAAACTTTAAAGTGATGAGTATTTCCTCAAAATTTTAATATTTCTCCTTCAGGGACACCTTCTGAGTCTTCCACATGCCACTCTCCTGCCACCCCCCCCCGTACCCACTCATAACCCCCCCCACAGTCTAGCACATAACACTGTTAAGCTCATCTTCCTTGTTCTTTGTTGTACCTCCAAAGCTTGTAATTCTAATTAATGCAATTATTTCACTGGTACTTATTTCAGCCAGGAAGCTGAAAACTGTGAAGCCAATTTCCATCATGAAACTCCCCCTTTTATTCTCCACATTTTGAGTCCTGGGTTATTTGTCCATAAATTAAAATTGCCTGAATGAATGAAAAATAAAAGCTTCCCAAACAAAGAAAGATAACTAAGTTGACATTATATATTTGTTGAAAAAAATTTGATTATTTCCAATCTGTTATTTCAAATGGGGTCTATTAATGCTTCCACTCTCTTTTTAATGGCATAAATGTAAGTGAAATTATAATATATACACATACCATATGTACTATAAGTATATAATATATAGCTATATTTATACTGCATATAATATTATGCTGTTTTTTGTACTAGCAGGGCTATTTAGTTAAATATATTTAGGAAATACTATCATCCCATGAATTGGAAGTCAACTGAAAAGAAAACTAGCTAGGGGCACCTTGGTGGCTCAGTCCATTAAGTGTCTGACTCTCGCTTTCTGCCCAGGTCATGATCTCAGGATCCTGAGATCAAGCCCTGCATGGGGGTCCAGATCAGGTAGAGTCTGCTTGTCCCTCTCCCTCCCCCCGCTTGCTTGCTCTCTCTCTCTCTCTCTCTCTCTCTCTCTCAAATAAATAAATAAATAAATAAATAAATAAAATCTTAAACAAAAAAGAAAACTAAAGACAGTTCTATATTGAAATTTATCTTGATTGTTTTTACAGGTAAAAAGCCAGAATCCTGCAAATAAATTCCATTTAATTAAAAGTAGATATGTTTAGAATTGAATGAATGGTAGAAAGGAGTGGGATAATAAAATTACACCCTTAAACAGGTCATTGCTTTCCTATTAGCCAGTTTACTATAATTCGCCTTCAGTGTTGGAATTACTGCTGTTTTTGAAGTCTGGATTCTAAGTCTTACCTACTAGATCTCTAGCTTTCACTTTGTGAATGGTATCTGAAAGGCAGGAAGAATATTTTGACAACTGGGTGTCAACAGTAACCACCTGGGATTCTGCCTTTATGAATCACAGTCTAAATTCTGTTTCGTATGCTGAGTAGTCGATCCAGGAAAACCAAATTTTTGACACATGTGATATGTGATTCTGGGACATTTGAAATTTTTCTGCCTCGAATGAACAATGCTACATATTTTAAATATGTCACTTTGACCTATCGTGCTGACCTTTCAAGGAAGGATGTCTGATCAAATTAGAAAAACATGGCAAAGTTTTACAGTTTTTTCTTTCTCACCTTTTCTTGAAACAAAATGCACCAAAATAGAAGGGGAAATGGGGATAAGTTGTAGAAATCAGCAAAGACAGAATTTATTCCTGCAATGTTTAATTTATAAAAATTAAAATGTTACCTTGTATTTGTTTTAACAGAATTTTTATCAGTGCTTTAAGAAAATAGAAACCAATTTTCCATTGCTAATGTTGTATTATTCTGTTCTTGCAAATTATGTTCCTATGTTCACTCAATTCATTATACATTAAATTTATTGAAACATGCAAAATATTATATTGCAGCCTGAATATCAATATTTTTTATTGCTAAGAAATATCCAGTTTCTTTAATATTTTAAAGAGTATACTTAAACACTATGTTTTCAAGCTTACAAGTTTTCCTTTGAATACAAGATATAAAAATGACATATGTACCTCAGTGGGAAAGAGTTTCAATTCTGTTATTCTATTAAGTATATGTAAAGAATTTTGATAGAAATTTATAAAAAATAATAATTTGCCCAAAGTTTGGTTATTTCTTTTTCTTTTTTTCTCTCTATTTTTTTAATTTCATGACTTAATAGTTTCGATCCTTAGATTTGTATTGTTGTGGTTAATTTTTTTGAAAGATTAAAAAAAAAATTAAATTTGCCCTGCAAAAAAAATACAGTGTGAAACACTTTTTAAATAAGCCCCATGTTCCAAATGGTAGCCTTTGGACCTAAAAACATTTAAAGGTTATACTATTTACAATACAAACCACTTAAGTACTTCTGAAACCTTAATCACCCATTGATTACCATAATTTTTTTCTGCTAATGATGCTCACTTTAATGAATAAAAACCATACTGATTTCTTGGGGGTTGCTAAAATCATTCATCCTCTTTCCATGAGACATAATGAAACGAAACATCAAGGGGGCTAGCGTATTGGGGTTTCTGAGTAGTCTACCTTTACAAGTAATTTTTATTCATTCTGATATATATTTATATGCAAATAAATATATAATATAATAATTATAAATATATCATATAGATTGAAATCCTTAGCTTAAAATATGTAAATGGTAGTTATTAGAAATGGAAAATCCTGGGTCCAGACCAAGACGCACTTCATTAGAAATCCTGAGGGGTGGGACCCAGCAATCTGCTTTTTCATAGACTGTCTATGTGATTGTGATGCTGCTCAAGTCTGGAAATCATTGTACTAGAATATCATTATCTGCTGTAATGAGGCCAGCTTTACTTATGAAGATATTCAGTTGCTGCTTGATGCTGTGCTGTAGTTCCTTCCAAACTCTGAATTAATACAGCATGGTTCATTATTCATGATTAATGTAGCTCTGGATGTTTTTCATTTAAGATTTTATAATAAACATACAACAAGTGAATACAGGTTGTAAACATACAACAAGTGAATACAGGTTGTAAACATACAACAAGTGAATACCAGCAACTCGGGGAATTTATCCTTTGCAATATGCAGTCAGGATTCATTTTAGAATCATCACATTTCTCTCATGTAATCTGGGAATTTAGTTTGAACTGTATGTATACAGTGTTTATACATCTGGCATTGATTGCTCACCGTAAAAGAGATGACATTAAAACCTAAAGAGTAGAAAAGTCATGAAGTAAGTGATAGGAAAATTACAAAAAGGAAAATGAAAATCCCCCATCAAAGAGTTACTAGAATTTAAGGTTGTCTAGGGAACGATTATGGTATGTTCCTAGAAAGTGACAGGAATCAGCTTATGATGGATTTTATGTGCCGCACTAAAGATATTGTACAACATTCCAAGGCAACATTTTAATCAGGTAATTATGGGGGGTGTTTTAATTGAAGAACAGGAGTCAGAAAAAAAACAGAAAAGCACTGTGAAAGTTCCCATAGTAGGTTGTATGGGAACCTAGGATCTGCTTCCATCCCTTTGATTATATAGCTTAGTGATTTGGCATAAAGTTGAATTTTTACTATTTTGCTAACATTCCAGGAAGGGATATTCTAAAAAAATAAATATTTTTCTTATTACTGAGTTATTTTTTTTAATAAGGGCATAAAACAAAGAGAAGCCAAATTTGGAGAACTGAGTAAGTTGTAAGACCATTAGAGGACTCAGTAGAAATAAAGAATTATCTAGTAAACTAAGGAAGACAAAGGAAAAGACAAAAAAGGGGGCATAAAATGCTCTAACAGTAAGACTAATTACATTTCCCTTCCCTGTGATAGTATCACTCAATGTTTTTTTGGACCTGAGGTTAAAGATAAGCTAAACTTCAGAAAAAGTAAAATGGTGACCTCTCTTCTCAACGTGAAGTAACAAAACTATGGATCCAGTAATTAAAAGATTCAGCCGTGCAGAGAGGACTGATGCAATGTGGTGGTTTAAAAGAACTTTAACTCCCAATCTACACTTAGATATTTATTCCATGCCGTGGAATCCCAAGCAAGCTGGTAGTCATAAACTTTATGAATTTAGTCAAAAGTCTCCAATGGAGATTAAACCTTCTGAGTGATAAGAATCAGTTTTGTAATCTCTGCTTACTCAGAAATTCCCTAGATCCATTTGTCATCTGTATTCATAATGTTGAATGTAAGTGATGGGTGGCCATTTTTTAAAAAAAGATTTTATCTATTTATTTGAGAGAGAGAGAGCATGGAGTAGGATGGTCAGAGGGAGAAGCAGACTCCCTGCTGAGCAGGGAGCACTATGTGGGACTTGATCCCAGGACTGCTGGATCATAACCTAAGTCGAAGGCAGTCCTTAACCAACTGAGCCACCCAGGTGTTCCGGGTGGCCATTTTTTAATGTAGAATTAATGATATAATTTTGACTTCAATTTCCCTGTTCTCAGGAGTGTTGGAAAGATACTAAACAGCAATGTAATCATAAGCCACAAGAAAGAACTCCATAGAATTGTGTGAAAATGTTTATTGACAGAGCTGCTTCACTTCTTTTTAAGATTTATTTATTTATTTGAGAGAGAGAGCATGAGTGGGAGGGGCAGAGGAAGAGGGAGAGAGCATCTCAAGCAGACTCTGCACTGAGCACGGAGACCCTTATGGGACTTAATCACAGGACCCTGAGATCATGACCTGAGCTGAAACCAAGAGTCAGATGCTTAACTGACTGTGCCACCAGGCACCCCAAGCTGCTTCACTTTTTATTAAGGGTAGCAAAATTTCATCTTATTTGGAGCAGTAGAGTATATTCAAAGGGATAATAAATTTTAGAGATAGCAGTGACTTTAGAAGTCATCTAATACAATTCCCTAATTAATGTTGACAAGCAGCTGAACCTTTGGGAGTGTTAGTGAGTTGACCAAGGTCATATTATTGCTTTCTGGGTCCAAGTTCATGCTCTTTTCATTATCCCCCTCTGTCTTGGTATGGACAATACCAAAGAAGTTTTTGAGATTGCATGGTTTAATACTTAGCAGATTAATGCACCATCGAATTTCGGAACTATTTTGTCTGAGTGTCCTGTCTTACATCGCACCCTAAATAATGACCACATCTTGGGATACAGAGTCAATATAAGCTACTTTTCTCAGCAGCTGAAAAATGCTGATCTATCATAAGCCCAAGAGGAAAGTTGGGTTGTATAGGTTTATTATTAGCTCTCTATTCTTGTATACATATCGTCCCCCCACCCCCACTCTGCTACTGTATCACAGCTGGATTTATGATCCAGGGACTGAACAGTCACTGACGACTAAGGATTCTTAACTCATTCTCTGACAACTCTAGTTGGTTTTAGCTTAGGTTCAAATATAAATCTGAATTTATTTGCATTGAAATGGTATTTTTAAATGTTAGCTTATAACCAAATAAAATCTCATATAATTTCAGTTTTCATATGAACTAATGGATATTTTGAGATCTTTTTAAAAATTAGTACATTATTTTAATGTGACTGGTCTTAAAACAAGCGTAGATGCATTATCTTCTAGCCAGTAAATCCTCTTCCAGATTTAAAATGTTTATAAATTGCTAGCTTATTTTTTTGCATTCTGCACTGCTACAATAGGAATTCTTTTGTTGGATCTTTTTTACAGAAATATATGGTGCTCTCATGTAGTTTTCCAAATAATTAGGTGAGTANGCATTATCTTCTAGCCAGTAAATCCTCTTCCAGATTTAAAATGTTTATAAATTGCTAGTTTATTTTTTTGCATTCTGCACTGCTACAATAGGAATTCTTTTGTTGGATCTTTTTTACAGAAATATATGGTGCTCTCATGTAGTTTTCCAAATAATTAGGTGAGTAAAATTAGATAAACAAGTTAGTTCAGGGGTGCCTGGGTGGCTCAGTTGTTAAGTGTCTGCCTTTGGCTCAGGGCATGATCCCGGCGTTCTGGGATCGAGCCCCACAACAGGCTCCTCTGCTGTGAGCCTGCTTCTTCCTCTCCCACTCCCCCTGCTTGTGTTCCCTCTCTCACTGGCTGTCTCTCTGTCTGCCAAATAAATAAATAAATAAACAATCTTAAAAAAAAAAGTTCAACAACACATTTTGGACACTAAAATATAAAAACACAGGAGTTACATAATCCAAGAAATATTTTGTGGTGAAATTTATCGTAGTGATCATCTCTTCTAAAATAACTACTTTTTCTTTTCTGAAATAAATGATCTTAATTCAAAGAAAGTCCCAGTAGTGGTAAACATTTTGGGGGAAGACTAAGGGTGATAGCATTTCATTATTTCATTTCATTTCATTTCATTTCATTTCATTTCATTTCATTTCATTTCATTTCATTTCATTTCATTTCTTAAAGATTTATTTCTTTTAGAGAGAAAGAGAGAGACAGCATGTGTGTGTGTGCACATGTGCGTGCATGGGGAGAGGGGCCGAGGGAGAGAATCTTCAAATAGATGCCCCGCTGATTGGGTGACTGAGCTACCCAAGTGCCCCAAACATTATTTTAGAAAGAAAAGCATATGGGGTGTTATTACTTTCCAGAATCTATTGAATTCTCAATAGTTTATGCAGTATAAAAGGGGTTTGTAAAATCTTTATTATATTGACATTCATTCATTGTGTTGTGTAATAACTGCTTGAGCTCCTACTACATGCTAGGCACTATCATATAGAGTGGGTATGCAAACATTACCCATAGCTAATATTTCTACCATGTACTATATTCTATTTGCCTGCTTCTGCATATCAACTCATTTAATTCTTACAGTTGTACAAAATTTACTCTCATTTAGAAGAAAAAAGTAGAATCAAAGCATTTAAATAACTCAAACAAGATCATACACCCAAGAATTTTGTCAGGAACGAAAATCAGTTAGTCAGACTCCCTACACTGCATACATCACCCCTACTCTAGACGGCTTCTTTTAAGAGAAGTGGGGAATGTATTTCTGGGTGAGGCATAAAGTTTGGTGGAAGACACCAGGCCATGAACCATCAACTACAATATGATGAAAATCACCAATTGAGATACAGAGGAGGTACAACCTCACATTGAATGTGTCATCAGCTCTGCTTGACATGAGTCAGGAAAAATGATTGCAAGAGGTTGTTAAGCTTTAAGGATGAGTCGGAAGTTACGAGGAAAATGTGACTGGGCATCACATACACAAAGCACAGACTGTAAAACAGCATTGTATGTTGAGCAAAAACACAGCCCATGCCATCTGAAAGTAGGGGACAGGAGGAATAAAGTGATAATTTGTGAAGGAAAAAAAAGAAAGTTAGAATTTTCGACTGGATTATGAAGAGCCTCATGCACCACGCCAAAGGGTTTGGATTCTTTTATAGAAAATTGTTAAACAGCAGCCGAGGAATTCGGAAGTTTACTCTGTGCACTTAGACTGGAAGTGCAAAGAAGAGTTGGTTTCTAAGGTCATCTGAGGAAGATACCTGGCAAGGCACAGAAGGGAGGTCATGCATACTGCGTCATTTATGATATCTGTTCTATAAGAAATGATGTCAGCTGGTTATGGGTAGAAAGGAGATGGAGGATTCAAAGATAATTCTGATATTATGGTGATTAATGATGACTTATATGTATCTTAGTTTCTCCTAGATAAAAGTTTCTTAGACTCTCAAGTGCCTCTCCATCAACTATAGGATACCACCCCTATACTTAGAGATTGCTTTGCTAATGGTGCTGGTCCAAGGACCACCCTTTGAGAATCAGTGTCCTGGATCAGTATTAAGGGATTTGAATAGTTTGGTTTTATGAAGTTTAAAGGGTAGAAATTAGGGGCACCTGGGTGGTTCAGTCGTTAAGTGTCTGCCTTCAGCTCAGGGCATGATCCTGGAGTCCTGGGATCAAGCCCCGCATTGGGCTCCTCCTCTGGGAGCCTGCTTCTTCCTCTCTTACTCCCCCTGCTTGTGTTCCCTCTCTCACTGGCTGTCTTTCTCTCTGTCAAATAAATTAATTAAAAAAAATAAAGGGTAGAAATTAAATTAATTTAAAAGGAGGTATGTGATCTGTTCTCATGGTGTAGATGGTTAATTAAGATTGAAAATAGTTTTTTAAAGACTTCGTTACTAGCATATATATGTTGATATAAACATACATATTTGTATTCATGTATATATCTGCACACACATACATATTTGTATTTATAGCACATATAACATACCCAGTGGTATCTTATGTGCTATTCTAATGTTTGAAATTCTGTATCATTGCTCCAATATTTCCTGAATTACAGAGAAATATAGAAGCTATGAAGACTAAATTTTCAAATAGATGGCCATAGGTAGTTGCAGAAGGTCATATAATGTACTTTTAAAGTTTTGGCAGATCCAATATGGGTACTTTGGCAGTAGAAGGTATTTAGAAGCAGAAAGTAAAGATGTTAATAGAATATTAATTTTGTATAATATAGTATTTACAATATAAAACAGGTAATTTCTGAAAAACTGTTGTAAAATGGACTCATGATATGTGGTAGACAAAGAATCGATAATGGAAAATAAAAGATGAAATTTTAAAGAGAATTTTGAACAATTGACAACCTTAGGAAATGTCCACCAGATAGCTTTTCTTTTAGTATGCAATTTCCCTTTGAAAAACATATCCTTTTTCATTTGATTAAATGTAACATTTGTAGAATTTATGATTCTCAACAGAGACATAGGTAGGTATGTACAGCAATATTTAAACAGAAGAATAATGCTTAACCGGTTACAGAAGCAGGGAGTCATTCCATAGGAAATGAACATAAACAAAAAGAACATGAAGTATCTCAAGGCACTTATAAACAAATGAACTAATTGTTATGGCCTTGGGCCTACTTTTTTCTTTTGAATCTCATGAGTATTTTCATTCATTTTATCCAAAAAAATTTAGAAAAAAATAAATGGATGTTTTTATATTTTTAATTATAAAATTTTAATTCAAAAGTGTAATGAAATTAATGTTAATTTTGTATGTTCCTTGGAGGGCATACTCAGTAAACGTAATAGGTCTGAATTGTCAGCTTGGAAGATTAGGGTGTACATCTCTCATGAAATACCATGACCAGTATGTACCAAAGAAGGATTTTTTTTTTTTAATATAAGGGGCAATGGTTTCTTTAAATTTTACATAACTGTATTTTTATTCTTATAATCAATTGGTATTTAGTATACTGATTCAAACCACTGATCCATCAAATCTTTGAATAACTTCACCCAGCAGAGGTTCATTTTATGCCTTTTCAAAAAGGAGCATAGACCTAGCACAATGCTAAGTAAAGATCATATTCAAAAATGTAATTGAACAGTTAACCATCTGTAACGTGTTTAACAATAGGATGGGGAAATCCCTTTGACCTTTTAGTGAATTAGCAGATGTCTTAATAAGAAAGAATTTCTAAATGTTATTTAGAGAGTATTTCATAAAGCATAACTAATTTGAAAACTAAAAAGCTTTGCTTACAAAAAGAGCCATAACTTTATATTTAGCAAAATATTTAAATGCTGAATTCCCAGAGGATATCTATATAATTTAGAGGAGAAAAATATCATTGCCTGTAATGAGATCAGATCCTCTTTGCTTTTTCTAGTAATACTCTTCGTCTTTCTTTTGGAGTATGTAATGTAGCCTCTCTATGAGGAAGACCAAAGTTAAATAAAAAGTTGTCATTTTAATTAATACAACGCAAGCTGCACTACTAAGTGGCTTCAGAAGATCTGTTTTCATTTGATTCTAGGTAATGAGAATCAGCCATTGAATATGCATAAGCACCTCTTCCTATAGACATTTTAGAGCCAAAAGAGAGTCAGAAACATTCCCTGCTCCCAAGGAATTTCGATACAGTCATGTGTTTGTCTCCTTCTCGTACATCCAACTTTCAGAGCCAAAGGTGGTCTCCAGTAGTTGGATATTTAATTCTGGGTGTTGATTATTTATTTCATAATCTTGTATGTTGCTGATTTTTAAAAGTTTATTTTGGGGGAATAATTTTAGACTTATAGAAAAGTGGCAAAGAGAATACAGAGAATTCCCATATACTCTACCTAGTTGCCCCTAATCTTATGTAACCATGGTATATTTATCAAAACTAAGACATTCACATTGGTGTATTACTATTAACTAAACAATCTTTATTCAGATTTCACTCATTTTTCCACTAATGTACTTCTGTTCCAGGAAGAAGGAAATTTTTCCCCATCAATTTCTATTTAGTAATACATTTTACCACATGCATGTTTAGTTGTCATCATTTTAACTTAAAATTAATAGACTTTTTCTTAAAGCAGTTTTAGGTTCATATAGAAGTTGAACCGAGAGTACAGAGTATACATCTACTCTATACAGAGTTCACATACACTCTCCCCCTCCCCATGTTCCTCTATAACGAACATCCTGCATTGCTGTAGTATGTTGGTTAAAAAAAATGAACCAATATTGAAACATGATTTTAACTAAAGACCATAGTTTACGTTAGAATGCACTCTTTGTATTGTCCACTTCTCTAGGTTTTGCCAAATGCATAACATATGTATCGACCATTTAAGTATCATACAGAAGAGTTTCACTGCCCTAAAAATCCCCTTTGCTCCACCTATTCATCCCTTTCCCCCTCTTGGGGCAACACCCATCTTTTTACTGTTTCTATAGTTCTGCCTTTTCCAGAAAGTCATATAGCTGGAATCATTTTATATCTATGTTTTTCAGACTGGTTTCATTCACTTAGCAATATGCATTTAAGATTCCTCCATGTATGATGCTGTTTTGTATTTGCTTTGACTATCTACATACACTTCTAGTTTTACACATGCCTTTTGCATTCTGAGTTTACCAAGCAAGTCTTTGTCCATGTTCTATTTCCGTTTTGAACTTATTGAGGACTGCTTCTTTTTTGAATCTGGTTTTCTTTCATAATTTTTGGTCTGAAGTTACAACAAGCCTTTGAATGCAGTTTACTCAAGAAATAATATGAACATATGAAGACATTCATTTCTTTGCAATTTATCACTTGTATGATAACATGATTAATTTGTCTACATTTTTGTTACTTTTACAATACCATTCAATTACGTATTTTTAGTTGGTCTCATCTTCCAAACACTTTGTAATGATGATGAATTGTGATTATTTATACTTCTTCATTTCCAAAGCTAGTGATTAGGCAGTGAGTATTTAATTAAAAGTGAGAAAAAAAAGTCAGAATGGGTACAGTCTACCAATTGAAATACAATAGTTGGTTGGCTGATTTTGGTTGTATAATTTAAAACAAGTTAGGGAATAACAATCATATCATTTTTATACTATCAGTATCAAGTATTTGATAATGCTACAGGATTTGATAGAGCTTCTCACAAGATAAACATAAAATTAAATCTACCTTCATTTAGACAAGTTTCTTTTACTTCACTAAAGAAAAAAAAGATTAAAGAACTTTGTTTTTCTGATGATTTATTTGAGAATGAGAGAAAAGGAGGGATAGGAGAAGATTCGGAAATGGATATTTCTTGCCTAAAATCACTGTTCACAAATTTTTGCTCCAAATGAATTTGCTTCACTTTCTTTAAGTCAAATGTGTCAGAAATATTTTATTTTAGTTGATTGTGTGTATACACACATATAGGTAGACACAGACACACACAGAGACACGTAAAACGTCTTTTTCTTACATAGAGAAATTCTTCGGGTAAATGTATAAAAAGTGGTTTTTTAAATAATAATAATACCCATTATATAAACATTCTTAATAAAACTATTCTCTTATTTGGACAGTCACTTTCAGATGGATGTGTTCTGTGATTTAAACCAATTCTCATCCAAATTACTTAAAATAATGTAGAATGATCTTTATTATATAGATAGATGCTTGGAAGATCTTATGACTTTTTCTTCATCAATTTGTCTAAATGTATAATATTCAATACCTTGCATCCTCCTCACTGAATAAATTGATTTAAATACCTCAGATTTGAAAAGTCTACTCTTCCTTCTATAATGTATCTCAGATAATGCATTAAATATCTACTTAGTCACTTGATATAAAGACCTTTGAATCAATTCTGATTTGTTGTTTCTGTTTTTCATATTCAATTGTTCACAATTCCTTAGGATTCTTTCTTAAATATGTGTAGAATCAATTTCTTTTTCTCTATCTTAACTGTTGCTGGATTTAGTCCAGCCACCATAACTGAAGAAGACACCTGTGTGTAAAAGGAACTTTCACTTAAATAATAAGTAAGTACAATTAAATAAATCATTGAATGAAGAAAAATTGACATCAAAATAATAAAACAGAAGAGAGTGTAAAAAATAAAACAGATGCTAATTCTGAAAATTAAATACTTATTTCTACTGAACCTGACCTTATGATTGATTCTCACCCATGAGGACCTTTTCCCAAGAAATATAACATGGGGCAGAAAAGGATGCTGGTATAAAGATAGAGATGATGACTACCGACTAATAGTTAAAATAGTGAAATGACTCACATGTTAGCAAAGAATCAGCTTAATAAAACTCAATCAGCTCATTTGACAACACCATGCTGTAGTTGGCGTTAAAAAAAAAAAAAAGAGGAAACCAAAATAGAAAAGTCTTTATGTTTTAGCTTAGCAAATTTAAAGAAAAATAAGGAATGGAGCATGAGGTAAGAGAGTTCAATACACATGAAAAAGAAGAAGCCATTTGGGAGAAATGATAAACTATGTACCCAAAGTGCACTAATAATTTGGGGAGAGAATAAATGATCTTGTATGTTGAGAAATTATGCAGATATCTACTAATACCACATTTACACACACACGTGCATGTGTGTTTATTAATTATTGGAAAGCTAAAATATTTTAAAATGAAAACATGGTCATTTAATACAGTCAATTGAAAGAATCAATAAACAATAAAGAATAAGAGTATATTCAACTATATTTGTTTTTACAGTGTCTAAAAAAGATGAGAATTAGTAACTGTGGATGTACTCTTTTACGGAAAAGACTCTCTCTCCCCCTCTCTTTCTCTCTGCCTTTTTCTAACTGCATTTGAAAATGTTATTGATGAGCAGAGAACAGGAAGTGCTAAGTAAATTTTATTTAAGAGCACATTGAAAGAACTTATGAATAAATTAAAGTGATATGACAATATCAGAAGTTACACAAAATGTTTTCATCTTTCATGGAACAGAAGCCCAAATTGAATTTAAATTTAGTTTTCTCTAGGTTTCTTATTTTGAAAGGTTGAAAAATGGTCAGAAAAAATTAGTGCTTTTTAAATTGGGGACAACATGTGTTCTAAAAAAAAAATACATGTCACTTTTAAGACAGTAAAACAAAGTGATTCACTTTGAACATTATTGAGGATTAATTTAATCTGATCTTGGTTTTGCAACCAACCCATCTCGGGAAAGGTCTGTCATTTCCCTTATAGAAATGGTTGGTAGATGCATGTGAGTTATTTTCAACTCACATCACTTGCACTTCTTTCTGGAAAGGAGGTGAAGAAATCACTATTTTTTCACAGAAACTGCCTAAATTAGGTATTCACAAATAAAAAATAGAGTTTGATTAAAGTCACAATATATTGTGAAATAATTGTGAAGACGTACATCAGTATTGGGATCTGAAGTACTGAGTCACTAGAAGCTGGGATGACATAATGCAAAATTTGAAGCCAGCACAAAATGATCTAGGGATTGTAGTCCTTGAAAAGGGATAGAGAAATTGCAGCAAGGTCCCTAATACCTCAGAAGTCTATTGACATAGAAAATACCATGTCAAAATAATCATAAAATCTCCTATAATTTGGTGGACTTTGTGGAGTCTTGGTTTCTTCCTGAAACCAGGTGTGTCTGACATGATTTTACAGATAACAGATTTAAAGCTTGTATGAAGTTTTGCCTTTGAAAATTATTCATTTATTCTATAAATATTTACTGAAGATATTTACTGAGGCAGTGCCACACATTTTTTAAGGTATCAACTTGAAGATGGAACAATCACTGTTTTAACGTATCAGTCATCTTCTGGATTTCTTTTACCAAAACAGAAAACCACTGAAACTGGTCATATAGAAATGTTACTTCATCCATCAGACACTAATCATGAAATTCAGTTGGTTAGCATGTACTTCTGTAACTACCCACATTAAATGCATAGGAAGAATAAAAAAGGTACTATGGAGATGTTACAGAAAATATAAAAGTTATAGGTCTTTATCTTTATAAATCTTAAAAGTTAGAAGAAGCAAGTTAATGCACTTTAATCAATTTTAACAAATGTATCACACTTACGTAATACATTAAACAATAATGTAGGTACGGTAAAGGAAGTGTTATTGGAAATCTGTACTATCTGCTCAATATTCCGCAAACCTCGAACTGCTTTAAAAATGAAGAAATACTTTCTAAAACTATCGATAAATCTTTAACAAACAATTCATTCAATAATTCAGAATTTTGCCATTCAGCATGACATATTATAAAAATATAAAATAATAATGTAGGATTCTGATGTAATCCACGATGTTAAAGGTAGAATTTTGTAACAAGTAATAAGTAGTGATATTAACTATTTTTAAAATTAAAAAAAGATAACTTAATATACTTTAAATGCAAAAGAGTTTACTGGTATGTCAATATGTGATAGAAAAAGGAAGCGTGTTTTTTATTAATTAATAGGAAATTTTAGGTGGGTTTTTCTGTCCTCCTCTCTGCCCTTAGGATAAAGGAATAAAATTTGTAATAGAATTTACAAGGCACCAAAATGTATTCCAATGCACAAGTACCAGCTTGTTCTCAGGTTTGACTACAACTTACCATAGGTGTAGATACTTCAAAGGTTCTATGGCTGTATACCGACTTCCCTGGTCTGCTCAGTGACACAGTTGGGATAGAAAAGGATATGAGTCTTAGGGGATATTGGTGGCACACCAATGTCCTCATGACTGATTAAGCACATGCTCTGTCAAATTATGTCTAATTACACAATATATACTGCAGACATGAAAGTCAAAGTAGTAACAAACAACTAAACTTCCACGGGGTGTATTTGATCAGTTGAACAAATGACTTGAATTTTGATCAAGATATGAAATCATCACTGGTCTTCAAGAAATTTTGACAGTAAAATTTGACACATTTCTAGTATATATGTAACTTGTTTATATTTTATAACTATAGATAGATAATAACACACATGAAATACTGAAAAAAAAGGAGAATTTAAAAAAGACTAAAACAAATATCAATAGCAGGGGTCTTTGTACCTCATTTTGGAAGCCTCATAGGTAGGTAATAGATGGCTTTGTTCATTTCATCACCAATGGTCATTTCCACATTTTGAGAACTCACATAACATCCTCAAATGCAAATACACTCCTTTGAGAAAGCTTCAAAATATTGATAATAGATTAACGGTCTATGTGACTGAAGTGTTTACTAGATATCAACTTAAAGTTAATATGCATTAAGTTTTTTATATCATTAATTACTTACCTCATATAAAACAACCAGAGTGACAAATTAATATGTACGTATCTGTTGGACACTCATAAGTGTGACATTTTTGTTCTGAGAGCTGCCGTTTATCAGTTTGTACTAGTTCTACCACATTTTCCTATATTACACTAAGGAGTAAACCCTATGGCAGAAGACATGCTCAATGCTTTAACTTTGTTAATGAAGGAAATATTATGAACACATTAAGTATTGTAAGAGGAATGGGGCAATTGATGATTCATAAAAACAGCAGAGGGCTAGATCTGTCAGTTGGCTGGATTGTGTGCCACTGAAAGTCATCTGTGCCTAATTGCCTCCTCTGAAATCTATTCAATCCTTTCTGCTAATGATAAGAATCACTATTTGATTCAGACTGACACTGGGTCCTGCTGAAGGAATCCATTTCCCAGCTTCTATCAAACCAAAGTATGTCCATATGACAAAGTGTAGACCCATGTGATGTAAGCATTTGGGTAATGACTGGCACTAAACATGCATCTTGTGACATTAGGATGAGAGCCGCATTTGTACTGAGGAGCTAAGAGGAGCCACCTCGCTGATGATTGCAGGGAGCTGCCATAGTCGCTCTTCATACGAAAAACTCTTCATACAAAAAAATTAGACCTTGTGTATCAGTGAAGATTATCTGTGTTCTGTCACTACCAGTAGAATATAATCCCCAACTAATACAAAATTGTACTTTATTTTAATAAAACCTAAGTCTGGTATGACGATGTATATAAATACGCAGTCCTCATTTTGTATATAAACATGGTATTATAAATAATGGAAGTTAAAGAAAATATAGAAATTAAATATTCATGAAGTTTCTAAATCTGTTTTATAGTCTGATACACCCTGAAGCCCAAGGAGGAAAAAAACCCCAATATTCTTACAAATGCTGTTTGCAATTCTGTTTGCAGTGGTCTATCCACATTTACTCTTAAAAATAGTAAAAATGAGGGGCGCCTGGGTGGCACAGCGGTTAAGCGTCTGCCTTCAGCTCAGGGCGTGATCCCGGCATTACGGGATCGAACCCCACATCAGGCTCTTCCGCTATGAGCCTGCTTCTTCCTCTCCCACTCCCCCTGCTTGTGTTCCCTCTCTCGCTGGCTGTCTCTCTGTCAAATAAATAAATAAAATCTTTAAAAAAAAAATAAAAATAGTAAAAATGAGGGGCGCCTGGGTGGCACAGCGGTTAAGCGTCTGCCTTCAGCTCAGGGCGTGATCCCGGCATTACGGGATCGAGCCCCACATCAGGCTCCTCTGCTATGAGCCTGCTTCTTCCTCTCCCACTCCCCCTGCTTGTGTTCCCTCTCTCGCTGGCTGTCTCTATCTCTGTCGAATAAATAAATAAAATCTTTTTAAAAAAATAGTAAAGGATGAAAGTTCTATTTTTGTTTTTAAAATCATAGCTATCCCATGTTATAAATATTAAAAATGAAATATTGTTTGAAAGGAGTTTTTCATTGGATAAAGACTTCTATCCTACCTTGAGATTATAAAGTAGATTTGTTTACATTATTTCACATAGAGTCCTGAGTATTTTAATTCATTTTTCTCTGGATCACAAAAGTAACCATCATCATTATGGTGTCCATATTAATTTGTATGCATGTGTTCTTTATTTATCTGATTACAACCCCAAATCCCATGTCTTGATCAGTGAATAATCAGAGGCAACACAACATACATAAGTCACCTATACATTAGAACTAGCAAAATAATCTAGTTGTCTACTTCTAGTAAACCTAAAAACAGCCTCCTCATGCTGTTTCTTATTATGATTAAAGGCTCTCAGAAACTGCACAGATCCTTCTTCTCCACCCCCAACCTCCTCTCACATATGGAAGTTTTAACTTAGGGTCAGGAGCATTCAAGATGTCTAGGTGATTTTACTCATCTGTTTTTATGAATAATTCTCAGGACCTAAAGTGTTCATACTCTTAAACATTTAGGGAGAACTAATGGAATACATACTGTTACATATTTAAAAAATATTGGAATTCACAGCATTATTTTTTCATTTATCATTTCAACCTTTGGAAGCTTGAATTTTAATTTTCTAAAAGAGCATGCTTACATTTCCTATCAGGTCAAAACTTTTTGCAGAATCAAAATTCAATATAGTACAGAATGAAAACTAGTTTTATGATTATAGGAATATATTTAATACAAAAGTGGATGTGAAAAATCACAAAGCGATTGTTCGTGTATTTCAGATGAAAGAGAGAACATGAGCTTATATATGTTGACAGCAGTTTGAAAAGATTCATTATGAGCTAGGAACTAAATTCCAACATTTTTGATACCAATTTGTTGAGTAAGTTTAGAACAAGTCTCTCAAAGTTAAGTTTTTAGTATTTATCTGTAAAATTATCTAATTATCTCATTGTTTTTCATAAATATTATGTGGATATTTATAAATTTCTATAGCTGAGTGGAGAAAATTAAGTATAGCTGATACGATAAAGTATAGTTAAATAAGCACAGCCGTCATAAGCACTGCGCTGTATGTTGATTACTAACTGGTCTACATCTGTAATAAAAGCCACAGATGTTTAGAAACTCAAGAGCTCTGTAATGAACTGAGGTGCTTAGGGAAAGAGGCACTTAGAGCGAAATTCAGCTTTGCCTTGAAGAGTGTGTGTAAGTCTGAGAGAAGACAGGAATGTTGCATATTCACTTCACTGGGCTCATGACATACCTGTTCTCTTGCCTTTTTTTTTTTCCATATCAGTGGCTCCATTGACTTTGCTGTTGCCTTTTCGTTTCCAGCCTTCTCCAAAATGCAGATTCAAGTATTCCGCTTTCTCCTTATCATTTTCATCTCGAATCAAGCTTATTAAAACTGATTTTCTCTTTCTCTCCCTATCTAACCCACAAAACATACTTCTATGGTCTTCCTCATGTCAGTCTGTGTCTACTTTCTCCTTCCAAGTGATCAGGTCGAACACTTTGGAGTCAACTCTGACTTTCTTTTTTTTCACATTTCACTTGCAATGGTGGTAAATTTTGTTGGTTCTCCCTTCAAACTGTATCAAGAATATAATCATTTCTTACTGCCTTTGCTGCTATCACCCTAGCCAGGACACCACCATTTTTTTTGCTTGGATTATTATAAAAGTTGGGCTTCCTATTTTTGCCTTTGTCCCATTACAGTTTATGGTCAATTTTTGACATAGAGTGATCCTGTTAAAATGTCCCTGGTTACCTCCAACCCTGCAGTGGTTTTCCAACCCACTCAGAAAGCCAAAGCCCTCAGAATTGTCTACAAGGTCCAGATGATTTCCCTCCAGTGTTATCAATGGTCTTATCTTCTCCCCTTCTTCATGCCGCTCCATCCTGGCTGGCCTCTGCAGTGACCTTGAACAAGTCAGGTCTGCTTTCATCTCTGAGTGTCAGCATTTACTCTTCTCTCTACCTGCATATGTAGCCCCTCGGTTATCCTTCTTTTCTTCTCCCTTCAAATGCCAACCTCTTAGTAAGGCTGTCCTGATCACTCTATTATAAATTTCATTTCTTCCCTTTCCAAAAATTTCATGGGGCACTTTCTACTTTTATCATCTCTATAACATTTATCACTTTCTAACGTTCGCTATATTATTATTATTATTATTATTATTAATTATTATATCTCCTTCCATTTAGAAAGGTAGGACAGGCATTTTGGGGCCCTTTTGTTTTTCAGTTTATTTCCAGCACCTGGGGTTATAAGGGGACATTCAAGGGGACACAAGGGGAGCATTCAACAAATATTTGAATATTTGTCAATAAATTAGTAAAAAAATAAATAAATAAATTAGTAAATGAATAAAATAGTATCTTTCCCTCTATGAATTATTCAGAAAATGTTATTAGTATCAGTGGTCTTTGTGTGCTTATATGATGCTAACAAGGATGTGTTACTGGAGTACAGAGAATCATCATCCTTTATTAATTTTAAAAATACTGGTTTGGGCCCTAGTTTCTGAAATTGCTTTGTATAATGAAAAGTATTTTCAATCCTTTGATCAAGCTAGGGGTAATTTTATAAATGCTGTAAAAAAAAATGTCAATCATTTGGTGGCCATTTAGTAAACAACTGTCTGTAATTGGTCGATTGGTCAAACAACTGAAGAATGTAATGCAAAGTTTTCAGAATCAAAAAGACAATGGTTTAAAAAGAATGGAGCTTTAAAAAAAATCAACATTTTATTTGAGACATTAAGCAGTTCTATATATTTCATCCAAAGATAAATGACAAACTAAACAGGCCAACTTCTTTAAGCCACACTAAAGTGTCTAAGAGCATTTTTAAAATGATTGTTAAAGTGAAGCAATCACAATTGTAAAATGTGATGAATTTGTTTATCCACAATCTATTGACAAGAGTTGATATATAAACTTTAAATCATAGATAACTACAGAATAATTTTATTATATTTTCAGCTTCTCTTTATTGAACTAAAAAGACCAGGGTTTTCTTAAAACCCTTCATAAATAACAGTCTTATCTGCTTTTTAGTAGTACTCTTATCCAGAAAGCTGCATAAAATTTTAATCATTACATTTTTGTTCTTTCATCCATAGACTGTAGAAAAGGGGATAAATGAACAGAGAGATAATTGTGTTAAAAGACTTGGGGGGGCGCCTGGGTGGCACAGCGGTTAAGCGTCTGCCTTCGGCTCAGGGTGTGATCCCGGCGTTATGGGATTGAGCCCCACATCAGGCTCCTCCACTATGAGCCTGCTTCTTCCTCTCCCACTCCCCCTGCTTGTGTTCCCTGTCTCGCTGGCTGTCTCTATTTCTGTCAAGTAAATAAATAAAATCTTTAAAAAAAATAAAAATAAATAAATAAAGATAAAATTTCATTAAAGAATTCTTAAATCTAATTGTTGAATCTATGTCTATTCAAANTAAAAATAAATAAATAAATAAAGATAAAATTTCATTAAAGAATTCTTAAATCTAATTGTTGAATCTATGTCTATTCAAAGCAGCGTCTATTAAGCACTTACTGTGAATGTGTCTCATAGTATGGTACATTAAATATCAAAAGATGAATATATGACATGATTCTCAGGTTGGAGGAGTTTTGGAACAAATAGGCACAGAAATATATATAGAATTGGTAACTAATGAACAGTATTCTAAAATATCAATAATTATCTTATATATTCTTCAACTTTAATAGTTTAGAAACTCTTTATTAAATTGTAACTGTGGTTTCACATAATCTGTCATTTAGAACAAATTTCTCGAAGTTCAGGAAACATATAAATTACCTTTTTCTAGTTAGTTAGTAAGATTATCCGATCACATTTAGCGAGTGCTTACACTGTGTGGGGCACTGACAGCATATATTATATATATTACTTCATTTAATCTTGCTAACAATGCATTAATTTTGAGCATGATACTAACCAGAAGGATGCTACAACAGATGAAAGGGTAAACAAAAATTTTAAATAAGATTTTGGATTAGATCCCCTATGATAGCAGTCCATTTTGATTTTCAGAGTGGCTTTTGCACTGTTTCTAGAAATTCTGAAAAATAAAATGATCAATATTTTTTCATAATGGCAGACTTCACAGATACAGTTTGTAAAAGAAAAAGGTACAGCAAAATAGGCACAGTTTTACAATTATATTTTAACACGTTTAATTAAAAAAAATCTTATATACCTGTTGAGGCTTGCATTTTCTTGAGAGAGTGAAAATATAGCGTTAGTGACTTTTCTGAGATTACCCTTTCTCATCTTTGAAAACATTGAACAGATTCATGCTTTCTACAGTATGTTGTTGAATGTTGCGAACCAAGTCTTGCTGCAGTGGTAGGAGTAATTACAGCTGTCAGTTCTTTCAACATGAGAAAACAACCTCCTTTCAACTTTACAAGAAACAGATTGTAAGTATCTAAAGGAAAAGAAATAACAATCTTTATGAGATGAACAGTGTGGTGATTGTTAAACTAGTCAACTTGGTCACTTGGAGGGATATATTGACTGGAGGCTGTTGAGAAGAAGATACAGATTATATGCAAGGCCCAGAGTATTTTATGAGCGAACAAACAAAAACACAAGTACCAAATATCTTATCAGGACAAGACTAATGACTTGGACATTAGGATGAGGAAAAAACTAGTAGACTTCTCGGGGTAGAAAAATTGCATCCAAACTTGTCTTAACTGCTTTCATGTGACTTTTGTTTTTTATAAAAGCACTTCTTTGTATCTGGGTGTTCCTCACATCAGGTTTATTTGGATGTTAGAAATCAAGGACTTCCTTGTGCTAAACAAGAAGAAAGTAGATGAAAATGAAAAAAAGTTGAAAACGTGTTACAAAATAAGGGTCAAACACTCTTATTTTTAGCTGATCTTCAATAAATGGAGTTTATTTTTAAAGCAAGTAGTTTGGGATATAGTTAGGNTGAAAAAAAGTTGAAAACGTGTTACAAAATAAGGGTCAAGCACTCTTATTTTTAGCTGATCTTCAATAAATGGAGTTTATTTTTAAAGCAAGTAGTTTGGGATATAGTTAGGGATTTTCTTCTTATTCTGTGTATGTGTGTGGAAGAGTGATTTGGCGTGCTTTTGGCAAAATTAGGCCAAAGTGCCAGCCTCATATGGCTGGGACACTGGCAGAAAAGATAATCTATTGTTTTTGTTTTTCATTCCACTGTGAAGTAAACTTCATGATCTGGTTCTCTAACATGTGCTATTTTCTTCCACTATTCTTAATGAAAATTTTTGTTGCTTAGGCAAAAATAAGAATGAACTTAGTTGGCAAATTATCAAAACAAGTTAACATTTAAAAGCTAAAACAATTTTTTAAAGCCAGACAGAGCAGCAACATTTTATTTAAAAAAAATAAGTAGACTATGAAAGTGCTAAATATATACACTTTTCTGATTACTTTTGGTAACATCACATTCCTTTTTCTCTTTATATTCACTTATGTCCACTACACATTTTTTTACCTGAACAAATTGTAAGTAAGGGCAGCCAGATGGCCTAGGACAGAAAACAGGACACCTCTTGTTGCCTGGACAGGTTTCAAAATTGACACAGCATCAGTGCACAAATGAAGCCAGATAATGTGGCTGAAACAAGGTGTCTGACTCCTAATGTGTAGAGAGCAAATGCTGAAGGAGTAGAATAAACTTTCATGGACAGTTCTGGTTTACAGATATATGAGATTGAAAATGTGATGAAGTGAAGGTTTCTCCTGGGATGGAAGCCAGGACACTAAGGTACTGTGATCCAGGGTCCTAGTCATGGCCAATCGAATTCCAGCCTTTTCTGGTTGAAGCACTTATTCCCAAGTTTTACTTGAGAAAAATGAAGATTAAAGAAGATTTCTTTGTTAAAAACAATTTCAATTATTCCTTAATACAGCTTTCAAATAATCTTCTAAGTTTGCTAAATTAAAACAAGTTCTATTTGACCTTTATTACCATGCACACTTTCTCCTGCTTCAGCTGTTATCCATAACACCTGTAGCACATTCCTATGGTGTTCTTTCACAAAACCAGATCTCTTGCAAAGTTGATGGAAAAGGAAGAGGAACAAGTTGCATAGAATAGCACATTTCTTTTAGGTGTTTTTTTCCTGATTTCCTTTGGGTTCTGGAATATGTGCTTAAGTTCATCGTTTTGTGAATGACCATGCTGCTGAAGGCAGATGGATGTTGTAAAAGGGTAATGCTGGGAGCATGAAGACCAGGCCATGGGGACCTGAAAGCAGAGATGAAACCCTCTGGAGACTGATGATGCATATATTAGTTTCACAACTATCCTACGGGTGACTCATACAGGAAGTTACCTCTACATATCTCTGGAGATACAATGGTAAACAGGATTGGTCCTGGAAAGTGGGGGAGATAGACAATAAACAATCTATTATATATGTGGTATTTAGATGGCAACATATGCTATGGAGAAAAATAAAAATTACTATTAAAGCAGGACAGGGAAATAGGGAAAGTCCATGGTTAAGGTTGAAATTTTAAGTGGGGTTGATAGAGAAAAGCCAGAAAAAGTAATATAAAAGCCTAATGGTGGTGAACCACACACTATATAGTTCAGTATATACCAATGCTTTATAATATTAGTTTATTAATCTACATGGTGACCCTATGAGACACATTCTATTATCATTTTATAGATGAGAAAACTAAAGTGCAACGAAGGTAGGTAAATCATTCAAGGTTATATAACCAGTAAATGGTGGAGACAGGATTTAAACCTAAGCAGCTTGACTCCCGAACATTTTAAACCATTTTTCCAAAAAAAAAGGTTACGTCACTATTGGTTTTATCACTCCAGTGAGAATTACGTTGAATAGAGGGTATATGGCTTCTAATTGTAACACCTTGTCTCCTAGTTCTCAATTAGGGTACAATTATTATAAGTTTGTGGGGTTTTAATTTTTACTATCCATTAAAAGGAAATTTTAAAAAACATGTAAATTGTTGGTTGGCTTTGTTATTTGGTCAAGAATTCCCAGGTTTGTCCATCAGAAGACCATGTATTACTCCAAAAAGCATTAGGGTTAAAATTTTATATAAGGTAAAGTAAGTTTACAGAATGTTACTTGTAATGTCTCCTTCCAGATTCATAACAAAACATTAATATTTTGAAGATTTTGCTAAGTGATGTTTTAAAGAGATAGGATTTGCTTTTTTATAAACCCGTTGTTTCTTGAACATATTTTACAATGGGCTTTTCTTCTTAACAATAGCTTAATATTACAAAGGATGCCAATGTCCCAAGGAGCACTGTTTAGTAAATATTGCCAAAAGAGGACTGGATTGAGCTATTTCTCAAATTTAAAATCAGTTCTATCTGAAAATAATGAACATTTCATAGGCCATTGCACAGGGGAAATATAAATGTACTTGCCCTTAATTTCCTTACATAAATAAAAAAAGAAACCCTTAAACATAGAATGCAGAGAGAAGGGAAATGGCTTTTTTTTTCTTGTTATCTGCCTTAATAATACATTATTGTAGGGCAAGGACAATATATTATAAATAACTTGGCCCATATCTTTTTAAGAGTATATGCATTATTTATTTAATGACTTATTAGTTCATTTTGTACTAATGGCTGGCATATTGATCAAATGTTTCTAATGAGATTTCACTGATTCATTAAGTCAATATTTATCAAACCTCTACTATGCATTCTGAAATACTAAGGTTTACTTTTAATGTCGTTTCTATAGTCCTGATCAATGTATACCATGCTAGAATCTTTATACCAAATTAGATACTCATTTTGTGAATCAGGAGTTCTTAGTTATAAGCACCAGAAGCTCAACCAGGCTGATTTAGTCAAAAAAGAAACATAACGAAAGGAACATCAGCAGAACCTGACAACCCAGCTCAAAAGCAACAGGGTCCAAGGTGCGGAGGGTCCTGTGAAGACCACAGCACACAGCAGCGAAATCCAGTGGTGGGGCTTCTGTAGTCACCACCTTTATTTAGGGCCTGGCTGGTACCAACTGACAGCACTGCCAAAGGAACCCGGGTGCATTGCTGAGGCCACTGCCACAAAAATAAATCTCCCACTGTCTCTTACTCTCATTTCATAGTCCTAGCCAGGAAGATTTGACAAGCCAAGCACCAGCTGCCAATTGGAGCCACAGAAAATAAATGGGGAGCATTTGATGGCTGCGTATCCTAATGTAGGAAAGTAGCTTGGAGTGGATAAATAGCTTTATGTCCCTAATGCTATTGCTTTCATTATTTTTATAGTTTTAATTGTTATCTTAGAGTATACCCAAGTATCAGTGTAGTAAAACATCAGCTTCACCCAGTGATTTGTGAGATTTGGTGTTGGAACGTAAGCATAATTTGTTAAGAAACCAATCACTTACTAGACTTTATAAAGGTTTTGGGTATTTTTCTTTCTTCTCTGCCCCCCCCCTCCTTCTCTCTCTGTCTTTGTATCTCTGTATCTCTCCTCCTCCTTCCTTCTTTCTCCTCCTTCCTTCTCTTCTTTCCTTTTTTCTGGGGTGTGGGAGGCTTTCTGCAAAAGTAGAAAGNTTTCTCCTGCTTCAGCTGTTATCCATAACACCTGTAGCACATTCCTATGGTGTTCTTTCACAAAACCAGATCTCTTGCAAAGTTGATGGAAAAGGAAGAGGAACAAGTTGCATAGAATAGCACATTTCTTTTAGGTGTTTTTTTCCTGATTTCCTTTGGGTTCTGGAATATGTGCTTAAGTTCATCGTTTTGTGAATGACCATGCTGCTGAAGGCAGATGGATGTTGTAAAAGGGTAATGCTGGGAGCATAAAGACCAGGCCATGGGGACCTGAAAGCAGAGATGAAACCCTCTGGAGACTGATGATGCATATATTAGTTTCACAACTATCCTACGGGTGACTCATACAGGAAGTTACCTCTACATATCTCTGGAGATACAATGGTAAACAGGATTGGTCCTGGAAAGTGGGGGAGATAGACAATAAACAATCTATTATATATGTGGTATTTAGATGGCAACATATGCTATGGAGAAAAATAAAAATTACTATTAAAGCAGGACAGGGAAATAGGGAAAGTCCATGGTTAGGGTTGAAATTTTAAGTGGGGTTGATAGAGAAAAGCCAGAAAAAGTAATATAAAAGCCTAATGGTGATGAACCACACACTATATAGTTCAGTATATACCAATGCTTTATAATATTAATTTATTAATCTACATGGTGACCCTATGAGACACATTCTATTATCATTTTATAGATGAGAAAACTAAAGTGCAACGAAGGTAGGTAAATCATTCAAGGTTATATAACCAGTAAATGGTGGAGACAGGATTTAAACCTAAGCAGCTTGACTCCCGAACATTTTAAACCATTTTTCCAAAAAAAAAGGTTACGTCACTATTGGTTTTATCACTCCAGTGAGAATTACGTTGAATAGAGGGTATATGGCTTCTAATTGTAACACCTTGTCTCCTAGTTCTCAATTAGGGTACAATTATTATAAGTTTGTGGGGTTTTAATTTTTACTATCCATTAAAAGGAAATTTTAAAAAACATGTAAATTGTTGGTTGGCTTTGTTATTTGGTCAAGAATTCCCAGGTTTGTCCATCAGAAGACCATGTATTACTCCAAAAAGCATTAGGGTTAAAATTTTATATAAGGTAAAGTAAGTTTACAGAATGTTACTTGTAATGTCTCCTTCCAGATTCATAACAAAACATTAATATTTTGAAGATTTTGCTAAGTGATGTTTTAAAGAGATAGGATTTGCTTTTTTATAAACCCGTTGTTTCTTGAACATATTTTACAATGGGCTTTTCTTCTTAACAATAGCTTAATATTACAAAGGATGCCAATGTCCCAAGGAGCACTGTTTAGTAAATATTGCCAAAAGAGGACTGGATTGAGCTATTTCTCAAATTTAAAATCAGTTCTATCTGAAAATAATGAACATTTCATAGGCCATTGCACAGGGGAAATATAAATGTACTTGCCCTTAATTTCCTTACATAAATAAAAAAAGAAACCCTTAAACATAGAATGCAGAGAGAAGGGAAATGGCTTTTTTTTTCTTGTTATCTGCCTTAATAATACATTATTGTAGGGCAAGGACAATATATTATAAATAACTTGGCCCATATCTTTTTAAGAGTATATGCATTATTTATTTAATGACTTATTAGTTCATTTTGTACTAATGGCTGGCATATTGATCAAATGTTTCTAATGAGATTTCACTGATTCATTAAGTCAATATTTATCAAACCTCTACTATGCATTCTGAAATACTAAGGTTTACTTTTAATGTCGTTTCTATAGTCCTGATCAATGTATACCATGCTAGAATCTTTATACCAAATTAGATACTCATTTTGTGAATCAGGAGTTCTTAGTTATAAGCACCAGAAGCTCAACCAGGCTGATTTAGTCAAAAAAGAAACATAACGAAAGGAACATCAGCAGAACCTGACAACCCAGCTCAAAAGCAACAGGGTCCAAGGTGCGGAGGGTCCTGTGAAGACCACAGCACACAGCAGCGAAATCCAGTGGTGGGGCTTCTGTAGTCACCACCTTTATTTAGGGCCTGGCTGGTACCAACTGACAGCACTGCCAAAGGAACCCGGGTGCATTGCTGAGGCCACTGCCACAAAAATAAATCTCCCACTGTCTCTTACTCTCATTTCATAGTCCTAGCCAGGAAGATTTGACAAGCCAAGCACCAGCTGCCAATTGGAGCCACAGAAAATAAATGGGGAGCATTTGATGGCTGCGTATCCTAATGTAGGAAAGTAGCTTGGAGTGGATAAATAGCTTTATGTCCCTAATGCTATTGCTTTCATTATTTTTATAGTTTTAATTGTTATCTTAGAGTATACCCAAGTATCAGTGTAGTAAAACATCAGCTTCACCCAGTGATTTGTGAGATTTGGTGTTGGAACGTAAGCATAATTTGTTAAGAAACCAATCACTTACTAGACTTTATAAAGGTTTTGGGTATTTTTCTTTCTTCTCTGCCCCCCCCCTCCTTCTCTCTCTGTCTTTGTATCTCTGTATCTCTCCTCCTCCTTCCTTCTTTCTCCTCCTTCCTTCTCTTCTTTCCTTTTTTCTGGGGTGTGGGAGGCTTTCTGCAAAAGTAGAAAGGTTATACTAGATTTGGGTATATATAAATAAATATTGCAATTAAAGTAACACCGTAAGCATTTTATCCTAAAATCTTATATTCTCCAAGAGTTTGGAGAAAAAAAATGTTGGCAATCAGTTTTCTTTCATCCTATCAGGCGAAGGCAGTTTGCAAATACAACAAATGAGTATAATATATAATATGATAGAAGTTGATAATATTGTGCAGCAACCTTAACGGATGTTATATTCCTTCAAAGGAAGACAGACAGTATATATAATAAATAAGTCAATTGTGTAATATGTTAACGTTTGATAAGTGGTATGGAAACATAAAAAATGTAGTATAGGGTATCCTGTTAGCCTCAGTTTCTTATATAAAATGATGGCCCCATTCAGGTTCTTTCTCTGCTAGTTTGTTGGGAGAATAAAATAAGACTTCATGTGAAGGCCCTATGAAAAGTTTTTAAGATTATAAAACGAATCGATATTTATAGGAAACTAATTGTGAATGAGTGTTCATAAGTAAATAACAAACAGCTTTGCATACTAATCCTCGGAGAAAACCAATGTTGGTTTATACACTTCCCTCAACACAGCCAGGATCAAGTTGTACAGCCAAACTTGTATCCTGTTTATTCCCATCCCTAATTGATGTTGTAGCATAAGCTTTCTTCAGTGTTGTTAAAACTTGGTGTATCTTTTTGGCGAGTGTTTTACAGGCTCTTTATAACAAACCTATCAACAAAGAAGTTTTATTTTCTGTGCTCTCCTCGCTTTACCAACTGCTTCTGTCTCATAACCTCAACTGTTTCTACATTGCAAAAATTTTTTTCTTAACTTTCTCTGTTAGTGATTCTCTCACTTTTTGATCTCAGGACCCCTTTATACCCTTAAAAATTATTGAGGTTTTTTTAATATGGGTTATATCCACAATAATTACTCTAATAGGAATTAAACTGAAAGATTTAAATACATTAGTAATTCATCTAAAAAAATAACAATAAGCTTACTAGATGTTAACATTAAAGCTATGATGTCATCACACATCATAGAGCTTCTGGAAAACTCCACTGAACACCAGGAGACAATTAGAGAGAAAAGGCAAATGCCACCTTAGTGTCACCATGGAAATCGGTTTGATCTCCTTGGACTGTACTTTGAAGAAAGAACCATGATATATCAGAAACCTAGAGTAAAAAGGAGTTTTGAATAGGTAATACATTCATATGTTTCACTTCTCTCTGCTGGTAGGTCACCTTTTCTCTGCTCCAGAGGCCATTCATGTTCTTAGTTGTGTATTTATATGTAAGAATTATGCAATGGTGTAAATTTAAATATAATCCCCCTTATTATATAAATGGAAGTGTTCAGTCATGTTGTTCTATATCTTACTTTTTTGAGACTTAACAGTGTGTTTTGGAGGTCTTTCACATCAAGAACATCTTTTTATTTGTTTCTATATTTTCATGGGGTTACATAGTATAGATGTACCATGATTTATTTAATTAGTTCTTTACTGATGGGCAGTCATTTACTTTTTTTTTTTTCCTCTAACACAAACAGTGGCTCCAATCTATAACCTGGAACAGATATCACTTCACAATTGACTAAATATATATTTGTAAAATGCTTAGAATAGGAATTGCCAGGCCAAACTTTGTGTGCATTTAAAATTTTTATAGACATTGTTAAATTGCACTCAGTAGAGGTTGTACCAGTTTACTCTCTTGCTAACTACCCATGAAGACATTGGCTTCCTTACTCCCTTGCCAATAAAAACTGATCTCAAGCTTATGGAGCTTTGGTAAATCTTCAATTTATCATAATTTTTTAATTTTTTTAAACCTGTCAGGCTTAATGACCCTTCTTATTCAGTAACATAATTAAAGTCACAACAAATAGATTTCCACAAGTTTTGAGAACTAGTTGGATGAACACATAATTATCATCCCTATAGGGATGCTTGAGACTCAAAGGGGGTGCTACTTAGAATTAAAATGGGAGGCAACAGATATAAAGCAAGACTGTTGTAAGCATACTAGGAAATGTGGTATCCTAGGAGTCATGCATTATAGAAATGGGAAAAACGGGAGTAAATAGATGAACATGCCATATACAGGAGATTAGATCAGAAAGAATAAACCACTGAATTAATAAATAATGTATAAATAACATATTTTTAGCTACTGGAAGCGGTAATGTTAATTTTATGCAGGCCCAAACACAGTGAACTGGGGTGGTGGTTTTGTGTGTGTGTGTGTGTGTGTGTGTGTAGTTTGAATTCTGCTCATTTTGTGCGGTGTTGCTTTCTTCAATATTGTTCTCCTTATTCCTCTTGCTCTAAAACCACATGCCCAGGCTTTCCCTCTTTCTCCACCACTGGGAGCTGGCTTTTCTCGCAAGCCGACTGTGAGGAGTTTAGTGTGCCAGAAGAAGTGACTTGGTGGTCCATATGTATGGAAGGGAGAAGAGGAAGCAGGAGTGGGCAGAAGGAGAAGGCAAGCTGTGATACAGACCCATAGGTTCATGGGCCACCGCCTGGAGTGTAGGACCTGAGATGGTCTTTTAGAATATTCTTGGATTGGACTGAGATGTCCAGACCTCTTCATCCCCACATGATCAGTTACTGGATGCACCGCACCCAGGAAAGGACATGAGCTCTGGCATGGCTGTTGTCTGCAGCAGAGAGCACCTTTGAAGAGGTCGAAAGCTGCAGGCTGCCTGCTGACAGTGCACCCAGCAGCCCAGAAGCCAGGACATCACGTCCTTCAATGAAAAGGTGCCTGGGTAGTGAGTTGCATTGTCAGCCCATGTATCAGCATGATGACTAAGTTTATTCCCACCAAGTTATAAATAATTAAAGCTTAGGTTTACCAGTGATGTTTAATTTTATCATGAGAACAATAAATGAACCAAATTAGAGTGGTTATAGCTTTGGAATCAGCCTGACCTAAACTTGACTGCTGCCTCTGCCTTTTATTCACTGTAAGCTTCAGTTTCTCCATCTGTATTGGGAATATGCTGATGCTTATTTCATGAGATTGCTGTACAAATTAAACGTTATATTTTATATACAAAGTTTAGCTCAGTACCTAGTGCATAGTGAGGTTTCTATAATGATGACTTGCATCTTCAAAGGGTAATAATAACTTGATTAACTTTTTGTTTCAAGTATAACATTTTTATTTTTTGGGGTGAGGATAGATGAAGGGATAGAATAGGTAAGCTTTCTCAGAACATCTCGTTTATATGACTACTGACTTACTAAGCTAACCCTGTTTCTATTCTATGCTATGCTATGCTACGCTACGCTATTCTACTCATGTTTTATAATGCCAAATATGTGTTATGTTTTTATGACATGAAAATGAAGTGTAGGATTTTTGTGCCTTTATTCCTTTATGTATACTTCCCTGGAAAGATAGGGATGAGACACCTTAAATACCCTAAACAGGTACTCGCTGTAGGTACCTGAACTCCATTCCTGAGAATTGGGAGTCTCAGGTTTCTTGGTTTCTAGCATGGCCCGCTTGTCTCTGCTGCAGCTGAGTGGCATGGAAAAGCATAACACTCCTGGACAAATCAGAATCAACGGAGAGGACAAGAACTCTTGCAAGTTCGATGGACTGGAGAAGAAAGAGAGAGACACACAAAAATATGTTCTAGGGGCGCCTGGGTGGCACAGCGGTTAAGTGTCTGCCTTCGGCTCAGGGCGTGATCCCAGCGTTATGGGATCGAGTCCCACATCAGGCTCCTCTGCTATGAGCCTGCTTCTTCCTCTCCCACTCCCCTGCTTGTGTTCCCTCTTTCACTGGCTGTCTCTATCTCTGTCAAATAAATAAAAAAAATATTTAAAAAAAAATGTTCTAAAATAAAGGATCCCTATTTGAGGTCAATCTGGGAGTTTGGTGGGTTCATCCAGTTGAATTAGAGGTAGATTAAAGAAGGGGATCTTTTAGCATTTGGCTGTACCTAGTTTTGTATGGAAAGTAGTTAAAAGCACCAAACCAGGATAGAAAATGGTATTCAAACAGTATCAAGGGAATAGAAACAACTCAAATTAATCCAGTAATAATTGATCTAGAGATATATGAATCTGCCAGACAGCCTAGACAAAATCCAGTGCTGCCCCCCCAACCCCAAAGAAAAGTTGAGGAACTGTTGTATAGTGTATGTCATTCCTTGAATCAACTAGGAAAACTTTTTGGGAGACATTTTCCAGAACTCATTCCTACACCTGACCCCTCCTGATTCTTGACATCCATAGCTGCTTCTGCTCATTAGATCTGCTTCTACCCATATTTTCTCATGAGTGTGAATCCCATTAGTTTTTCTTGATTTCTGACTTACCAGAAATTTCCTAACACAAAATTGTAGATGCCTTTGTAATCCTTTCCTTTCATGGAAAAAAAAAACAAAACAAAACATTAAGTAGGCAATGGAAATGATCTCCAGATTATTCAATGGAAGCATATGCTTTTCTTCCCATTTGTTCTCCTGAGAGCATCAAATTATGCTAATAGACTGTATGCTGGTATGCAAATGCCTCAGAACACCCAGCAGAATAGCCATGTAGTATATCTCAGGGACTGTGAACATATTTAACAGAAGGAATAAACTGATGATAATCAAGGTACATAAATGAAATTTAACTTACACAATTACACAGAAACCATTGGTAGTACACTCAAGATATCTCTGAGTGCAATGTTGAGTTGGGATTCTCATATACTTTAGAAGCTTGGCTTTTAAAGATTGCAGGGGCTCCTTACAGTCTTTCTGTCACTTCTATTTCTAATTAATGAAGGATTAGTAACATAAAACAGATTAATACAGGAGACATTCTGTGATTCTGACTCAACATTCTAAACAATCCCACTGGGATCCATGGGAAAAGCCAGCCTAATGTCTTTCTAGCAACAGTTGAAAAGCTGGGAAAGCTGCAGAAGAAAACAAAGAACCTTCATTTAAGAATAAGACAGTTTGCCAATACCTTAGCTAAAGCTGATCTTCTTCAGAATTAAAACGAAACATCATACTATACAACCCACCCAATGTGTATTATCGGCATATGAAACCTTCTCCATGGAAATGACATTTTTAATAGAAATTATTTTTAATAAATGCAGTATAATGCAAACACATTTCACATTGATCAAATTCTTTCCATCCCCGGTGCTGCTACCACAGTCCAGACCACCATCTCTTAACTGTTCTCACACAGGTAATAAAAATGTCACTACTCTTCTTGTTGGCTTCCCCTTTAAAATCTTCCTTTTGCAGTCAAAGTGATGTATTTAAAATGCAAATCTTATGTTAATCCTGTGTTTAATTTTTAATGTTATTACTTTTAGAAGCGAAAAAAGAAGGCCCCATTTCACATCATCCCTTTCTACCCACCTTAATCTTTGAACACTCACATGTACTTCTTCGGAGAGAAGAGCAAACATTGGCTTTTGCACATAGAGCAAAATCCAGACTCCTTTCCAAGGCTGACCAGGCCTTGCTTGGATAATAAGGTTCCTGCTGCTTTCAGACCTCATCTCTGCCAGATTATGCTGTGGTCACTCTGGCCAATTTTCAGTTTCTCAGGAGCACCAAATGTTTGCCCCCTGTTAGTGTCTCATTCCTGTGTTTTCATTTTCCCAGAACACTTTCCCCTGGTTCTTCAGATGCCGTTCACCCTACAGTTTTAGGTGTTGTCATCATCTTCATTTTACAGATGACAAAAGTGAGGCCAGAGCAAATAACTTGCCCAAAGTCTAACGAACAGCAAGTTAAGTGGCAGAAATTTGAACTTCGGTTATCAGACTTAGAATCCTGAGCCCTTTGCCCCCATAAGACCTCCGTGTTATCATCCTGTGGGTCTAGTTCTCAGCTTAAATGTCAAGTGCCCCCCCCCGCCCCAATCTACTGTCCAGTCCGGGCTTAGCAACCATCCCTGTGTATCTTCTATTTCTTCCCCATCTTCTCCCTCATTTATTTATTTATTGTTCATGTTTTTGCTTTTTATGGTTCACTAAATTGTAAGATTTCTGTGAGGAAGAACAAAATATACCCAGCTCATGTAGTCTCCTTTCAACATAAGCACTCACTGAATCCATTTTTGCTGGAAGGAACGTGAGGCACACTGGGGCCCAGACAGGTATTGGCTGTCTGTAACTTTGGAGGCAACACAAATCTACGATATGGTACGATAACAGCTGTTTTCTGATTTCCACTCTGGTACCATTTTAACAGCCATATTTCAAGGTTCTCTTTAGCACAGAAAGACTAAAAACAATGCCAACAATAAAAACAGCAGAATTCTTTGGAACGTTCAAGACAAATCTGTTAGCTTCCATCTCTAGGCGTTTCCTTTTCTTCTCCAAATTCACCAGTTTCCTCAGATTTGCTCTCCTTTTTTCTTATGCTTCTTGGAACCTTCTGTTTACAACCAGTTTTCCAAAGCACCGTTTTAGCAGAAACTTCAGACTTTGGAATGAGGTTTTAGGAGGTCCCAGGTAGCACTCATGCTTTGAGTGAACTGACCTGGCAGTATTGAAGAGGCGTCTTGTGTGTATGATTCTCTGAGAGCATCAGTTAACAAACAGCACAAAACACAAGCACAGAAACCCAGCAAGTATAATGTGCTATTAAAAAGGGGTGGAATGGGCATTTATCTGACAGGTCATAGCCAGGAAAAACATTCCTGCAAATTGGCCCATTTCTCCTCAAAATGTGTCTGAGGTGAAATGGAGCATCCTTTGTTTTACACAAAGAAAATAATTCAGGAGGATGACAGCTTAGTGATATATGCCTTCATGGCCTAAAATCAAGGGCCTGGGGGGGGGAGTTAAAATTGAAGTAAAATTGGAAAAGAGGACAGATTATTTAAAATATCACATTCATTTTTTTCTTTAATGTTTTCCTTCAATAGGAAGGTAAGTTGTAATTATAAAAAGCAACATGGGTAGGGAAATGGGGAGAAATGAGGAAGAATAATGAAGTGTGTCTGTAATATTCTGCCTATGTGGGAGAAGTACATTACAAAGAATAAATGGAAATTAAAATGCATCATCTTCAGTTGATTGTTATACTTACTGCATAGTTGAAAGGAACTGTTAGAATTCCTGGTATGATTGTTAAAAGACTCAGGTGTCTCAGTTTTTGTCTTAAAAGAAGGTCAAAGTATACTGGGAACTTTCTAATGAATAGCAGAATGTCAAGTTTCCCTTCCTTAAGAAAGTTTAGTGATTGTCTGAGGACTACCTAGTTGCTGAAGAGAAATATTTTCACATTGCTAAAGCCCTTTCTTCTCTTTCAAACACGATAGAATTCCCACCCCTAGGTCATTACCATATTTTGACTTCTAACCCCTCATCTTTATACCATTTGTGAACATATTTGAGTATTGCAAAAGGTGGAACAATGCATTCTCCACTAATTTCCATCTTTCATTTAATATATATATTCTTTACTAAATTCTGATGACATTTTATTTGAAGTGTTCAAAATAACAGAAAGTGACTAGGAAGAGGGTTTGAGGTTGGCACTGGATAAAAAGACAACCTTGAACTAATTTTAAAGTTTGCAATTAGCAGAGATCACAGTGTGGCAAGTAAAAGTTTTAATGATAGACTGGCCCAGGCCTTGAGGTAAATTATGCATAATTATTCATAACTGCTATTTTTGGCTTGCCTGATTTGTCCTAGACCTCTGGCTGAGGAAACAATTTGAAATAATTAGTGTACTAGCGCATTGACAATGATGAATGAATTGAATACTTCTTGTGCCAAACATGGGTCTTGATAGGAAGCAGATAACTTTGGCAACTGTGGTATTTTGTTATTGGGTCTCTCAAAGGGGAAAGTTTGTTGTATATGTGTGTGCGTGTGTGTGTGCACGCACATGTGTGATTTTCACAGGTTGTTTCTTAAGTCTTACTGTAAAGACATCAACCATTAAAGAGACTATGATTAAAAAACAAACAAAAAACAAAATGAAAAAAGAACATTTGTTACTATAGAACTTCTAAATTCCTAATTTATTTATACCTAATTTTTGCATGCTTAATATTGAGAATTAGAACTATGATAAATAGAAACTAAATGTAATTTTGCAGTAATTAAGAAACCTCTTTTCAATTTTAATTTCATGGACACTTTTTCAGACTTTAGTTTATTACATCAAAACTGTAGTGAAAGGGAAAAATGTACTGATAATGAACCAAATGCAATGGTTTTTGAAGTGCAGAGATTTTAATTAATACATAAGAATACTTGGTAATTTCTTCCTACACATCTGTTTTAAAAAGTAAGAATAAAATGAATATTTAGCTCCATGCTAAATTCCTATTGCTTGGTTAAGGAACATTTCTGTACATATAATAATATATAACATAATTTTCAAATGATTGTGATATATTTCAATGATTGTAATATATAAATGTGTTGAAATAGAAAATGTTGTGTAATTCTGATGCACCATTAGAAGATAAAACTAGCAGAAAATTTAAAGAAAAGGAGTTTCATGGATTTATCTTTTTAATTCATTGCCCGTAAACCTTTTTTTTTTCAATTAAGCAAATACTCAGAAACACAATATATTCACATTTTTCAGTAGAATAAACACCAACAATTGTCTCTGTCTGGAGACAACAATTGCCTCTTGGCTGGAGGTTTGGACAAACAGCCAGACAATCTTTGTTTTAGTGAGAAAGCCTCAGACCACTTATGTCATCTGAATGCAAAATTAGACTTTCTTTTTCTAAAAAAATAAGTAATTTAAAAGTATAAAAAGATGAAATTTCCAGACAACCTTCGAAAAATGTACTAGTTCAATTTTATCACTCTGTTAATTGTATATGTTATTTTCTTTCTTTTTAAAAATATTTTTAAGACATCCAAACTTGCAGTGTAATTTTTTTCTTACTGATATATATTCATTTTCATTTCATCTTGGCTGTGCTTCCTCAATGCTACATCTGATTCAATTGTATTGTCCTTTATTACTTTTAGCCATGACAAAATTATTTAAATGATCTTGCCTTTTATATGTAGAAAACCTAGAATCTCAAATAATCTTCACATAAATTATATCTACTTGTTTGTTGATTGTTATATGTAAAACAATTCTTTTATGTAACTCATACCCTGAATGAAGAGAAAAAAACACATATGTGACCATACAGTTCTTCCTGTATATCATCAAATACCATATATGTCAGAATTCTGTGTCCCTGAACCTGAAAAATCTGTTTTTGCAGTATCACAGGGCCATAAAAAGAGAGATTTCTCTCAAGATATTCCTCTTGCCATTTTATTCATTGGTTTAAAACCCAAATGTAATGCAACTTTCATTTTACTGGGATGTAAATGCCACTTTATAACCTTAACTTTGGTTTTTGAGTCACATTTTCTGACAGAAATTGTAGCATTGAGTCTACTTTTGCTGAAAGATTTTGTTAATTAGGGTTCCCATAAGGAACCCTGGTGGTGGTGATGGAAAGAGCCAAATGAGTGCTTTGGAAGTCAATAAATTCTAATATCAACATTAATATTATTAACATTTAAATTAATATTAATTAATATTATATTAAATTTTTCCCCATAAAAGGAAGTTTTAATCACAGAAGTAGAATTACTTAAGTTTAAATGTGAGGATACTTGGCTTATTCTATTCCCTTTTCCTCATAAGTAGTTTATTATGTGGATTTCACTGATCCAAACCTTCAAGGACATCCTCCTACTCTAGCCCTCTGTCCCGATAGAAATGGAACAGCGGTACTCTGGTAGTAGAGATATCCACTGATCCTTCAAATATGCACACTTTGGGGATAACGTGTGGACAGGGAGCTAATGCATATGAACGAGTGTTTTCTATAGTATTCTTCTGTGTCCCCTGTGACAACTCTCTCCTAACCAAGATAGAACAAGAGGATAGACCGAGGGATCCCAAACCCAAATAGAAATACTGAATCCTAAATCGGAATATTATAAAATAATACTTGAATGCCACATTGCTATTGCTGTTTTTGTTACTATTACCTGGAGTTAATTTCAGTATTTAGTTGTCTAAGGAGTCATCAAAAATAAGAGATGTTTACAGCATGAAAAGCAAATGTTTACTTTTTATAGCCACGTTTCAACAACTACAGTCTGATAGTTTTGCTCAGCTGGGTAGGGAAGCACAGTGTGTAGCACGGTGTGTAACGGATTTACTCCTACAAAAAGGGGTTCTGTTTAGCATCACCTCATAGGCATGTATTTGCAGATGGGTACAAATTAGCCTCTGTATTACATGCAGATATTGATGCTTTAAATGTGTGAGAGTTGTTTCAAAACTATATAAAAAAGGAAGCATTTTACCCAGTAAATTAAAGTGAAATGTTATGTGAGAGGCTTACCTACTTCTGTTAAGTCCCTTGTGACAGGATTTAAAATAAGCACATTGTATTTTTCAAATGCCTTTTCTCATTGGAAGTCAGGCAGATTCAATTTTGTGGCAAGACCCCAATATTGAAATCTATGGGAGTAGCAATTTTTCAAATTGATTGAATATCAGTAATCAGCACTAAAGAAAGAGTTGCTGTCTTTCTTTAAGGCAGAAGCAATGGATGCTGACATACAGTATAGCAGGTGGTGTATATGATAGGTGTTTTCCTTACGGTAATATAAATTGATACTTAATTTTGAGTGAATATGGTGGGACATAATATTAAAAACTCCATCTCACGTCTGTTTTATTATAAGAAAATGTCAAGTTATAAAGTAATGGGGAAGAAAATATCCTTTATAATTTATTCAGGATTATCCACTAATTTCTTAATCACTTCAGGGTACAACCTCAGGCAGGGCCTGTTTCCAAAATGTCATTATTTTTTCCTGTGGTATGATATTTTACAGTACTTAAAAAAAATCTGTTATTTGGGCAGATATTCAAGGTTCTACCTGGAGTACTCTGGAAATGCTCCTGAAGGCGGCCATTGAAAGTAGGGTAATACACAACCACAAAACCAAGGACCCAGGGCTTGACATAAAAAATAGTTTGAATCAGGATTTACCTTCTGATCGCAAGACATTTTTAAATGACAGGCTCATAGAGACGTGCATATCATTGATTACATTTCCCTGAGGGCATTGTGTGAGCCTGAACTATAATCTTTCCATAGACAGAAGCCCTCTGTTTGGGTGGAAGGCATTTTAAAGTAGTTTTCTGTGAGATAGATTGCAATTTTTTCCATTCGCTTTTTGTTTCTTCCTCCTCCCTAACCAACTGCCCCTTCCTCTTTCCTCCCCCTCCACCCCCTTTAAGTTTCGAAACCATCAATTCATGTATTTAAATGTCCTTGGAAACTGAAAGTAATCTAGAAGGTTATTAGCATATTGTTATAAATGTTAATGGCCTGACACCAAGGATGGGATTTTTTTTTTATGGGTGTTGTTGTGAACATTATGAGTCTCAATGGGGAAAATTTTCCCCATTCAGAGTGTCACCCTAGCCCTTCATTCACTTGTCAGGAGCCCATTGTGAGCCCAAACCTTGTCAGAGGCTTCTAGATGTTCAGTGGCAGCAGCCTGCCATTGAGAGCTGGGAAGAGGGCTGTTGGGGATGGGGGAGAGACTTGTCCAGGCAGCCAGGTGGTGGCCAACTGGCCAGTAACTGACAGACAATTTAACCTAACGAGGCTGTACAGTCAGGCTTGCGTTACAAAAGGCCCACATGTGTCCTTCGCAAGCTTCATTAACTCTTTTGGCTAGGGCTATACTCCTCTGACATATTAATTAGTTGCAATGCTTTCTCTTACTCCAACTTAACCTTTCCATTGGTCACTCAAGTGGATCCATTGGAAGCTATTAGAATAATATGTATGCACATTGCTAGGGGGGGAAAAACCACAACTATAAGCGGAAGAAAATATTCGCTATCACTGAACTGATTTTCTATGGAAAAACAATGTTAAAAAAGAAAACAAGGGACCATTAATATTTCACTCAGAAAGGTGATCTAATCCATATTGTTAATAAAAATAGGATACCAATTATAACATAATTACGTGCTGTGATAGGTATAAAATTGTCTTGCTTTCTTCTTTGTACTGGAAACAAAAGAAAATACTATGAAACGATATTTTGAGGCATTTTAGATTATCTTAATGACCAAAGCGATCTGACTTTAGGGTTATAAATTCATTAAAGGTTTTGAATGATTTTCACAAGCTTAATGAAGGAAAGCTATTATATAAATGTTTTTTTTAAATTATAAAAAGCACTGAGCATTCAGAATCTGTAAAAATGTTTCATATGTATATAGGTAGATATATATATCTAGATACATCATATAGATATGTATATATATACATAAATGTATTCACTAACAAAAAGTGATGAGATTTTTTTTGTGTGTAGCCTTTGCTACTTTATACTTTATAACGAAGCACTATATCATGTGAAGTATGATTAGATTATTTGCAGCTACATGCAATGAACTTATTATCTGTGGATAGATTGGGTCTGTTTGGGTTTGTTTTTTAATTCATTTCTAAGCAGTGTGTCACTTATGTAATTTGCATATCACTTCAGGAAGTAAGGTTATGGAAAGATTGATTTGGAGAGAGTATATTTAACTATATTCTAGAAGTCTGTCATTTTTTTTCTAGGAATTCCTGTCTTGAATGTAAATCAGAATTCATTATTACCCTTTATTTTCAAGTTATAAGCTAGAGCCAGCAGTCTTAGAAGTACAAATCTTGATGGAAATTTCTTTTTTTTTCTTAAGCATCAGGTAAAATTATGAAACAAGTATCACAGTATAATATATGCCGAGGTGATAATACGTCATAAAGTAGGAAATTTGGAAAGAACTACACTAGCCAATTTAATCAAATGCCAATAATCATAAGTTTCTGGTACTACATTAAAAAAATCACATCAAGCTTTTAATTTGACAAAAATAACATTTGCAAAACAAAAAGAAAATGATGACATTTTGTGATGCTAGTTTTGTCTCAGTTTAATTAGAGGCATATAATAGTAACATTCTCTCATCCTGTATAATTCTTTTTTGATTAAACCAAGCTTTGAAAATATGATGACAATAGGTTTTGTAAGGATTTCGTAAGGGAAAAAAAGGTGATAGCCCTTTTAAAATTTGACCCTGAACCTTTCACCTGAAGAAATAAACAGGAGTAGGTTGTATTTGGCAGTAGAATGTTGTCTTTGAAAATATGCCCTTTTTATTCGATGTGATCCAAAATAACACTTAAACAAATTGGGTCACAAGTGCCAGCACTTGATAATTTAAAGTGTTGTAAAAATGATTGGTGTTTACAAGTACAATTTGCTCCAGGAAAATTTGGCACCCTTTTAAGTTGGAAAAGTGTCAATATTTTATGATATATTTTATACCAGCCATGCTCAGATTGCAAGATCCTTTCCAAGTACAAGCTCTAGACAACTTTAAACTATTCATTTAAAGTTGTGATTTACAGGAGCAATATAGTTACTGATCATTTAATAAAGCACATCATTTTTAAATACTAAAACACATGAACAGACAAATACATATATTTTAGTATGTGAAGGTTTATTTTAAGCTATGTTAAATGTTAATTTTTTTAAATTTTTGAATGTATTAGTAAAACTTTGTTACCTTCTAATAGGCTTTTAAGATTGCTATTCCTAAATATTAGTTCACAAAATTATTCCACTTTAAATATTTTATTTCTACAAGTTGTTTAAAATAGTTTCCTTAATGGAAAGGTTGCTATCTAAAAATTTCCTTTTGGTTTCTGAACGATGCCTATAATTCTATTCTGGTTTTGTTGTGTTCTGACACTCCTAGTGTTAAAAAAGAGAGGATGTAGGAGGAGGGGGGAGGGGTGGAGGAGAGGAGGGAGGAGAAGGAGGTTGGGGAGGAAGAGGAGGGCAAGATAGTTCTATTCTCCAGGACTGAATTTCTCCTTCTGATTAGGTTTAATCTGTTTTTTTTTTGTTGTTGTTTTCTTCAGTTGTGTTGTTTGGTCACCCCTGTCTCTAGCTGATGCTATCTTGAGTACAGCTTCCTATTTTAGATAAAAGTTCCATATTAGTTTTTAGAGATACTTTCACTATTCTAATTCAGAACAAGAATCATCTTCTAGCATTTTCCATTCCATTTCTGGGTTTGTAAGGCAGAGCTCAGTATATTTCAATTTGAGGATATGAGAAACATAGCACAATAGGAAGATTATGGGTGTCCAAGTTTCAAAACTTGGAGATATCTTATTGCCACTTACTCTTTATTCTTGTCCTAGTCATTTAATGGTTCTCTCAGTAGACTCACCTGTAGAATGAGAGTATTAATACGTGTCTCACAGAGTTGCAAGTGACAATACCTTGTCAAGCACTTAAATGTTAGATGATTAAATATTGCTTACAACAAGGAGTATTATAAATGTATTTAACTGTAAGTATATAAATAAATACCTAATAAAATATTTGTCACTGTCAGAATATGTTGTAAAAATCACTTGAAATGTATTTTCAATGTACCCATAGCAAAATGCCATGAGGCGAATTAATAAAATACAGAAATGACTTTCAAAACATAATTTCAATTTTATATGTTAATTAAAATAAAAACAGGGTGTGAGGGCAATCTAGTTGGACATTTGAGTCCCCATTGATGGCCAGAGTTGATTTGGCTGATCTGGCTGCCTAGGCCTGTGTCCTCTTCCTCCCTCACTGCTCTGCCCCGCTCCGCCCCGTGTGCCTCCCTCCAGAAGTTGCGTGATTGGTGAAAGAGGACCGTCCTTTGGTGAAGGGTATATGAGTAGCTGTGCTCCCCTGCTAGAACCTCCAAACAAATTCTCAAGGTCCATTTGTAGGAGAATATAGGGTAGTCACTCTTTCAAGACTCCAGACACATCCAAATGAGGTGCTGGATGTGGCAGTCTGCCTTTGTTTAAAAAATTAAATTAAATTTAAAATTAAAATAGACATACATATTTTTGCTTTTAGTGTTTCAGACCCTCATGCAACAACAAATACACACAAAGCACAGATATAAGACATATCACTCCTACAGACACAATATTTTTCTAGATGCTGATCAAAAACTAATTTGCAAAACCAAAACACTTTCCTACATGTAGCATAGCATTAAAGGGCTCGTGTGCGCGCGCGCGCGTTTTACGTCTATCGCTTCTCATAATCATTTGGAATTCTCCTACGTATCGTAAAAGTAGTTTTTCTTCTTAAATCTGATTTGGGGTCTTAACAAACAGTTTTACCTCTAAGCATGTGCAGAATGCCAGTCAAGTCAGCTACCTGCCAGCAGTTGAGTGCTGGGTGTTGTGTATGCCTTGGTGTGCACTGACAACGGAGTGTTGAAATCTCTGGGGGGCTTCCAGGAGAGACTGCAAGTCTGATGTCTTGGATTGCCTGTCCACATTTGGAACTCTAACAATAAAACATATATATATATATATATATCATACATCTGCCTTCTCTCTTCTGGGTTGATGTTCTCTTTCCCATTGGTAAGATTTCAGTCAGCCACTTTAAAGACTGACACAGGCTGACAGCAAGCTGCAGATATGAAGGACTACCTTCCTCCATTTCTCCTTGAGATTTCATTTTTTCCAACATTTTTTGAAGTTGTAAATTAGGTTTAAGGTTTCCTTTGTAACAAAGGGATTTGAAAAGCCACTGAAAATACCAGAAAATGTAAAAAAAAAAAAAGCAAATATTCAAGTTAGTTAATTCAAATTAGTGATTGCAAATTAAATGCACTGTTTTATCACAACACTTTGTACATCTTCCCCTGGGTAATTTAAACTGTGGTCTTGTCGACAACATCCCATGTGTTTTATATTTGTATTCACTGTTTGCTGCTGCCCTACTGTATTTGTCTTTCTTACCGCTCTTTCCCTTATTCGTTTTATTCCCTTTTTCATTTCCCTATTTAGATAGTGTGCTATTCAAGGAAATGTTACTGATTGATTAATTTATTCTACTCAGAATTTCCCAAAGAAGCTTGAGACACAAAGCAAAAATATAATGTCCAAAGATAACAAAAACAATACCCCCTAAAAGGAACCAATGTGTTGGAGGAAAATCCCAAAAGGTGGACTATATTGTTATGTATTTACTGAAATAGACTTCTATTTTGGATTTTACCAAAATATTAAAAACCAATATTTTACCAATATTGAAACTTCATCTTATATTTGCATAGTCTTGAAATATTGAGAACAATTATTCTATTAAATCACCTAAAGGTGCAGTTCCTCTAGCATTATAATCCATAAATTACTATTAATTAAAAGTGAGAAATATTTTGAAAGCTTATAATCAAGAAGCACATGTACCTTTTTTTTCTTTTAAGATTTTATCTATTTATTAGAGAGAGAGTGAGAGAGAGAGAAAGAGCACAAGCAGGGGAAGCAGGAGAGGGAGAAGCAGGCTCCCCGCTGAGCAGGGAGCCCAATGTTGGGCTCCATCCCAGGACCCCAGGATCATGACCTGAGTCGAAGGCAGATGCTTAACTGATTGAGTAACCCAGGTGCCCCACATGTAGCCTTTTTAATCTGTGAACATTTCAGGTCATTTTTTAGTTATTTATTACAACTTATAAATATGTATGATTTCTATCTGGATGTTCCTTTTCATTAGTAGAAAGATGAGACTAATGTATAAAGGAATTTTATTAAAGAACTTATAATTTTATATATATTATAATTGGTTTAAGAGTTAGAAATGAAATCTGTCTGTGGTGTCAGATATCATTGCAAAGGTGCACCAACTATCTTGAAAGCAACTCTTGTTCTAAACTGTTAGACCTTGGGGAATATGGCCCCAGTGAATCCATTACTTAATACTGTTGATGGTATATTATTTATGAAGTTTGTGGATTAAGACAGATCTTGCATTAACTATTTTATTTTATCTATTTAGGGGCATTAAAATATATATTTTAGGGATTTTGAGGTTTCGTATTATTGATTATTTCTAAGTGATTTAATTTAATATTTAAAATATTAATATTTTCAAGACATATTTTAAAGGATCCAATATTTAAAAAAAACATTTTGAAAACTTTAACTTCTATTTGCTGAGATAAATAAAAATTTCATATCAGATTTTTAGGATAAGTAAAGAAAAATAAAAGATATGTTTTATATCAATTGCTTCTTATTAGTAGCATCTGAATCTTGAAGCAAACAATTTTTGTATGTTTAAGGTTGTAAGTTTATTGTTTTTAGCCATAATATATCATACCATAATAAAATAGTAAAAGAAATTAGTCATGGTATAAAAACTATAGGTGTAATGTATTATTACAGTGTGATCTTTTTTTTTTTTTAAAGATTTTATTTATTTATTCAACAGAGATAGAGACAGCCAGCGAGAGAGGGAACACAAGGGGGGAGTGGGAGAGGAAGAAGCAGGCTCATAGCAGAGGAGCCTGATGTGGGGCTCTATCCCAGAACGCTGGGATCATGCCCTGAGCCGAAGGCAGACGCTTACCCCGCTGTGCCACCCAGGCGCCCCTACAGTGTGATCTTTTAGTAAAAGTAAGGGATTCAAAATACGTCACTTATATTTTATTATAAAATTAATTTGCATTTTCCCCTTTTATCTTGAGAAAGAATTTCTTCATCCCCTAACCAACCATTTTGGAAACATGATTTTGGTTTCTTTCAATGTTGAATTACTTCACGTGCATTTTCATGTTTTCCAGGGATCTAAACAAAAAATTGTGAAGTGATACTGGAAATAGCAATCATTTGGAAGACTAATTACTATGTTTCTTTTCTAGCGTTTCTCCTAGTGTAATACCGATCTCTGTATCTCTGATTCTTCCCTCAATTATCACATGGGAGTGGGGTGTAGACAGGGTTATCAGAGAAGGAGTTTTAAGTAAGTCCAATTAAAGAAAAAGGAGGAGAACTTTAAAAAGGAATTATGGTCTGACTTTTTTTCTTATATAATAGAATGCATACTGCATCATAGAAGAAGAAAGAAATCATATGATCCTCACTGAGCCTCTTTATGATCTTTGGTCCAGACTAGTCCAAGGGGAATGTAAAAGCATAAAGTTAAAATCTTCTCTCATCTTTTTTGTTTGGGCTGAGGTCACTGATGGGGCAGCGCAGGGAACTGTATGGTTAACTGTAGTGAAGACAGCCTTTGAGCCAATGCTAAGTGTTATGTTTAAATGTTGCCAATATTTTTAAAACTACAAAAAAAAAAAGATCTTCAAGAAACATGGACAATGAAATCCTTGTCTAGCTCCTTTTTTTACTTTTTCCTATTAACACATAGAGTCACAAACGTGTGTTACCAAGTCAAACACACTCACACTTGTAGATACATGTTCCCAGCAGGATTTCATTTGTGCTTAGTGCTGCGGTTTAGTGAAAAACCCTCTCATCTGTGTAGTTGTTTTCATTTTTGAGCTTGTCACAGCATGAAATCAGTGTCTCACTGAGAGCAGGTTTTTTTTTTTTTTAATACCCTGAGAGTTAAAAGCTAAATAATTTAGATGTCTGAATATGCAGAAATGTAGCTCAAGTGGGGTTTATTTATTCCTATGTATTCTTGTTATCAAAGAATAGAAAAGTTACAGTAAAACAATGTGATGTGTAGCTGAGAATGTTTGAAAAACCTGTTCTTTTGTTTTGATGTTTTTCTAGAACACAGTGAATAATTTCTTCCGTAAAAATTCATAAGTGCAAGTATGCCAACTGTAAGATACCAAAACAGCTATGTGTTTCAAAAATGATCTCCATTAAGGCCCTCCCTTTCCTTCCACATATATAAAATATCATAGATAGACCAGGTTTGAATGTGGAATGTTTAGACATTGGTATTTATACAATTCCAAACCTGATGTTTCTTTCTTCTGTAAGTTTTCCACTCTACCGTAAACTGAATCAAGAAGTTAGTTTCTCTTGATTTTCAAGGCTGTATGCTCAATTCCCCAAAGAGAAAGATGAGACCATACCCTTAAATTTATAGTGTGTATATTTACCGACTGGCATGCGACAGGAGCCCTGGTTAGAAAGCCACAGCTTTATGATGCTTTGGGTCAAATATTGTTTTGACATTCTGCTTATTTTACAGTAATCAGCATATTAAACTGAGGAGCAGAGTTTGCTCATATATGCAGAATGCAGAGTATGTAAAGCAGCAGTTTAGTAGCATTATAAGGCCAAACGAGGTTAAGGTTTGCTTGCCTTGTGGTGCAGCTGATAAAACAAGTGGACTGTTTCCAAGATTCCTTGACTCCAGCTTTGTCATTTATTTTTCTCTGTCATTATTTTTTAAGGAAAAAAAAAACTTATTTCCATGAAACTCTGAGGGGGTAAACCTGTGCTTTACATGAAAGAAAAAGATTTTTTGGTAAGTGAAATGCATATGGAAATACTCCAGCAAGTTCAGTCTGTGTAATTTGTTAAGACTTACTTATATAGAAGGAGCTAAAGTAATTTCCATAAGAGTTAAAAAGAAAAAAAAAAAAAAAGAGGTTTTGTCACATCCTTTTGGACAAAATGTGGACAAGCCAAATAAATGGTTAAGCATTTTAAATAGAATGTTTTCCATACTCTTTAACATATAGTAATTAAAATTTGCTTTCATAATTTTGAAAATGCTTATTTTTGTTTAAACACAAGTGCTCTTACAATCAAGCAATTTGTGTTTGACACACTTAAAATGATCTCCTAGTTCTATTATTTAAACTACTCTCTTTTTCTACTTGTTTCTCTTTATATGACAGTTCATTCTTTTTTAGACTTTCAGTGAATTTACATGTATTTATTGGATGTCTGCCTTGTTCTCAAGTTGTTGTAGGAATTCTGAAGAACACAGAAGAATTCCTAAGGAATTTGCAATCTAACTGAGAAAACATAGCAAAGATATATTGAATAGATGAATAATGCCATGCTGTCTGACTCTTCTGATTTCTACTGAAGAATATTTTTCTTACAACAAAAGGTAGTAGTTATATACTATGTCATATAGTTCAGTTTTGTACACAGATGGAAATTTTTGAGGAGACAGCTAGACATTCAAATAGATCTCTTTAGTAGCTAATCAATAATCAGCTCACAGGAGGGTACAACCAAATAAAATGAAAAAAAATACATTGTGATGGAAATGGTAGCGAGAGAAATGTTGAAGCATTTAATACTCTGGTGTTTTAACCTGTTTAAGTTTCTAAATTTTTAGTGCTGCAGTCAATAAGCATGTCTTATATGTCCTCCAGTATTATAAGGTATCAGTACTAGTTACATAATTTGAGGGGCACAGGATATAATAATAATTCCTTGTTCAAAAATTTCGAACAATTCGACGATGGTAACAGCAGAGCATTAAGCAAGTGCAGGCTCCTAAGCACGGAGCCCTGTGCGACTGCGCAGAGCTCATGCCCAAGAGGCTGGCCCTGCAAAGCACGGCGGGGTGAATGTCTCCAACGTGAGACCTGGTTTCCAGTTCTTCACATCATTATTCCTTGGCAAAATACTGGTACTTTTCTCAAGGATTTTTGTTTAGACTAATGAAATACTGCATATAAACTATTTAGTCCACCGTGGGCACTTACAGACTATTTGACAAATGAAAATTCTTATTTCCATTCTTATTTATGTTAGTTTTATTTCACTACAGTTTTTCTCTTATTTACTGGCCATATTATCACAAATTTCTTTTCTTTTCTCCTCCTTCTTCCTCCTCTTTTCTTGGTGATTTTAATCAGCTCCCTACCACCCCCCAACTCCGCCCTCCTTTCAGTGAAAAATAAATGTGGGTCCCCATACCATCCTTTATTTCTTGTAGTAAGGGCATAGCAAACTCAGTGGTGGCACTTTACTATCTCAACCATGCCTCCATTCTGTGAACATTCTTTCATCAAATTTCTTTGACATCTGCAAAAGATCAGTCCGGGAATGTATAATTGCTAGTGGTGTAGTCTGTGCAGTACAGAAAATATGGCTATTCCTCATGGAGAGTTTAAATATATCAGGATGTTCTTTAAAAATAAGAGGTAGGAATGCATTGATAGGTTGGTGTAGGAAATTTTACAGTTTGAATAGATGTCCAGTTGACTCTCCAGATAGTCCACATAGATTTCTACTCATTTCAATAATTTCAAAAGATACATCTTACACTATGACACAAGAGGAGTAAGGTGAAGTCTGCTGAATAATAAAAGGAAAAGTCAATGCATATACAAAATTTGAATAGAAAAAGTATGGCTTAAGTTAAACAGTTTTTAAAAAATCATAGGTATTAACTTTGTGTGTGCCTGTTTGTGTAATTCTTCTGCTTTCCCTGGAAATAATACATATGTGAAAATTGAGGTATAACCAACACTAACTTAGCATATTTTTCTACTTCTGTAACAATGTCAGGGAAGTAAGAGGTTCCCTTCTCATTTTTTATGAGGAACCGTAGAAAGATCAAAACCATCTATATGTGATATAAAACTCCATGCAGTATGCTTTCCAGAATCACATGGTATATATTACTTTGATTTAAAATGTTTTGAATGAAAATTATCTGTGATAAATAGCTTGGTCTTTGGATTGGAATATACAAAACAAGCACTAAAACTTGTTAGAATGTCAGACATTTCTAAACCTGAAAGGAAAACTGATTGCAAATGTTATTTTAATTTGAAGATTCAGGGAGGTAATTTTTGAAGTCAGATTCCGGATATAATTTCAAACCATTAAAGCTTTTTGATGATATACTCTGATAAAATAATTATTGAGCTCCCATTAGGTATATATTTATAGATACCTATAGATTTATGTGTCTACATACCTCTGAATGTATTGTACACAAAATTGAAATTAAATATAAATTTAAAAAGGACCACATAAACACGAATTGAATTTCTGATATATTCTTCCTGTTCCACATGACTTACTGAGCACTTGAGATGTATTTATCTCATTTTGGACTGTCCTTGCTATGGACTGAATATCTCTGTCCCCCTGAAAATTTATATGTTGAAGCCTAAATTCCCAATGTGATGGTATTTGGAGGTGGGCTTTTGGGGGGTAACTAGATCATGATGATGCTGTTATCTTGAATGGGATTAGTGCACTTATAAGAAGACACATGAGAGATGATCTCTTTCTGCTGTCTGTCATGTGAGGGCACTACATGAAGAGGGCCATCTGCAAATCAGAAAGTGGGCCCTCACCAGACTCTGGATTTGCTGGTGCCATAATGTTAGACTTCCCAGATTTTAGAAGTGTGAGAAAGGAGTATTTGTTGTCTAAACCACATAGTCTATGCTAATTTGATATAGCAGCTCTACCTAAGACAACCCTGAATCATATCTTTGGTTGGGATCTATAAAATCTGGCCTTTTCTTAAGCAGAAATCTTGAATTGTACATCTCTTTGCACATTTTTTGAATGATTCAATAAGTAGCTGTCATTTTTCAGGAACTTGGTGGTAGTTGCAGATTTTTACTGGCACTCTATCTGAAATTCCTTTGCAAAACTCAAGCCTTGAATGCAATCACAATTGTAAAAAATCTGTGAGATTCTATAGATTAAATAGGATTACTGAGATTTCAATAATTAAATATCCTATGAATATAAAAATGTGTTAAGGGTGTAATTTTTATAAATACTTTAATGTGTATTTTTTTCTTGCTGCTTCTTAAAGATTTGATCTTTTCCTTTAAAATATTCACTTGATTCGGAGCAATATTTGGGATTTTCAGGCTGTTGGTATTCTTCAGATGTTTCAAAGACCAAGTAGTTGCGGAGATCCCTGGCAAAGGATGATCAACTTTGTGTCAGATAGTTGGAAACGGAAAGTAACCAGTTCCTTTAAGGGAGAATTAATTAATTAAGTATGCATTCAAGAAGGGAAGGTGAGGTCAACCATGTAAAAGTAGCTCATTGGCTGGTTGATCAGTTTGAGTGACTTCATCAAAATGGACGCCCCTGTGCAGCAGTGTTATCTTAGTAGGTTCCAGGCCACAGGGATCATGTGATATCAAAACCATCGCACTCTGTTTGTGCTTAAAAGACTTCCATTCATTGGGTTGGTGGTTTACGTTGGCATTAATCTAATCACATTCTGGTTGTTTTGAATTTAGTTTTGATATGCCATAAGTGATTCTACTTTCAATAATCATATGCAGAAATTACAAAGTAGCAGTCAGTAGAAGACTTTAAAAAAACCAAGCAGTGGAACAAGCAAACTCATATGTTTTTCAGGAGTATAACCCAAAATATAAACACATGCTGAAAACAGCTCTTTAAAAAGTCAACGGAAGATACTATACTCATGGCACTCAAATTTTTCCATGCCAGAATTCCTGGTACCTCTTGTGATTGCTAAAACAAAATGAAACAAAACTCAAAAATTGAATAGTTTTATTATATTTCCCCAGATTTTCTAGTAAGGCTGAGTGGTTTGTAGCGAAATGATGATGGGGAATCAGGTGGGAAGACAGGGGTTAGGAAAAGGGAAAGTAGCAGTGATATTCGAATGTCAAGTGAGGAACTGCTACTCTAGGATTAAATAATCTAAACCCATCCAAATCTTGTATCTGTTGCCATCTGGGAGTTTGGTATCTCCAGCATGATACCATGCTCCAGCATGTTCTTGATTTCTGTGTGTCTAAAATAGGTGGTGGGTATTAAGGAGGGCACATGTTGTGATGAGCACTGGGTGTTATTTGCAAATAATGAATCATGGAACACTACATCAAACACTAATGATGTACTGTATGGTGACTAACACAACATAATTAAAAAATAACGTAAAATAGAAGAGCCGATTTCATTGTCTGCTTTTTCCCTATTTCTAGATTATTCTTCCAATATGAGTTCTGTGCTTTATCTGCATGACTGTGTTATGAAGACAGAATATGTCTATGTATGTGTACTTGTAATCAGGGGATGATTAAGAACCCAAATCCCGAAACATTATGTTTTATCTTAATACATAAGAAAGTAAAAACACTGTTCAGTAGTATAAGCAAGTTCAACGAAGTTCTAGCTTTTCCCCTGACAAAAACTTCTTTGTGTTTTTTTTTTCAATTTTAAATATGTCAAACATCTTTATAAACTTTGGAAATTAAAAAAAGAAAACTAAAATACTAAAGTTTGGTGACCTTGCTGTCTCCAAGGTACATGTTGATCTGTGAGATGGCTAATCCAGCACTAATTGTAGATGAATTGGGCATTTAAGTGACTAATTATGCAGAAAGGTGTTTATGGGGTGCCTGGGTGTCTCAGTTGTTAAGCATCTGCCTTTGGCTCAGGGCGTGATCCCAGGGGCCTGGAATTGAGCCCCACATTGGGCTCCCTGCTCTGCTGGGAGCCTGCTTCTTCCTCTCCCACTGCCCTGCTTGTGTTCCCTCTCTCGCTGGCTGTCTCTCTCTCTCTGTCAAATAAATAAATAAAATCTTTGAAAAAAAAGAAAGAAAGAAAGAAAGAGGTTTATGTTTGATCTATATTTGGTAGATAAGAATATAGAGACCTAGAGGTAGTTAGTAATTACCAAATGTCACATAGAAATTGCTAGAATCAGAATTAGAATTTGGATGTCTTAACTATTTAGTTTCTATGTATTTTATGTCTTCTTTAGGGCGAAGTGTGGAGTAGGTGGGATTTGAAGAATGTATTTCCTCTTCAGTTGCACTCTTCATGTGGGTGTTCACAATCTCTACATAGCCCTGCCCTTCCACTCCTCATGATATCAGAGAATTCTGGGTTCACATAGTCACACTATTATGGAAATGATGGCTTAGGATTAATATTATATTCACTTTCAGGGTGCAGTCATTTTTTGGCTAATTTAGATGAAATAATGACCTAATAGTGAAGTCTTTTGTCTTAGTATTTTGAGTGGAAGGTCACCTTCTTGCCAATCAGATTTAAAGATTTACTTATTTTTTTAAGAGAGAGAGAGAGAGGGAATACAAACAGAGGGGCAGGGTGTAGGAGAGAGAATCTCAAGCAGACTCCATGCTAAGCACAGAGCCCCACAAGGGGCTCCATCTCAGGACCCTGAGGTCATGACTTGAGCAAAACCAAGGGTTGGGTGCTTAACCGACTGCACCATCCAGGTGCACCTCTCACCTTCTTGTCAATCAAATTTAAAATATACTATTTTTTTTTTTTGCTTTAAAAAAAGCTTTTCTTTTCTTTTCTTCTCTTGTCTTTCTCTCCCTCTCTCTTCCTTCCTCTTTTTCTTTCTTATCAAGAGATGCATGTTTACTGTTTGTTTCTAGAAATAAAAATCTGAATCACAATGTTATATTTTTAACTAGCACAGTTAGAGGCTCCATCACACATTTTTAAGAAATCTTTCTTGGTAAAATCTCTGTATTTTCATGTGATATTAATTTATTTTGACACTAGATTGTGGCTTCCTCAAGGACTTAATAACCTTTACCTTGTCTGAGAGGCCCACGGACCTGTCTAAATACCTCTGTTCATCCGTATAATGGTATAAGCTCTACCTATCAATATATGCCCCTGGTTTAATAAAATGTAGACCAGATGGTAAGCTTACAACTCACCTACAGCTTCATTTACATTTTTTCTTTAATTTTTTTATTATTTCAAAAGAAAAATTGCTTAAACTTATTTTCCACTGTCACAAATTGAATTATGTGAAATGAGAACAAGTCAAACTTCACATTGAGAAGTATTTTCTGATATTTTGTTAGTTGTGCTTGTGTAGTACTGCCAATTACATTTATTAGCCCTAAATATTAAACAGCTGGCAGAATTCCACTGTATATAAATAAGACATTTGAGACCTGGACAAGTGCCATTCTGAATACAGCCAGCTGGTGCTTTTTACAGTTTCATTCAGCCCAGCAGTACTGATTCCACAGTATGTTCAGTGTTTAGGTAAATGACAATAGAAAAACATGTTGTGGATGGGGAATTCTATTGAAAACTCCATTGTGTAGAAAGATAACATTTCAAAGACTTGTGAAACCAAGGAAACGATACTTTATGCACCTGTTTGTTGAATTTATTGAATTTTTTGTTACCTGAGCTATGTTTTTAATCGTTAATTTTCTATGTGTCCATTTTGTAGAGCTCTGAGTTATGCCAGACAAAATGATTGCTGCTTTGTTTACTTTCCTTCTTCTAATTAATTTAAAATTAAAAATCTTTATTCATATTTATATTAACCATAAAAGTGTATTGAACTTAACAACGGTGTGCAGTTCAAATTTTCACTTCATACAGTGAAAGTACTCTCTTGGGGTACTACATACCAAATTTTTATTTTCACGTGCATGCCTTGCCTTTGTTGAGTTACTTTTTAAAAGCCCTTTACCATGTTACTTAATGTCAAATTTGTGTTTTAAAAATTAAATGTATAATATTACTACATTGGATAAGATATGAAGATAGATGTTGATAAAGTGACATGATCATTTACGAATAAAGTAAATATGAAGTAAACATTAATTTATGTAATTGGAATGATAAATTTGGACTTGTAATATCATCATAATTCTTAACACTGTTCCCTTGTTTGGCTTGACTGTGTATCCCTAGAATTAATTGGTAACTATCATAGAAAATATTTGTTGATGTCTATTGTGTGTGTGCATTTGCCTGTGTATGAAAAAGCTAAATTCAGCAGCCGTCCTGTTACCATAGGCACTTATCTGAGATAATTGACCATGATATAGCTCTGTGGCATCACTTAAAGAACTGGGCTGAGGAATGCAATATAGCAACTCTCTTGACTTGTTGGAAAAGAAATCCATTATGTGTTAACTAACACAAAAAACTTCTTAGCACTTCAGTTTGACAATTTTAAGTATATTTTAAATTATGTAATTAATATATCCTAAATAGAAAACAAGCAATCTGAAGAAATACAGAATTTTAATGGGCATTTGGTTTTCATTTGTTTTCTGATTTAATTATTTGCATTATGAAAATAAATAAATTGATTCATTATTTTTCATAGTTACCACTATGGTACCAACACATAATATTTCTTCAATAAAATGTCATTGAGGAAACAAATGGATGAAGCACATCTAGACAGGCATAAGCCAGTTAGAATCTCATTCTATACTAGGCACACCAATGACATCCATGTTGCCAAATGCAGTGGATCACTCCTCAACCCTCATCTTTCTCAGCTACTAGGAGCATTTTTTTTTTTTTTAAAGATTTTCTTTATTTATTTGACAGAGATAGAGACAGCCAGTGAGAGAGGGAACACAAGCAGGGGGAGTGGGAGAGGAAGAAGCAGGCTTATAGCAGAGGAGCCTGATGTGGGGCTCGATCCCATAACGCCGGGATCACGCCCTGAGCCGAAGGCAGACGCTCAACCGCTGTGCCACCCAGGCGCCCCTACTAGGAGCATTTGACCAAGCTTGTCATTAACTTATCTTCCCCTTCTAGAAACTCTTTCTTCATTTGGTATTGCCTAGAGTGTAGTAGTTTAATGGATTCCAGTCTGTTAAGAAGATGTTGAAAATTTCTGAAGGGAATAAACTTGAGTATTTCTCAAGTATGGAATAGGATTAAACAAGGATTGATCTTGTATTATGAAGTAAGAAGTATACCATAGGCTTTATCTGATACAAAGTGAGATTCTGGTATTAATGTCCAGACTTTTATTGCATTGGTATAATGTCCAATCCTTTATTCCAAGCATAGTATTGAAAACTATACTAAACCTAGCTCTGTTTTGAGCTACACTTCTCTTCTTGAAAAGTCCTGGTTTCCAGGTGATGTTACTGTGAGTTTTTCGTTGCCTTATATCAACCTGCCCTAACTCAGCTGTTTTTATTCCAAAAGAGAACCCTTGCTTTCATCTGCAGTATTCTTTTATATCAGCTACTCTTTTTAAAAAAATCACTTGAGGTACTCTATTTACAGTGGAATTAGTAAGAAGGCATTAATTTTGCCTAGTAATGCTCTATAATTTATTATTTATATATGCCTTCCATTGTGCCATAACCCTGCTATTTTCTACCCAAATATAATAATGGAAAATAAATTTTAAACTCGGCTACTTTTATTTGGAAGCATAATTTCAACATTAGGTCTTAGCTGAAAACAGGTCTCTCATTGTGCGCAAACTTGGACTTTAGCACACTTCCTGTGCAGCACTATTAAACATCCTCCATCTGTAGCAGTTCAAGGTTTTACTACTTAACTATTTCCTGACACCATGACTACTTAAGCTAAAGGGTTTGTCTGCTTCTGTTTTTATACATCTCATTGAAATCAGGTCACATTTACCTGAACTTATCTTATTTTTTAACCCTTGTTAGGAGAAACTGATAAAAATATTTAAGCTGGCCTGATAATAATTAAAAAAATATATAAATTCTTTTTCTAACTCTCCTCAAAACTCTTTTTTTGCCAGGCATATCTGTGAAAACATTTGAACCAGAAATTTTGGAGAGCAATATGATAAATCAATCAATTAACTGAGCACCAAAAACAACCTTTACTTGAAATATTATAATTTTCAATTTGCATAAATGTTATTACAGGGTGTATTTGCTAGGGCTTCCATAACAAAGTACCACAGACTGGGTGGCATAAACAACAGAAATGTATTTTTCTTAATGGTCAGAAGTCCAAGATCAAAGTGTTGGCAAGGTTGGTTCCTTCAAGGGTAATGAGGGAAGGATCTGTACCAGGCCTCTCCTTGGCTTATAGATAGCTGTCTTCTTGCTCTGTCTTCACAAAGTCTTTCCTCTCTATGTGTCTGTGTCCAAATTTCCTTTTCTTATGAGGACCCCAAGTCATAGTGGTTTAGGGCCTGCCCTAATGATCTCAAGGTTATCATCTTTTTATTGAACCCATTTCCAAATATGGTTCCATCCTAAGGAACTGGGTATTAGAAGTTCAACAGTATGGATTTGGTGGTGGTGGGACAAAATTTAGCCTATAACACATGGTTAAATGCTTACCCATTTCATGTTATTTGTTTTATTGGAATAATTAAAATATATTGTTCTTTTTTCATAAGTTGAGCAAATATTTATTAGCTGAACCCTGCTGGGTACTATTGTAGACTAGAAGACAGGAGTGTTTATGAAAAACTAAAGTGGAATTTCTTAAGACCATCAATGTACTTTCTAGCTTACCATGGTTCCTTTGAGTCCCAGTTGTGCCCAGCTAGCTTTATGCTTTCATATGATCTGTCCCTGCAAATACATAAATTCTCAAGCACTCCACTGGATTCTGCAGCTACACAGAGAATTTGTACAAGATCACATAAATTTACCTTCAGGGAAAATGGAACCTCTTTGGAGAAAAATGTTTAAGCAAATCGATGCTGGAGGAGGTAGTATATCTAAGAATAGATCTATGTAGGAAGTGATGCTAGTGCAGAGCTGAGAAACAAGCAACTCAGCCTTAACTTAGTGGAAAGGAAAACAAAAATCTTCACTGACAAGGTGCCATACGAATTGGCTTAAAGATCAAAGAGTAGCTCACTGAGTAGGCACTGGGAAGCAGCAAAGCTGGGAAAACAGGAATTTTGATTCCTATTTAAGTGAAAGATTGATGCAGAAGTGTCTTTGGGAACTCTACTCCCCCCCACCAAATAATCATGATAAAATCCAGAAAAAAAAATAATAAGCAGAACCAAATCAACAGAGCAGGGTGATGAAGAGTGCAATCTGTGTGCCAGAGTGCCTGAGTTCAAATCTCCTGTCACTTGCTAGAGTGTGTCAACAAGATCTTGTGTAGTCTTTTGCAAGTTTAGTGTCTTCATTAGTGGGAAGGAGATATTAAGAATCCTTTATCCTTTAGGTTAGTTATGAGGATTATATTAGATTATACATATCAGGAACTGGGAAAAATGTGTGCTTAATAGAAGTCATTCAGTGCATGATTATGTTGGGGACTAGTCAAGCTTGGTGAAAGAACACCACAATCCAAGAGGAGAACTAGGCATTTGTTCTAGAAACCACATTACAGTGTCCATTAACTTACATTTGACACCTAAAGTACTATTGGATGGTTGTTGATATTAAAAATACTGTACTCTGGGCCCTCTTAGATCCAGATTTATAGGGATATATATATACGTATATATATTATAAAATAGTATATATCACATATATATTATATATGTAAAATACATACTAAATGGTATTTATAACAACCTAAATGACTGTGGGATTTAAGAATTAGCCCTCCAATAACCAGAGTATAAAATTAACTAGGACATCTCACCAGAACATTTTCTTTCAAGTGTACTTATAAAAATCTGTAAAGTTTTCCTCAGTATAGTACTATAATCCTAATTCATTACGCAGAAATGACTTGGGTTCTATATTTTGAAGAGGACAATAACGCAAACAAACTGGCACATGTCACCATTTTAAGTGCCAAATAGCTCAGGATAGTGCAGGCTTCTGGAGGCATGTAATATTAGGAAAATAACATTGGGAACCATCCTGCTGCTAATCCAGCACAGACGGCTGTTTTACCAGCTTTAGCCTCATTTGACCAAGAGATCAGAACTGGGCATCAGTTATAAAATTAGAAGTAGAATTTAGAAAAGTATTTTTAAATTAGCATATTTTGGCACACCTATTATTTATACCTCAATTTTGGATTTATCTGTGGATATTCTCTGAAATATTTTGTAGAAAGTTAAACAAAAATTAGTTTTGGTAGTAAATAGAGGTATAATGACATAAAATTTAGTTTATGTTAATATAATATTTGAAAATACAAAATAATATATTCTGTTGAATACCTTCTCTTTATGTGGGCCATTTACAAGATATAGGAACATTTGAGATACAACCTGCAAATAAATGGTCAAACTGTGAACAAAGAAAACAAGAACTCTGTAACTTAGGTCGTTGACTATGATTTTTGGATTCAGTTGTTTTTTTTCTTAAGTTCAAAATTGCCCTGAATGTAATTATTAATTATTTCCCCAATTGATAATGGCCTTGGCATTACTGTGGGAATAATTGTTCCAATTTGATAAACTTATTTTGTACAACTTAATTTGTCATTAGAAAATTTTTCTCAATCATTTTTATTTAAATCAATTCCTTTTTCTTTGAAAAAATTTAGTACACAAAATAATGTTCTGAATATATGCCATTTAGTTTTGTAAGTTTCTCCCAGTATGTTTACTTGCTATCTAAATATTAGGTAAATAATACTGGACCATTTTTCCATGCTCACAATGTTTAAATTTTCATTCATCCTTAAAATTTTATGAACATCCCATGTAGTACACTTATCTCTAATCCCGAGTATGTGGTTTTTTAGCATTCCACTTTATTTCATTGTTTTTACTTCTAATCACATTTACTTTGGGTTGTAAAACACTATACACTATATATTGTAGAACATATATGATCATAGTTTTTGTAATGGAATATTTACCACATTTATTTTGTTTATAGTTGTCTTTAAGTCAGGATTGAATTAGAATTTAGTCTATTCTCAAATATTCTTTTGGAATGTAGCTTTTATTTAAAAAGTATTAATATTTCAAAACATGCTAAAACATACTATAAAATAAAAGAACAGGTTTCATCTAAAAATAGAGCAATACCATGCTTCTGGATTTGTTTCAAACCCATTAATCCTATAACGAAGGGGGAATTTCCAATTGAATTTTCTATGGATAACTAGTGGATCAGTGTTCTACCAAAACTGACATGAAAATCAGTCCTTACTGTCTTGCAGAGGTAGTATGGTATATTGACACTAATATAGGACAGAGCATAAAACCTGAATCTTGGTTGGTCTAGTTGGACCCTTATTAGCGTTGTGACATTGGATATTTTTATCTCCAGATGTCAATTTCTTTACTTGTAAAGAAAGTCTCAAGGTCTCTTTACGTGGTAAAATGGATTATTCCAGGCTCTGTATCCATGGAATCCACTGAATTTTTTCTGCTCAATTATAAAATGTTTTTTAAAAAATTACAATTACTGCCTCAACTTCTTTTCTATACCCTCCTTAATTCCATAAAGTTTTGGAAAAACCTCTGCTACCTATAAAACAAACAAAAACATTTTTATAAGTCACCAATCAGCAATATCCCTCTGTTTTCTAGTTTATTGTTCTCAGACCATATGTTTTTTACCCTATTCTTCATATTAAATTAAAAAAAATCTTGAAATTCTCTCTGCTATCTCTGACTTGTTTTTTTCCTATTCCAATCCTACCTCTATAAATGCTCCTTTTCCAGCACTATTTACTATACTTAACTTAAAAACCTTTTTGTGATGTGGAGATGATTTCAATATATATGCTTTGAAAGAGCAATTTTTATAAACGTTCCATTTCTTTCACCAGCTCATCTTTCTCTTCTTAGCCTCTAAATACAAAGCATTTCAAATACGGTCTCTAAAATTCCTTTTTTTCTTTTTTAATCATCGTAACCATTTCCAAAGCTTTAATATGCAACTTCAAAATCTGAATTTCTACCCTTATACCCCCTTAGTTCCCCCTGACTTCTAGATGACCTTTCTAACTTTTGAAAAAGACTTTGTGTTTCACATTGACATAACAAACTTGGCTCATATTAAACAAAACTGATCCTCTTCTTCCTGTAACTTTTGCTACCTCTATTGCTGCCTCTCTCTGCTAATGACATTGTTTTTAAGTCACCAACACAGATCAGTGGAAAATAAGAAAGGCTTAGTAAGGGAAGAGTTGTGAGTTTGAGTCCAGGTTCCACCGTTTAACAGCTGTCCAATTTGGGGCAAGTGGTTGAATCTGTTACTAAGCTTTCCTTTGTAGAATTAGTTGATCATAGCACCTGCTGCATAGGGCTTTTGAAAGGATAAAATGATGCATTTCTGAGAAAGCCTGTTACTAGTAATATCCTCATAAAATGTTCAGTATGATTATCAAATGTTAGCTTTAAAACCTCAGAGTCAAATAAAAAAATAAAAAAATAAATAAAACCTCAGAGTCAAGCCAAATATCTATCAATTGCCAGGTCGTAGTCCTACTCCTGAAATATTAGTCTCTTTCAAAAAGTAACCCATTCATTTTCTCATTCAATGAATGGATGGTGTGGATCCCTGTCAGGTGCTGGAAATTAATAATGAGCAAAAAGGCCAAACTCCCTTCACTCTCCCTTAACTAACCACAATAACTCTCGAATTCTTCTCCCTCCACTCCTCCTCCAAACCATCCGAAATGCTCTTGCCAAAGTGTTGTCCCTAAATCTGATCTTTGTTTGAATCTCTTGAATGATGAGAAAAACCTCAGTTACATTCCAAACCATTGACAAGATCATCTGCCACTCCTCCAATTTTCTACTATTCTCTGTAGAGCTTCCAGATTGAGGCTCTGCAATGTAAGTCTTGTTGGTCCTCTGCTCAGATCCCAGGATTGGACCTTAGTTCCTCCAATTTTCCCACTCTGCCCCTGCTGTGTTCTTTCCGTCCCTCTTCCTGGGACATACCACATACTCCTCAGGGCCTGCTACTTCTTTTTCCTTTGCCATGAATGCTCTTTCCTGATGCGTCCATACTTCTTTACTCAAATATTTCCTCAGTGAAGTCTTCCTCTGCCATGAGCCATCCTTTCAGGGTTTTATTTAAACATCTCCTTTCTGGTGAGGTCTTTCTGGGCTGTTGGTTTTAAAATCTTCCCCCGCCCCGCACCCCCTGCCATACAACTGTCTCCTTGCTTCCTTTATTTTTTCTTAAAACATACCACTACATAAGAAAACAAATTTTATTCTTTATCTTGTTTGGTTTTTATTTGTTTCTTAGCCTCTCTTCCACTAGAATGTAAGCTCTTGGAGGAGAGAAATTTCAGATCATTTTTGCTTGCTGCTATAATTCTAACACCTAATGGAATCCCTAGTATATTAGGGGGTGCTTAGTAAATAAATGCTCAATTAATCAAGGAAGCTTCATCTCTCACTTAAGCAGCGTCAGGATGACCAAACTCAATTGGTATTTTTGTGTTTGTATGAGTTTTACCATACTGTTTCCTGTGCTTGGAATGTGTTTTTTTTTCCCCCCTCTTTCTCCATCATCACCTGTTTTTACAAGTCAAAATTCCACTCTTGTTTAATTTCTTGCTTAATGCCACCTCCTAGCTGCTGTTGTCTTTCTCTGGTTTCACACTGGTTGTTGCCATTCTTTGATGGATAGATCACATTCTCCACCCTCCTCTAATGTCCCTCACCCAATCTATCATCAAGTCCTTTGGCTCTACTACCAAAATATTTCCAGAGTTTGATCTATCCTCCACCAGTAACATCCTGTCCTCTGTCACCTGAGCTATTATAATAACCTCCTAATGATCTCATTTCTTAGACCTTTTCTCCTCACAGTTCATTTCCTACACACCAACCCTTAACCTTTTAATACATGAGTCAGACCGTGTCACTCTTGTGGCCAAACCCTTTGCTGAATTCTCATTTTGTTTGAGAATAAAATCCAAAGTCTCTCACATGGTCAATGAGGACCTAAATACACTTATATTCAACTACCTCTCTGATCTGATATTTTATCACTTCATGCCTGGATCGCTCCATTTCAGCCACAATGGCTTCTGTGTTCTGCCTAGATTTTAACATCCTCAGTCTCATAGTCAATAGAGTTTGTGCTCTCAGCCTGCGATGCTTTATCAGCAGATATTCTCTTGGCCTGGCTTCTCCCTTCATTCAAGTGACTGCAAAAATGAGACCTTATTCCCAGTTACCCCATTGAAAATATCATTTTAATCAACTCACCGTCTCCTCTTAACCTATTTTTATCTCAGTTTTTCTTTGTAATGAGCATCACCACTACACCTATTGTGTGTGTTCCTGTGTGTGTGCGCTTACTCATGTTTTCTTTCAAGCAGGGCATAAGGTTTATGAAAATACCGTGGCTTCCTTATTATTTTTTTCACAAAAGAGAAGAGGTCCCCAGGGCATAGGAGAGTACCTGACCTATAGTGGGTTTCTGTGGAATAAATGAATGACTGTCTAATGTTAGACTTACAAACACATATTTCTGTTTTTCAAAATGTAAGATTTTCAAGGGCAGGAAACCATGACTTTTGCGTCTTTATCGTAATGGTAGTACCAGAAAACAATTTTGTCATATGTAAGTGCTTGATATGTATTTGTTTTACGTAGTTAGTAGGTAAGAACTATGTAAGCACTTATTAACTATCAATATCATCTATATTAAGCAACTGAAAAATCCTATGTGCAACTATTATTATCTCCATGTAGACATGAGATAATTGATACAACACACTGACTAGTATGGAATAAAAACATAATAATAATATATATTTTTATTTATAAATTATAGAATATGAATGGGGCACTTGGGTGGCTCAGTGAGTTAAGCATCTGACTCTTGGTTTCAGCTCAGGTCATGATTGGCAGGATTGTGAGATCAAGCCCCATGTCTGGCTCTGCGCTCAGAGAGGGGTGGGCTTAAGATTCTCTCTGCCTCTCTCTCTACCCCTCCCCTCTAAAAATAAATAAATAAATCTTAAAAAATTATAGCATATGACTGTTAATATGTTATGCAGATAGATTATATTTTAAAAAAGAATAGTGGGGCGCCTGGGTGGCACAGCGATTAGGCATCTGCCTTCGGCTCTGGGCGTAATCCCGGCGTTCTGGGATCGAGGCACACATCAGGCTCCTCCGCTGGGAGCCTGCTTCTCCCTCTCCCACTCCCCCACTGGCTGTCTCTATCTCTCTGTCAAATAAATAAATAAATAAAATCTTAAAAAAAAAGAATAGTGAAAGGAAATGGAGGGCAATGTCTAATAAAATTACAGAACTATATATAGTACCTGGTAAAGTGTGGATTATTATTGGCAAAACTTTCACTCCACATAGAATAGCAAATTTATCATAGATAAAAGACAGCAGACTCATTTATAATAAAAATATGATGTAGTCCAATACTCAGTTAACTTTTGTCATTTATTATTGAATTACAAAACAATGAAATAACTACACTTGTCACAATCATGATGATCTTAAATGAATTTGAAGAAATACTAGACTAGTTAAAAAAAAAGAAAGGGAGACAAGGAAAGCTTGAATTTAAAAAATATTTGCATTATTTTATAAAGAAAATTATAAGGAAAACGATCTGTGTATTCTAATGACATTTTCTGTTAACTTTCTCTCAGGAAGAGAGAGAGAGAAAGCATAAGTGGGGTGGGGGCAGAGGGAGAAGGAGAGGCAGGTTCCCCACTGACAAGGAGCCCAATGGGGGGCTAGATCCCAGGACCCTGGGATCATGACCTGAGCTGAAGGCAGCTGCCTAATCGACTGAGGCACCCATATACCGCAATTTAGCTTTGGCAGAGTAATAAATAATATTTGTTTACTGCTTCCTGGGTGCTGCACACTATTACACCTATTTTAAATGGCTAATCTACTGCTACTCCATCTCCAGAGTTTACTATTATTTTTTTTCCCATTTTATAGATGTGTAAATTAAATCATAGTCTGTTGAATATCCTATTAATTAGCAGAGCTAAGTTTCTAATCTGGGGTCCATTTGTCCAAAGAGTTTAGACTTTTAATCTGGGCTCCCCAGGATACTCAATGGAGAAAAGATTAAAATGTTCCTGTGAAGTAGGGTTCCCCCCGCCCCCCCCCCCCCCTGGAAAGAACTAAAGAAGTCTGCAGCTTTAAAATCATTGCTGCAAAGCAGCTTACATTTCAGGGAATTGCTCTCAAGAATTACACTTATTGTGTTAAAAATAAACTTAGTTATCTGAAGATCTATAAAACTTAGCATATGTTCCACAGTGACATGAGTTAATTTCATTTCCGTCACTGTGAGTGCTCCACAGGTATATCGTAAATTGCTATGAATTACTGTGGCTGTGACCCATTATCATAGCAGGAAATTACATGAATCTCACAACTGATATGAAATGTACTGCTGTCACTGCTATGCATTAATTTCTAAGTAGTTGGCCATTTTTAATAATTCTGTAAATGTCCATCTTAGCACAGTTTTCAGTCTAGACAAGTTAAGCCAATGTGCATGGAATTTCCCCCCATTATTTCTAAGCAGTTATACTGAATTCTAAAATTACCTTTTTATTGGACAATTTCATGTTGAACATTTTCCCAAGAATTGGAAACATGATAGTTTCAATGTCCTACTCCCTATATTCAAGGGAAATTTATTTCATAAACAGTAAAGTCATTTGGATATGTATGAATAGGAACACAGAATGAGAAAACCTCTGATAAATATAAATAATTTTTCCAAATTTTATGGAATGGATAAATGATTTATTAAATTATGTTTTAACCGCATTGACCTCTTTACTGAGATAAGTTTTAGATAGTGGTATACTTCATGGTTATAGTCCTAAGAATAACATATTTGCAATTATGTTTCTTTTACATTATAAATAGAAATATTTCACTTCTAAAATCACACCTCTATAGGGCAAATTACATTTTCTTGTATTTCCTTTGATATTGACCTTTATCCCCTTGCAGAAAAAATAAATTCAAATAGCACATTTAATTGAAAAATGTTGACAATGGTGAATTTATATAAATATCCCCATGGTATATTTTATATTTTAGTACATGATATCTGTTGCAAGTCAGTTCCTCTGGCTAGAAATTCACTTTTTTGGTAGACCTTTAAGCATTTTGATGCGTTTTTGAAAGTTTTTCTATTGCCACCCCACCATCTCCCAGACTTTAAGATTCTTTTCTTTATCTTCCAAAATTTTGTCACCATCTGTTCCAAAAATCTTTTTTCTCTGTTTATAGAATTTTAATAGACCAAGTTTTAAATATTAAAAATAAAAAGAGAGGCATGATACAGATTATACTTCCATCATGTTTTATATATTTTCTGAGAGTGATTTTTTCTTTTTTTTAATTTAAATTCAATTAGTCAAGAATCTTTATCATAACTTTACTGACACATAGTTTTTAGAAATTCACTTCCTGCTTCTTTTTAAAAAAATGCAAAAATGCTTATAAACATGGAATGGGTTTTATATTTACTCAGTAGAGCCACTCTTTGAGACGTAACTATACAAAATATTGATTTTTAAAATTCAATGCATTATGTATCCAAAAGCATACTCCTGTGCTTTGTTAGTTATGTAATTTAATATTAGGCACATTACGTGATATTTAATTTTAGTAAATTTAGTAAATTGGCTACTTGATTTTAGGCACAGGGTTAGATGTTTGAGAGGGGAAGATGAGCCAAACGAGAGACTGTGTAAAGGAGAAAGAATAAGAATAAAGAAATAAGTGACTATGTCTTTTTTTTTTTTTTAAGATTTTATTCATTTATTTGAGAGAGAGAGACCATGAACACAAGCTGGGGGAAGGGCAGAAGGAGAGGGAGAGAGAAGCAGACTCCCGTCTGAGCAGGGAGCCCCACGTCCAGGCTCTTTCCCAGGACACAGGGATCATGACCTGAGCCTAAGGCAGATGCTTAACTGACTGAGCCACCTGGGTGTCCCATAAGTGACTATGTCTTTATAAAATGAAAGTTGATATAACAATGAATATAACATAAGGACAATATATTTCTTAAGTACAGGTACCTTGTCTCCTCTAAATCATTGATATAGAGCTTGGCACACAGTAGTTATTCAATACATATAAATTAAATGTGCTTGAAAGGAGATATGTAGAATCTAATGAGAACACTGTTTCATAAGAGAAAATTTAAAATAAATGTATTTATTTATGTGAATGTTCCCTGATATTTTTTCTGTCCATTCTTGCAGTATTTCAGTAGAAACAGGAATCTTTCTGAGATATTTTTTAGACATCAAAAAGTTCTAATATAATGAGCTGTCTTACTCTCTGCATTTGTGGGTGTATCCTGCGTACATTCATAAGAAGCACTTATATCCTTTTATAATCTTTTGGGAAATGTTCAGCGTACATTCATTCAATAGAGGTCATCTTTTTAAGGCCACTCTTCTTGATCTTTGCAGTGGTCTTTCTAAAGCCCTCTCCTTTTCCCTGGAGAATCAACCCTCAGTCCAGAGCTGACCGTGTGCCTCTCTTCAGTGGTTTCTCACTGTAGCAAATGAAGACCGGGCATGCCAGGTGATACTTCCATGTTGGCCCGGACCCCTCTGTTATAAGTAATTGCCCACAGACCACCGCTCAGTGCCCTGCGTTCTATCCTAACGGGAATCTAGTTCCTTGAACAGGTTCTGTTCCCACACGTGATTCTGTTTATATATATATATATATATATATATATATATATATATATATATGGCACCATTTTTCCACCTGTAGAAGTTCTATCTTTATTATCTGTCCATCTCTCCTTCCTTAATGTTTTCCCACAATTTCCTTCCAGTGGAAATCCTTCCTTTCTCCACAGCTCTTTGCAGTACCTTGAAGAGCAAGTGTATCATCCTTTGCCCTTATGTGACACTTTTGCCTCTCTCTCCAGCATCAACTTCTGGATAGCAAAATTCACATGTTACTTATCTTTTTACTGCCCACAGTTTCTAACCTAAGCTTTACATAGAAATATTTATTAAGTGCATGTAGAATTTAATGAAACTACTATGAGAGAGGCATCTTAGAATATCGAAATCACCACAGAAAATCATGGTAGGAAACTACCAAACTATAGCAAACTATAAAAAAAGTAACATGTCTAAAACCAGTTTTCTGGCCTTCATACCAGGAGAAATATGTGCTTGAAGGTAACCCTCCCACACACACTGTTTACATCTTTTTGTAATGCACCTGCTTTGCATTTACCCCAGATGTGAAACAGAAGAAGATTATGTTGAGATTTACTTTATTTGTTATAACAGAATCTTACGCATCTTTGTGGGGGTAGAAGATGAGGTTATTCAGGTGAGCTTCCGTAAGGCATGTCTGGGACTTGGCAAATCCAAAGTCTTCAAACAGATGGGATGAGGGCTGAGCAAAAGGCCATTCTACAGAGAAGGAGAAGTGCTATCTAGAAACTTTAGACAGAGTTTCTGAGGAGATTCACAAGTCTTGGAAGCTGGTATTGGAGTATGTAGCCAAGTCAAGTAGATATCAGAGAAAAATAATCCAGTTGGCATGTTCATATAACATTGGCTCTCAATCTTAGGGGTATGTTAGAATAGCCTAGGCAATTTAAAAAGAATTAGTTTGGCTAGATGCCCATGAAACAGTATTTTTAAACAGGTCCTTGACTAATGTTTAGCTGGAAATAAGAACGATTGAAGTAGGGAATTAGACTGTGTGGTCAGAATTATGGCACACTGGTCCACAGGTGCAAAGATGTGGCAACTGCCCTGAGATCTCAGCACAGTACAACTGACTCCCAGCTGGAAGGAAAATGACTAAAATCAAATCATAGAATGGAGGCGCAGGGGACACTCTGGTTCTTACCTCAGTCCAGAGGTTTAAGGAACTGAGAATTACTGAGAATGAGGATGGAACCATTTGTGAGTATGAGACACTGGCTAAAGAAAGTAAAGACAGAGGATCCAAGGTAGACCCAGATAGGGGACCCAAGAACCACTACCCCCAAAAGCTTTCTGAAGGCACTGCCGTTAACAGGCTGCAGCTTATTACTACTACAGAAAGTAACATGGTGTGTCCAATGTTCCTGAGAATTCTGCACAGTGCTCTTATATCACCCTGGTTCTAACTCTTCATCTCACTCTCTGAAATCTTTTATTGGCTTTCCTTATTAATAATCTCTGGCTTTTTACTCCTTTCTTGATTTTTCAGCTTTTGTCAGTATACTTGACCCAAGTGGGATGTTGTCCTCTCCATTTAAATAAGACAATTCTAATTTGATGGTAATCAACTTTCTGCTGAATACTTAGGGGTTAAAAGTGGCTGGGGGAGTGGATTGTAGTCATTTTATGAAGATTGCCTGCCATATCACCCCAGGCAAGCCCCTTTGGGCGTTTCTATTCTTAGACTCTAACCACACCTTGTTACCTGATACTGGCTTTCCGACATCAAATCCCCTTCTCTCTCTTCAATCCCTGGTTACAAATGTAGTTCTCTGATTTGACCAAAAATCAACATCAACGAAAATTAAGGAAAAAAATTGTATTCCTCATTTGTTTCAACTGTTTTATTTTATTCTACCTTTTCATGTAATACTAATAGAAATATATATCTGTGTCTGTATGTATGTGTGTTTTTCAGACCATATTGGGCTAAAAAACTATGAGTAAATGGAAATATAATGATTTTTGTAGATATAGCTGTGCCTGACACTTGATGGTGACATTCTTACTCTAAGGGATTATGCATCTCCAGCTTTTAAATGCTGATGCATGTTAAATGTTCAGATATTTCTAGGATGAACACTGAATTTTGAAATAGCTATGTGTGTGTACAGAGGGGAATAAACCTGGGAGTAAGAAACATGAGTGGAGAAAGAATGATATCAATCAACTTAATATCACATACAATTATTGAGTGCAAGATTAGTCATCATTAGCACATTGCCAAGTGCAGAATTATGTGTTTCTTATTAGCCATTGAAATGCAAATTTAATATTCTAAACACAAGAATATCAGTGATCATTTTCTTTTTATTGTCATCTGTAAATTTCTGAGAAATTGGCTTTAAGTCTTACAAGGTAAATCATGGGAAGTTCTTTTTCTTACTTTTCAAGTATTTCCCAAACTATGTTAGCCTATGCGCTAAACATATTAACAGGTTCTCCTCTCTTAAAGAAAATGTAAACATTTTCCTCCATACTCCCTTTAAGCAAGTAGCTAAAAAATGTATACAAGAGAGTAATTAATATAGAGTATAAATCCTTAATTACTATAATTAAGATTTATCAGCATGATGGTTATTAGGTTAAATGTTGATTAATTATTAAAAATGTTTTCCTCTCAAAATACATGTTTCACTCAGTGACGAGGAACTGTCCTATCTAGAAAAATACAAATTGTCTCTCTTGTATCCTACCTTGTGTTTTGATAGTGGGGAGGTTCATTGTGATTATGCTTCTGGGAATAAGTTTCAGAGTGACCTTTTTAGAGAGAGGAAGTCTGGATACATGATTTTCTTATGGTTGTAATAATTTGGAAAAAGAAAAAAAAAACAACGAAGAACTCAGCTCTGGGCTTTGTGGTCTAATAATAAAAGCTCAGAGTAAGAATGTGGGAATTAGGAATTGTTGATTTGGGGGAATTTAACCTTTAGAAAAAAATTTGAGTTCTTCCTGGTTCTATATCCCCTTCTGCTGAAGAAAACCCCTTGCTGAGATTTGTTTTTTTTTTTTAATTAGGAAAATGAAAGGAAATATGCTTTCTTTGTACCACCTGATTCTATATGTCACCAAGTCTATATGACACCCATTTTTCTTTTTCCAAGTTTTCCTTGGGACAATTACTATGGCAATATAGTATTTCTAATAATTTATGAACATTACACATTAGTTCTTAGAGTAGGAAGAAAGGGTAAACTTGGACATTCTTTAAGTTTCTAAGTGTAAACATTACAGCCATAGCTCTAATTAATGATTTCTCTTGTTGCTGCTGATGTTGAGAAAATGCTCATTTAGGGATTTTATTTCTACTGTCTTTAGTTCCCAGCAAATGCTAGGGCTTGGAACTTGCTGTTTTTGCAAGTGGACTGAGATGGCAAACCACCATCACTTAACAGGCAATTTGGTCTTCATTACAAATTAATGAAGTGATAATTGTTCTTTGCAACCTTTTATGTGCAAAGCATGCTGGTGCTGTTTGCATTATCTTCTTGCAATTTCTACCTCTGCATTCAAGGACTTGTGATAGCTTGCCAAATTAACATTGAGAGGAAAAATGTTAAACTACAGTGAGATCTCTATAATTAAAATCATATTTTATATCAAATGATGAAAATCTCTATATGGTCATCACCTCTCTTTGATGTCTAGAAAATACTATTCATAGCAGAATATATTTACAACCAGTTCATCAGTTGAAGTACAAATTCGTATCTATTCTGTTAAAAAAAAAAAAAGACAAAACACCCCCCAAAAAACCTTGACCTAAAAAGTTTTAAGTCACTTAATTTGTTTTAAATAGTGATATCCATGATCTAATTTTCTGTAAAATGTCTATGTAAAGCATTTATTCTCTGGAGTTTTTTCTAGTTCTATCATAGTTCTTTACAATGCCATTATAAAACCAATGTAAATAGATTCCAAGTAATAATGAGTTTTTAACGTCAGAGTTTTTTGAAGTTCCAACTCTGTTCACTCTTTATATTCTTCTGATATTAAACATGTAAATGAATTTTACTTTGACTGTGACTTTACTATTAAAGGCAACTCGGTGTAAAATCATCAGAACTGAGAATCTTATGTACACCTTTTTTCTTAAGAGATCCCTGTATAATACATTCATAGACTGCATGTTTGAAAATGGTGTATTAGTGGATATTAAAAGTACAGGGTGGGCATTTTCTTTTTTTATATTAATATATATTTTGTATATCATGTCTAGGGTTTTCTTTTTTTTTTTTTAAAGATTTTTATTTGTTTATTTGACAGAGATAGAGACAGCCAGCGAGAGAGGGAACACAAGCAGGGGGAGTGGGAGAGGGAAGCAGGCTCATAGCAGAGGAGCCTGACGTGGGGCTTCGATCCCAGAACGCCGGGATCACGCCCTGAGCCGAAGGCAGACGCTTAACCGCTGTGCCACCCAGGCGCCCCTAGGGTTTTCTAAAACAGTCTAAATTTATTCCTTTGTTGGACTTTTGGTATGACAGTGAAGTCAAGCCAATTTCACTTCCAGAAAATGGGTGCCTCTCTTATATTCTAGACCTTGAATGATTAAGATTATTAACATAACTAGTGCTTTTTACTATTTGCTTTTGTTTTGTTTTTAGGTTGGTAGAGAGCAAGGGAGAATAAAAGTTTTTAAACTGTGTTTATCATATTGGTGGTGTCTACAAATTGGATTTGATAGTTCAAACATCTTAATGTGAATCTAATGTTGTTAAAGGCCAATAAACGCTATATTTCTTCCTTGTTACCATCAATTCAGTAAATTAATATTTTATCTAATGTTGTGACTGGAAGTTATGGATTGGAATTCCTATGTGTTTTAATATATATAAATAGAAAAATGTTCATATATTTTAAATGCCACTGATTTAGTTAAGTATTGAAAACTTGCCATTTCTGATGAAAATAATTAACTCTCTTAATGGAGAAAAGAATTTAGGATGTATTTCTAATTGGTTTCACAAGGATTTTATTTATACATTTATTTACAAAATTAAAATATATTCTGTTATAAGAAGTTTATATTTGTACTCCCTTGAATGATTGCTACATATATTATGAGAAAAATGATAATTTTTATACATCTCTCAAAAGATGAAATTGTGTGCTGCATGTTATGGAGGTTATGAAGAGGTCCAAAATGTAGCAAATGCAAATGAAACAAAATTAAACTAATCTTAACATGCATCATGGATTAAATTTATAAATGCATAAGGCAATTAATAAAGGTTATATAGTACATATGGGAGGGGAGAAAAAAAAAGAGAGAGGTTAACTATAAGAGACTCTTAAAGATAGAGAATAAACTGAGGGTTGATGAGGGGGAGGTAGGGTTGGGGATGGGTTAGACGGGTGATGGGGAATAAGGAGGGTACTTGTGATGAGCTCTGGGTGTTGTACATAAATGATGAATCACTAAATTCTACTCCTGAAACCAATAATGGAACTTTAGTTAACTTTACGTTAACTAACTAGAATTTAAATAAAAATTGGAAAAAAACCCCACAAAAGTATATAGTACAGAACGCTTCTTAAGAATGGCAGGAGTATGGAAGATTTCAAGGAGAAAAGAGCACGGTCAAGTTGGGGTATACCATAAACAAAAGAAAATCTGACATGGCTTTTGACAACAGTAAAAAAGTTCACACTGACAAGGACATAGTATTTGAAACATGTAATTCACTAATCTCCATTCAGACTTTTAGAAAAACATAAATATATTCTGGAATTGGTTTTTGGAAGAATGCCAATACCAAACTAAAGAGTTTGAAGTTATTTGTATAGACAATGGGCAGCCTAGAAGGCTTTGAATTCAAGTATGACATGACAACAGATAGGTTTTCCTGACAACATAAGGCAAAATTTGGCATGGCAAAAGAAGTGTAGACACAGGTATAATAGTTAGAAACAGAAAGTATAATAGTTGCAGAATTATAAGTACCACCACAAAGAACATGATGCCAGCTTAAAAGCTTCCCAAAACCCATTCTAAGGATCACAGAAAGCAGTGCTTCACTGTCCTAAAAAGTCTTGAAACTTTTTAAGTGTTTTTGCATTGAAAAAAATGTTGGGATAATCTTAACTGCTGTGATAACAAAAACCCAAATAGCCACTTATTTATTGCTTGTGTAAAATTCAATGTGAGTAAAAGATATTAAGAATTGAAATGTTCACTACATTTGCATCTTCTGTTTTCTGTGTGTAACTATTTGGTTTTTATTCTGTTGGCAAGGGGAGGGATGTTTGTATTTTTACTTCAAATTTTCTTTCATGGTTTATCGACATATATTCCTTGAAGTGACTGAATATGTTAAAAAAATGTCATGCATGGAGATATGTGGTAAGGATATCATTTAGATTCTCCTTATTTTGCCAGATTTTGATTTTACTAAATTCTGGACCAAATTGGGAAAAGATGAATAAAAATTTATTTTAGGCAGCAGAATTTTTCATTCTCTTTTTAAATAACAAACAAAACACAATCAAAACCATATGTACAACAAAACCATTTCATAGTGTTATTTGAGATAACTGATTTGAGGTTTTGATGCTGGAATATTTGTCTAGGTAGAATCAATTGCTAAGCAACTTTTTTCCTGAATATCCCACAAACCACAATACAATTCAAATGTATTCATCAAAATTATAAATTATTCAGCATCAATGAACTCGGAGAACCTTGCAAATAATGAACCTTCTTATAGGAATGCTATGGAGTTGCTCCATGTCATGGTCTTTAATGAGTAACACTGAAGTTTCTCTTTAATAATTGTGTATATCCTGTGATTTCATTAACACCGTCATCTTGCATTCATTATTATTCATTATTCTTCATTCATTAATTCTGCCTCTCATTTTCTTCTTCTTTGATTCTTCAGTGGGAAGAGATCAGTGGTGTTGATGAACATTACACACCTATCAGGACTTACCAGGTGTGCAATGTCATGGATCATAGTCAAAATAATTGGCTGAGGACAAACTGGGTCCCCAGGAACTCAGCTCAGAAGATCTACGTGGAGCTCAAGTTCACTCTACGGGACTGCAATAGCATTCCATTGGTTTTGGGAACTTGCAAGGAGACTTTCAATTTGTACTACATGGAGTCTGATGACGATCATGGGGTCAAATTTCGAGAACATCAGTTTACGAAGATTGACACCATTGCGGCTGATGAAAGTTTCACCCAAATGGATCTTGGGGACCGTATTCTGAAACTCAACACTGAGGTTAGAGAAGTAGGTCCTGTCAACAAAAAGGGATTTTATTTGGCATTTCAAGATGTCGGCGCTTGTGTTGCCTTGGTGTCTGTGAGAGTGTACTTCAAAAAGTGCCCATTTATGGTAAAGAATCTGGCTATGTTTCCAGACACAGTACCCATGGATTCCCAATCCCTGGTGGAGGTTAGAGGATCTTGTGTTAACAATTCTAAGGAGGAAGATCCTCCCAGGATGTACTGCAGTACAGAAGGCGAATGGCTTGTACCCATTGGCAAGTGCTCGTGCAATGCTGGCTATGAAGAAGGAGGTTTTATGTGCCAAGGTAAGTCTTCTCTATTTTCCTTAGAGTGGTATTGCTCACCTGAGTTTATTATCATTGAGTAACTGAAAGAAATGAACCCAGACTGAAGTCACTTGGCAGCAAAACATGCCTCAAACTGAACAGAGTCTATTTATAGACCAACTTTATCTCACTTCATGTGCTGATCCACAGTTTGTTGTAGAAATATTAACAGTTTTTGACTGTGTGGTGCTGGCCTGTACCCCATGAGAGGTGTTACATATGCTATTTTTAAGTTTTGTCTGCTCTTTAATGACTCTGGTATTGTAACTCTAGATCAACTGAAAGAAAAAAAAAATGGCCTCTTTTATGTAGAGGGAAGAAGCATCATTGGCACTCAGGTAATCTAATTCTAGCAGAATTAGATACTGTGTTGACTATGTGTTTTTCTATCTCAGGGTGGTACGTACTTCACTGTTATAAAATACAGTCTTCGGTGATGTCTGTGCATCAAATACGTGTTTACTTACAATGCATTAGTGCTTTAATAAAAATGATGTTATTTTAAAATGCAGGGTTGATACCTTAGTGTTTGAAATATAGAGAGGTAATTTTAATTTAATTAATTAATTTAATTTTATATATATATATATATATAAATTTTTTTTTTTTGTTTCATGGTTTGGCCCTTTAGGCTGCCCAGGAGAATATCTGTACCACACCTTAGGTTGGAATGCATATTTGATCCTTAATATAGTAGCAAAGAATCTGAACATTGTCACCAAGTTGATTTTTATTAAAATGCTCTTTGCACATGAAGTAAAATTAATTAAAAATAATTTGTTTTTCATATAAAATTTGATATATCAGATGAAAACTTCCACCTAATCCCCAAATTTGTTAATTTTGCATTAGACAAGGTTTGTGTTTAAGAACACACTGAAATTATTATTAAAATTTAAAATGTATAAATACGTAGGAGAATTTAGCTACTTAGTCCTGGTAATCTAGTTTGTTTTAATATCTTTGTTTGCTGTTACATTCTGAAAAAGAAATTGAATTTGGTATTCTCTTTAAGCCATTCAGTACATCTCAAACCATGCAGAAGAAATGAATATACTTTATACATAAATTAACCTTTCTAACAGTGTAAATGGAAAATAGCATTTTGCTTTGATGATAGACACAATCTATAGGAAAAAGCTTAATGAGAGCAAAAGCTACACTCTAGCCTCATACTTCTCCATGTTATTTAGATCCTTGGCAAGCACCATCAGAAATATCATTACTAAGTATGGTTTTGAAAGTTCTAAAATTGAAACAACATAGTAGATACCACTCCTTATATACATGAGGGGAGAGAAATCTCAATAGTCTGTATAATCCACTTTGAATCATATTTTGTCTCTATGGTATTCTTTGTGACATATGATATTTGTGATAATTATTATTTTTTTAAATATATATTTTTTTAATCAGAGAGAGAGACAGAGCACACAAACAGGGGGAGTGGCAGGCAGAGGGAGAAGCAGGCTCCCCACTGAGCAAAGAGCCTGACGTGGGACTCGATCCCAGGACCATAGGATCATGATCTTAGTCGAAGGTAACTGCTTAACCAGCTGAACCACGCAGGCATCCCTGTGAAAATTATTATTTTTTTTTTTAAAGATTTTATTTATTTATTCGACAGAGATAGAGACAGCCAGCGAGAGAGGGAACACGCAGGGGGAGTGGGAAGAGGAAGAAGCAGGCTTATAGCAGAAGAGCCTGATGTGGGGCTCGATCCCATAACGTCAGGATCACGCCCTGAGCCGAAGGCAGACGCTTAACTGGTGTGCCACCCAGGCGCCCCTTAAATAAAATAATAATGGCCTAACTCAGGAGGAATTTCAAAATTGTCCAGTCTCTCTAATTTGGTCTCTATGGAACCAGTCTCTGATATCCACACCAGGAGAGAAATAGATATGTTTCCTTCTTAATAATATATATGAATTTATGCAGAACTATCTCATAAAATATGACATTGGGCAAGAAACTTAATCATTAGATGTTTGGATTTTAAATAATTTTCGTATGTTTTAAAATCTTATTGAAAGTTACAAGAAATAGAAAAATAAGTATCAGTAAGGCAAATAGAATCACATAAAAGTATTAGTAGAAATAAAGCATACAAACTTATGTTACATGCTGTCTTGAGGACAAACTCATAGAAGAATAAAAGAGTCACATGGAGTTGTAATTCAGCAAGTTCACAATGAATCATAATTGCTTTATTTTTAACCTCATTCTAATTTACTGAACTACTTTTTGAGGTAACTATTATGTTATTGAATTATATTCCAAGTTTACTCCTAGAGATAAGGATATTTATTTATTTATTTATTTAGTGAGAGAGAGCATGCACAAGTTGGGGGGAGGGGCAGATGGAGAGGGAGAGAGAGAGAATAATAAGTAGCTTCCATGTTCATCATGGAGCTTGTCATGGGGCTTGATCCCACAACCCCAGCACTGTGACCAAAGCCAAAATCAAAAGTAGGACATTCAACTGACTCAGCCACTTAGGTGCCCCTACAGATTAGGATTTATGTGAAAGTTTTATAACCTTGAATCTTGTTTATTATGTTAAAGGATGTCAACGGCACCTTTTTGATATAGTAAATGCTTTATCATCACAGACTTTCTCAGCATTTAAAAATATTAGTTTCAGAATGAGATACATATATATAAATAGCAAATTATTTTAAGACAAAGATCTTAAAGATAAAACAATAAAAATAGTTGTAGTAGACTTGGAGATGGTCCACAAAATGAGATGTGATTGTAATTTAAAGGGGGGATGATTTTTTTAGTGATGCAATTTAAAGGTGAAACATTTTCTTATATCTTGACATTTGCCGATATTTCCAGGTGACTTTTGGTTTCCTTTCTTTTCACAATCACAAAGTCTTTGTGTATTCAGATTATTAGACAATGTGTTGAGGTATTCTACTTTCTTCTGATTTATATATTTAACAAATACTTGTTTAAATATATTAGTTTGGCATTACTGTACTATGTCTTAAAAATCCAATACTCAACCAATTAATTCTGTATTTGGTTCCTGGATGTAATTTTGCTGTTGCTGTCGGTGATGATGCTGGTGTTTCTTGTGGTGGCTATGGTTTCCTTTTTTTGTGTTTAATTTTTCAGTTGGATTTTTAGTAAGCTTGTAGGCTGGTCTGAAGAGCGTGCTATGACTCTCACAAGTCAACATTTTAGCAGCAGTGCTTCTGTTCAGGCTCAGAGAGGAACGGTAATCCTCAGAAAAGAAGCAGATGAAAAGATAGCTAAACAAACTTCATGTATCTCATGAGATCAGTTTTGTTTTTTTAAATTTTTTCCAAATAATATTGTGTAATCTTTTTTACAAAAGATGGGACAACACCTTCACATACCCACTACAGGGAACACACATATAGTTAGATTTTAAACATCTCAGGACAATTTTATAACACAATGATCAGCAACCATAGGTTTTCAGTTTCCTAACACAAAAGAAAACAAGACTCATTGACCTTATTTAAAAGAATATTTAAGGAGTGCCTATTTCACTCTAAGCATTGTATCAGAACTCAAAGACCTTTTCTTTTAATGTCATTACTTACTAGATACCAGTGTGTTTATTTGCTAAGTCATGTCTACAAACTATCTTATTTATTCCCACAAATAACCTATAGGTACCTATTATTATTATCTACATTTAAAAAAATGAGAACAAAGCTTTCACAGGTTAAATATCTTGCCTTAGTTTCTTTAATGAGTAAGTGTTGGATTGGAGATCTGAAACCAGCCAGTCTGATTCCAAAGGCTCCCATCTTAACCTCAATCCACACTGCTTCCCTGTGATTTAGTCCAGTGGTGACAGATATCAAGAAACCCCATGAGGACACAAATTCTACTGGAGTTAAGAGTACTGTACATTGCAAGAAGAGTAGGACCACAGTGAGTTGGCATAAAGTAACCAAGAATCTGTTAATATAAGGTTTAATATAATTCAGTTTATTTCCCACATCTTTGTTTCTAGAATTTTTAGAAAGAAGAGTTACCTGCCAAAATATAATATTTTGGGAAGACTAAGCCTAGCCTGAGCTATATCTAATAAAATATGGATATATATAGATTACTAAACATCTTAGATATATAAAAAGAAAGTCTATCAAATTTAATTCAGTAAGTGTTTTTGACCATCTGCACTAGACACAGGGGAAACATGGATGGATTATATCTACCTTACAGGTAGATATGTGAAAGACAAATACATAATGAAAAACAAATACAAAAATGAATAATTTTAATGCAAGACAGACCAATCAATCTTGCACCAGGGGTACAAAGGACTTTGGCAATGTAGGGGAAGAAGAGATTAATTTTGAGTATTTCCAAATTCATAATGGAATTTGTTCATTAATGATGAGAAGCCTTTGCATTGACAGATTTGGATCATCCCTGTTTGGAGTAAGGAAAAGAGGCTAACTATCTTACATAGCTTACTCATTCCAGAAGATAAAGTTTATAATTTATTTATTGAACCATTATCTTAAAATCTCAAAATGGGTAGGAGTCCCATTAGAGTTTTGGGTTCTGACCTTATTCCACAAGGAGGCTTTATAAAGGAGCTAAATTTCATAACCAGGTCATTTGTTCTGACTTTAGTAATGAAATATTCCAAACTATTTATTCCACTCTAGATGGATTGGGATAGTTAAAGGTTGGTTAAGTAGGGGCACCTGGGTGGCACCGCGGTTAAGTGTCTGCCTTCGGCTCAGGGTGTGATCCCAGCGTTGTGGGATCGAGCCCCACATCAGGCTCCTCTGCTATGAGCCTGCTTCTTCCTCTCCCACTCCCCCTGCTTATGTTCCCCCTCTCTCTGGCTGTCTCTGTCTCTGTCAAGAAAATAAATAAAATCTTTAAAAAAAAAAGTTGGTTAAGTAAATGCTGAAAATATGACAATATCCGTTTGATAGTAAAAATATATTGATAAAGACATTTTATTATAAAAAAATCACCAATCAATTTCAGAACTACAATTAAAAGCAAAGGTATCTTTGTAAACAGGACCAGAATTCTAACCACAGCATTACATTTTTCTTTTATATAATGCAAACTTTCATAACAATACACTTTTCCTGAAATGAAGTCATGGAAAATATCTTTTGAGCATTTATTCAATTATTCAACAATTATTGAGTCTGTAATATGTACCAAATCCTGTGTTGCACACTAAAAAAAGACAAAGATGAACATTATCCCTGTTAAATTAGTTTGGTTCATAGTTCAAAAATCTGTGGGTGTGTTGGGGGGGGTAAATAGTTAGGACTTCGTTTTTAAAGAAACATTGATCTTTAACTGAATTATTAAACAGAGCTCAGTTAATGACAGCTTAAACTAAAAATAAGCTTTAGTGTTAATGAGGAAGGAGGCATTGGTGTGGGAGGATATAAGTGATAGGAAATTAAAATTTTCTACAATAAGATGCTGTATGTTCCTGGTCTTCTTTACTCTGCTAATAAAGAATGAACACGGGAAAGCTAAGAATAGAAAGTAGTGCACCTTTCTCCTTTAAGGATTGGTTAGAGGGAGAAAATAAGAAAAGAGTGAAAGAAGTATTGGTAACTGAAGAATAATTCAGGAATTTCATGCCATGCAAACTGCAAATGCAGTAAAAGGGAGAATGCTTACTATAATAAGTTTGGTAAAATAGAAATGCACATAAAAAATAACTACACATGCTAAAACTGATAAAGAGTAATGTAACGATTAATAAGAAAAGTAAGAAATCATGAATGAGACTTCGTTTTTCTGGTAGTTTCTGTAATATATAATTTTAAAATATGGCTTTAGTTTAAATAGGTTTTCTTTCATTTTAATGATAGAGGAGGAAATCGTGGTATCTCTTTTAATTTACTGTATGTGCCTTAAGCATTTAGGCCATGTTTCTGGTCCTTGGGTGAGCTGGCTGGATGTGGTCAAAAAATGCAGGTTGAGTTGTTTTTAGAGGATTTGATAAACCTCTTTTAAAACGGTAACATTAAATATTAAAATTATAAACCTTAATCATCTACTCTTTTCAATCATTAACATTCAAAATATACTTGATTTATTTTGCCAGGGAAATCATTTGTATTTCTTTCATCCCAGCACAATTCTTTAAACTTTTTAAGATTGGAGATGTGAAGAAATTTTGCATTAATGCCAAGAGAACCTTGTGAAATTTATTATTATATTTTCAATTCTGGCTAATGAATTATGCTATTTGCTTTGATTTAGTTAGGAGAGAAAAAATGAGAATGTTAATGGATTTTTATATAGTCAATTAATTACATTTGAGGCAGATACCAGGAGGTTACTATAAATATTCCTGCTCCTACAAACTTTGTTTAGACTTAATGTACCAAGTACCTTATTAATGTCACTGAAGAATCTCATGCTCTGTGTTTTATCTCTTTGCATTCATTGTGGAATGCAAACTTTATTCCTTGTTTTTGTACATTAGCAGCTTAGTAGAAAAGTGTGTTTGATGTGATGTATGAAGACAGCTAGACTTTTTGATGATTATTGATAATTATGTTTGTTTCACCTAGGACTTAGTATGTGAGTCCTTATTCTCCATTCATTCCTCTGTCAATTCAGAAACTCTCAAAGAAGCTGTCAAGTTTTCAATAACAAAAGGATTTGGAGATTCTGATTACTCTGACAGAGGAGGTAGAGAAAATCGAAAATCTCATTCGAAGTTTCTCACCTACTACTGGGTGTGTTTGCACCTTCTGGAACTGCAAGGAGTTCAAATGTTTTAATGAATTCAGAAGCATTTCTTTCCGGGGCACTTGGGGCCTCAGTAGGTTAAGCATCTGACTCCTGATCTCGGCTCAGGTCTTGATCTTCAGGTCCTGAGTTGGAGCCCAGCATTGGGCTCCATGCTGGGTGCTGGGCGGTGAGCTTAGTTATAAACAAACAAACAAACAAAGAAGCATTTCTGTCTAGTTTTCAGACTGGAAGTTACCTGAAGGAAGGGGCCACATTTTGTCCTTTTTTAGGAACATCATGCCTAGAACTAGCAGAGTATAATTAAGTTTTCAGTTAGATACTTACTGAATGAATACTTACTAAATGAACTATTCCAACTACGCATTCTTAGAATGTAACTTTTAGAGAGAGCATGCTTTATGCTATTCATCTCTGGATCTACTAGGTCTTTCAGACATGTAACAATGTTCATCTAATTTGAAATGAGCACATTTGACTGTTAGGTCACATACAGTTCCAACAAGTTAAGACTAGATCGACCTAGCTATCTTGATACTAATTAATGAATTAGTACTTTATCTCATCTATTCATTAATTAGTACCTGGTACCTGAGAGAATACCTTTTCTCTTTTATGAATTTATGATGAATATTGTTTTTCTGACTTGCAAAAAATCAATTGACTATCGTACCTATAATAAAGCAAAGTTCTAACTATTTATATAGATGCTGAAATAATTTTTGTTTTACACGCCTAGTACTCATTGACTCATCCTTTAATTACTGCACTGAAATTACTCATCTTTTAATTATTGCACTGAAGTTCCTTACCTTGAATTATGAAAAACTTATTTGTTTTCCCGAAGTTTAAAATGATAACCCTCCATTCCCACTTTGCCGTTAACAGTTGCACACCCTTGACTTTTCAAACCAATGCATTTATTTTAATAAAAAAAATGCCACTGATAAGTAATAATGTACATAACTCGCAAGTAAACAGATACATTTGACAGCTTTATAATAGCTATAAAACTCTTGATTTATACAAGTGTCTGTGTCTTCTCACCAATTTGTATAGTAAGTTCTGGTACCATTAACACCATACAGAACTCCTTCCCCCCCAATTTGCCCTCAAATTTCAGTTTGCATTTAATTGTTTTATTTAGCAAAAGGCTCTTGTCACTGACAAATGTTTGAGTGCTTGGACTCAAGAGCACCAGAAATGCTGCTTATCAATTGTGTGGCTAAACAGTTTGAACCTGTTTCTTCATCCATGAAAGTGTATTTGAGCATCATCATTATTGCATTATTGTTAGTCATCAGCGTCATTGGAATGTGTAATCTTCCTTGCTTTCTTGTTTCATCTGTGTTAAGACAGATGGGATAAACCTGTCCATTCAACAGCCTCTCTCTAACCTTAAACCTTACGGCTTAGGGATACCTTAAGGGGGAGAAAAGATCTTTAATGAATGTATTTATTCATTATTTATTCATTGGTTGTCATTTTCCTTTCCTGAGGAGACTTCATTTTTATTTTCATTAAGCTTCTAGTCTATTCAATCATAGGTGATATTTCCTCCACTCTCTTCTTGTTAGCTTCTATTTTTCTGCTTCTTAACATCAGTCACTCTTGATTTTTCCCATCTGGTATTTGACTTCATCTCTTATTCCTTCTAGCATTTTTTTTTCCTGCTGATTATTCAAAAGCAGCCTTAAAGTTAGAGATGGACATTTTTATTATTGTAGATCCAGAAAGGCTTTTATGTTTTAACTGATTTAAGAAAATATAGTTCAGGAACAAGCAAACAACAACAATAGCAAAACAAAATAAAAATTCTATATTTCAAAAATGTTAAACCCAGAAGTTTTTCACTGTGTTATGTCCTAACGTTTCATTGTATAAAAGACTAGCTTAGGTAATGGGAGGTTATAACAATAAATAATGTTCTTGCCTAGAAGGAATCACGTGAATCAAAAAAACATAATCAAGTAAGTAAAAATATTTGTCAAAATATTTTACTTGACTCTGTGTAGAACTAACCATATCTATTTGATTTATTTTGGGTATTTATTATGTATATTTAAGAATCACCCAAATAGTTAAAAAAAAAAAAAGCAGTGAAGAAAACAGTATAAATTGTATGAAGTAACTGCCAAATGTGTTTACATGAATTACTATATGATATTACTGGAAACTTTCAATCAAATTATGTCAACATACCATCTAAACAGTAATTAAATAAAAAGTCCTTTAAAATATGAAAAAGAGAGGAAAAACAAGAGAGTGCATTTGGCTTGTGAGTTACTTAAGTATTGTAGTTCATTTCTGAGTCTCTAGAAAAACAAACAGTATAAATTTAAAGCATGGATTTTTGCATATTTAAGATACTAAAAAGAAATGTGAGTTCTTTGTTCTGTACAAACTACAAATCAGATTATTTTGAGCAATCGGAGACAATTTAATTGCAAACATTTAGAAGAGATATGACTGTCATTAAATTTAAGGAGTAGAATGAATTCATGTCTAACGATTGGAATACCTCATAATTAATAAGTACAAGTTAGGTGATCATCAATGAAACCACTATAAAAGACCTTAAAAATCACAGGCAGTTTTTCTAGGAATGCTAGTAACAGTCTAACACAGGATTACAACTAAATGAGAATTACAGCCTGTTAGTAAAATATGGGTTATTTTACCTAATACAGGCTAACTTTAGTTATATAATCTTGTCAATTCCATTGTTCAAAGAGGGAAAAATAATAAGACATTTGTTCTTTAAATATGTCTTTTTCTAGTCTTTGTCTTGAGCTGGAGGGCCATTTTATAGGTCAGTATTAAGATATTTTCCCAAGGTTCTAACCAACTTCACAATCATCCTTTGTCAAATAGCCATAGAGTATTTGCTTTTAGGATATCATTCTTTTTTTTCTCTTACTATGCTAAAATCTGTGAACTTTCAGATACTTTGTCTGTTCTAGTGTTTCAAAGGTGGAAATAATTATTTAGCCAACACCTGCATGCCAAAGATATAGTCTTTGGGGAACACAAATAATTTCCTCATTGGAGTAGTTTGAGAACCTGTCTGTGGAAAAATGAGGATTGTGCTTCCCAATACAGTATTTACTATGAGAATCTAAGACATAGGAAAAAAAATAATTTCAATTGCAGAAAGTAAAATAGCTCTAATTTTACTTGAAAGAAGTTGTTTTTGTCATCACATTTTCAGTCTCATTTTCAGAGGAAGATCAGGACACTGTTTTGTATACCACTCACTAAATATCTGTTAAATGCAAACCCATCTGAAAAGTGATTATAATTTTCCAAGGAAAAGATATATCTAAGCCCATTTCTCTGTGAGAGATGGAATATTAATTATTTTGAATATATAAAAATTAGAGTTATTTGGCATCTTAATATGTATGACCTTGTTGGATAGCTCGTGGATCTGACATCATAATACACCATCAAGTAGCTGGGCTCTGAAGGAGCTCTTGAAATTTCATTTCTTTAACTTAGCCTACTTTGGGGTTCATATAGACAGTCTTCCTTGTTCTGATGTGCTGCAAGTAATTTAAAGCTGATATATAATATATAGCTTCTGTAGAGAATATTCATCTTTACTTTTTCAACGTGCTTTTTCTTTCCAGCTATTCAGAAAGATTCTATATTTTAAAGATTCAAAGATTCTGTATTTTAAAATTTGAAGAATCCCATGTAATTTTGTTCAGAATGCAGGTTATGATTCTAAAAAGAGATTATTGAGATTTCATTCACTTTTCCAGTTTGTTTCACTGTTTTTAGTCAATGCCTCTCAGAGGAAGGGAAACCAAACCTTATGCACAATAAACTAAGAAGTAGATTGTTTTCTCACTCTTGAGATACTTAGATTCTGTGAAAGGCATTGGTAATGGTTTCACAAAGATTGCTTTGCAAGTACAGATTCGTTGCACACTTTCCACCTTCTTTCCTGTGATTTCTCCGCCCCCCCTCCCCCCCCCCGCTTCTGTCTGTNTTTCCCCCCCCCCCCCCCCCCCCCCCCCGCTTCTGTCTGTGTTTGGAGTTTTGACAATCCCTTATTAGTTCCAGAGTAGAACTTATAAGAGCTAATAAGGGTTTACATTACAGCCCTGACAGCTGGCACTAAACTTTAATAGAAAGCAATTGTAGAGAGAAGTATAAGTTTTGATAATGTTTGATGAAAGTGCTCCTAAAGTGAGAGCCATTTGGAAAGAATCATGACTAGAGAGACTGCATGTATACTCTGCTCTTGTAGCTTCTCATCTTCCAGGATGTGGACAAAACATCCTGTTGGCAGATAACAGTAATCACTTATGGATGTCTCTTTTAGGGAACAGAATCCATGATATCATGTAGGAAAAATGTATTTTAAACTTTGGTCATGTTGTTATTTACCACTCTTCCAGTAGTCCTCTGAGACATGTCGCTGTTGATTGCCCTTTAGAAACACTCACAGTGTTGGACTTCTAATCACAGATTTGTTCTGCAAGAGGAGACCCAGAGATTCCAAGGGTGAGTTGAGACCATAAAACTCATAGCCATCATGTGAACAGTTACAGACTTTTTGTTTGATAAAAAATAAAATAAAAATAAGAAGTACGAATGGCTTCTAATAGTGAAAGACCCTCCATGTAAAATATTTCTGAATTCTCTGTTCAGTGGTCAGTACAATGCCACAAAAGGTTAAAAGTGGTTGCTGTAATTGGGAACAGCTGCTGCTTTTTGACATGAAGACTTACTTTCAACAAAAAAGAGAAAACATATGCTATGGGATGAGAGAATACCATTCGTGAATTAATGCATAAAGAACATGTAAAGTTTTCTGAAACTCAGAAATGAATCTATATATATAAATGGTTGGAAAGGAACATTTTTGCTTCTCTGGTAGTTATTAGAGAGGAAAATCTATATTTCAGAGATTTGGACCCACTTGCTGCCTATCTCATGCTGCTATATTGAAGATGGGATATTCCAATCTTCAGTCAACATGTGTAAAGGTTTTATGGCATCCAGAATTGATTAATGACCTGAATGGGGGGGAAGGACAGTACAGTTCTTGCTCCCATGCACCTTGGATTCTAAAGGGTAGCTGAACTGAATTTATGTTAAAAGGAAGCAAGGACAATATCCATAAGCTCATAAGGAAAAAAAGTGGAGTAAGCATAAAAGACGAATATTAGAGACTCATCAAAATGTGTTGCTAAGAGGTAATAAATGGAGAGGTTCAATCGTGGAGTTAAATAGTCCATCATTTATTCATTTTCATCAAACAAAATGTAATGAATACCTACTATACCAAGTATCCACTGGAATTTGGGAATGAACACAACAGAAAAATGTCCCTGCCCTCAAGGAAATTAGATTTTAGTGGAAATATCACGGAAAAAATGCTAATGCAGATTCTTTCATTGTACCACCCATAGAATTTTAAAGCACAGACTAATTTCTCAGCCCAGGTGATTTTGCCTCCAAGGGCATACGGCAATGTCTGAAGAAGACATTTTCAGTTGTCACAGCTTGGGGTGGGGATTGCTACTGGCATCTAGTGTTTAGAGGCCAGAGATGTTGCTAAATATCATGCAATGCACAGGGCAGCCTCTATAACACAAATTATCCAAGCAAACCACGTCAAGGTGGAGAAACCCTGGACTAGAGTAATGCCTCCTTTTACAGAAGCATAAATTAAGGCTAAAAGTTCAAATTACACATTAGCAGAGCCTAAGTTGGAACCCAAGCTCAAGCATCTCATGATGGTACCTCAGGACTTACCCTTTTTGGGATCTACTTAGACTTTACTTAGAAATTTCTATAACTTTTAAAGGCATATGGAGTCTTACTAACTACTTAGGTAAATGGAAAGTGACACTTAAGCAAAGAAAACCCAAACTAAGATTCTTTATGTGAGAGAAAGAATAAAGATTTCGGGAATATTCACATGAAGGTGGATATTTTAAAGGAGCAAAAGAATGTTACTTGCATGGAGCTGGAAAAAATTGACTGACATTCAGGGGCTGGAATTTGGTAGTACACAGACTGAGAATGTGAACAGAGTCATAAAAGAGATATCAAAGACAAAGCATTTGGAGATTGAGGGTGTTTCCTTAAGCAAAGAGTTCAGACAGCTGCCATGGAGTTAGTTCCCTTTTAGGATGCTCTGACGTGCTGACATGAAATCAAATCTGACTATTGATTCCCTTCTTTCTGTAATGTGATACGAATGCAAAGATGACAGGTAGATGTGGTTATTTACAGGACATATTGTATTAATAGTCTTGGTATAAAAAGTTCCTTGTTTCTAATTTTAAGACTGTTCCTTTTTGATACTAGAGCAGCACCTTAACGTCAGCGGTGTCTGTCTTCTGACTTACAACTGAGCTCGGTGCTTTATTTTATCCTCCCAAATGCCAGTGGGGAAGGCACCATCAGGTTCTCATTTCCCAGGAGAGGAGACTAGATATGCTGAGAAATCGGACAGTTGGTAAGTGGTGGAGCTGGAATTTGAGTGCAGAATGCTTGTGTGTGGCCAGTGTTTCCTCGGGCTCCCTAGTGAGGAGGACCAGGGGACATGAGGAACCTGAAGTCCACCATCCTGTGTTTTTAGAAACAGCCTGTGCAACTCAGGGCTGTAGTTGTTATAAGATGCTTTTGAGGATGTTATTCAACACTTTTCGCTCTGTCCACTTTCTGAGACCCGTCGCAGACATTGTCTTTGGGCTCCCATGCCAGGAATGCTTGTTTTCCTCAGGCTCTACTGGCTTATTTTCACTTCTGGAAACTGATTCATGTCATGGTCATGGTCATGGTGTCTTGTTTGCATTCTCTATAAAAGAACACAGAATTGTGTCTTCCTATATCCTACAAATAGCTATGCCCTCGAACATTCCTTTTTGATGCTAAACACAATTTTTTTTTCCCACATGAAATGAGAAATTTATTTAGGCAAGTGTAAAATAACAAGGATGTTTAGGAATTTGCTGAACAGAGGGCAGGTTTTTGTTTTGTTTTGAAGTTCCAGTATAGTTAACATACAGTGTTACCTTAGTTTCAGGTGTACAATATAGTGATTCAACAATTCTGAGTATTACTCATTGCTCATCAAGATAAGTGTATTCTTAATCCCCTTCACCAATTTCTCCCACCCCCTCCCCCAACCTCCCCTCTGGTAACCATCTGTTTGTTCTATAGCTAAAAGGCTGTTTTTTTATTTGTCTCTGTTTCCCCCTTTGTTCATTTGTTTTGTTTCTTAAATTACACATGAGTGAAATTATATGGTTTTTTGTCTTTGACTTATTTCACTTAACACAACTCTAGCTCTCTCCATGTCATTGCAAATGGCAAGATTTCATTCTTTTTTATGGCTGAATAATAGTTCATTGTGTGTGTATATACATATACATACACCACTTCCTCTTCATTCATCTGTTGATGGACACTTGGACTGCTTCCATAATTTGGCTAGATAATGCTGCAATAAACATAGGGGTGCCTATATCTTTTTGAATTAGTGTTCTCATATTCTTTGGGTAAATACCCAGTAGTGGGATTTCTGGATCATAGGATAGTTCTATTTTAACTTTTTGAGGAACCTCCATACTGTTTTCCTAAGTGGCTGTACCAGTTTGCATTCCCACCAACAGTGCACGAGGGTTCCTTTTTCTCCACATCATCATAAACACTCACATAGCAATTTTATTTTTTCCCCATATATTTCCTTTGTATTCTATTCTTCAGCTTTCAAAAAGTGTTTTATGGTTATCTATTGCATCCTGAATTGTAAGTATCCTGACTCAAGGATAAGTGATAAATACATTTGAATTGCCATGTATTGATTGTCAAGTATGTACTCAGTGATTAACATACCATTTAATGCTCAACAAAAACCTTAGAAAGTAAATATTGTTAGCCATATTTACCAGGGCAGGGCTAAGATAATTTACTAATTTGCCCTGGTTCACAATGCCAGGTTGTAAACGCAGGTCTAATTCTGAAACCCAATCCTTCTTATACTATAATAAGCTAATATTTTTTTTTTTGATGATACTTTCTGAGTGACAATAATGTGAAAATTTGCAAGTTCTTGCACCCAAGGGAGTGGCAAGAGAATGTGGTTTTTAGAGTTCAGAAAAAAAAGACTGGCAATAGTTACTTGAAGAGGCAAGAACTTCATTCATTAACATAATCCTTCCCTCTTTTATTCAGTATGGAACTGGGTAAGACTATAATTCAAACATGTTTCAAAAGGGTCTCTGTGGCCTTTATTTTCCCTGCATGTGGAACTGAGTCACACCTCTAATGACCTCTGCTTCTATTTCCATTGCCCCTGCTGCTGCTGAGGACATGATTGATAGGAGATGATGGTGAGTGGGGAACCAGGACCCAGAAAATACTCACTATGTGCCCAGTGTGTATGCTTGCACAATATGCTTCTTTATTAGTTTGACAGATCTCCAAGTGGCAGATTGGTAATGAATTTTGGAGATGGCTGACATGTCTGCTACACATATTGGGTATTTTCAAAGCTCATAAACACTGAGATACATATATGTATATATGTGTGTATATATATGTATATGTAAATATTAATGCAGGTATATGTATACATGTGTGTAAGTGTATGTGCCTATAGACATATACGACATGTACATATATGCATGTATAGATGCATACATGGATGCATAGTAAATATATCCACATACACACATTCATTAGTGCTCTATACTTAGCATATACATATAGTTATTATAATATGTGTACTTACAATATACTTAAACATCTTGTTTCTAAAAGAATTCAGGACGAGTGACGTATGGAATAGAATATCAAACTGAACTTCAGATGGTGTTGGACTGCTGCGTACATTCTTATTGTATTGCTTTTAGAAGTAAGCAGCACACAAAATAGGTTAATAAATATAATATGCATATCTTTAAAATTTAAATAATAAATCGTTACACTATTTTAGGTAAATAAATATGGCTTAGAATTTACATGCTTCCTAAATTAATAATCAGGTTGTTTTATAAGAAGATCACATATGAAACTCTTTTCTTTGGAAATGTTATTGGTGTCATAGATTACAAAGTTCTGTGTTGCTATCAGAAATTTTGTGGGGTGCCTGGCTGGCTTACTTGGTTAAGTGTCTAACTCTTGTTTTCTGCTCAGGTCATGATCTCATAGGTCCTGGGGTCAAGCCCCGGGTCGGGCTTCATGCTCAGCAGAGAATCTGCTTCAAGATTCTCTCCCTCTGCCCCTTCCCCCCTCCTCTCTCTCAAATAAATGAATAAATCATTTTCTTAAAAAGAAGTTTTGTAAACTTTGAAACTTTCCAGGATATAAAGACTTGTATAAAACAACTATTTCATTAATACATTAAAACTCCTTTAAAATGTTGATGTCCAAGTACAGAAGTAATTCCCAAGGGCTTTTACTGTATATAGTTGTTATGTTTTAGTGACAAGATATACACTACTTTATATCCAAATCTGTGTAATGATGATGGGTGGGATAATGGTATTCTATTAGTGCTTCAATGCAGTGCTACTGGGGTGAAGAAGCTGGAAGTAAAACCAGACTATATCCTTCATAAGGTTGATGGTTACTCTTATTAGTGATGAAAAGGAAATGAGAAAATACATTGGCTTGCTTTTTATTAAGCACAGTAAGGAGATGAATGTTTGAAAGCTCATTGAGCTGCCATAAAAAAAATTTAAACATTGTTCATATTGGCTAGTAGCCAAGCTCATGCTGTAAACTCCAGACAAGGGTCAGCACGGCAGAGGAATTGTCAACTCTATTCATAGAGGATGGTCTCTGTACACTCTTAGTCCTGTAATAAACCTGAGATTTACTCAGCACAGTTGTGGGATTACATTTGTTTTAGATGACTTGATACACATCTAAATTCACTGCAAAAATCCCGTTAAGATTCCTTAGCATAAGATGATGGGGCTGCCTGATTTTATATACTTGAATCTTATTTACATCATTTTATTAAAATAGATAGATAGATATCTATGTTTCATTTTTACATGCCTTGACCTAGAATATTTTTTTAAGATTCAGAGTTAGGAGAGAAATATAGAAATAAAATATTGATAACAAATCGGGTACTAAAATATGGGTATTGATTTTTTTAAGTGAATAAAAAGCAAACTTTGTTATTGTTATAGATTGTGAACTTTCTAAGTTTAACAGCTGTGCTTTCTACTCTTTTATGAATCCTTTCTGAGCCTCATTCACAATCTGTGTACAATAATGACATCTTTTTATATGAATATTGGTGGGTCCTTTACTTAGTAATATTTTTGCTTCTTTATTAACATATGCACTGTATCAATATAAAACAGGAAAAATGGAACGATAGTAAAATGTGGGTGACTTTCTTGAATGAAGGCACACATGTTGGGTATAGGAACACACATATCTAGGTATTTGCTATGCCCTGAACTTTTGTGGTTTTAGAAACTGCATCACTCCTTCTTACACTTTATAAAATAGAGACATAATCTAAATATTTGACAAAGTATCGAAACTTTCAGGGCAGAGGAGTTGAAATAGTTAATCTAACAATAAAATGATAAAACAAATTCTACTGTTTTGGTTAACACATAGTTTTCTCACACCAGTTAGTTTATCTTTAAATATTTTTTTAACTTCCTTTTTATCTTTTTGTTTGAAGAAAGCCTACAAAAAGGAAGTGACAGGAAAGTAATTGCCTTAATTTCTGAAGAAGGAAGTGTGCTCGAAATAGCCACTAGTTTATATTAAAGATATAGTCACCCTTATTAAGTGTAGATGGTCTAAATACTCTAAAATATAGAAAAAATCGACAATGAAAATCGTTATTTAATTTCTCATACACAATAAAAAGGCTTCTATGATTTGTGAGATTACCATCCCCATTTAAAGCAAAATAAAAAAAATAAATGAATTGAAAAGACAATGGATTGCCTTCCAAAAATACAAATAGAGGATGAAAAGGCATTTGGAAATTGTTATCTACAGCTGAAATGATCCATCCTGGAGTATCTATCTTAAGATGTAATGATTTGAAGGGTTGTAACTTAGTAATTACATTTTATTTGCTGTTATTCATTTACTGCTCAGTTATGGTACATGATTATATGTTGTTGCTTAGATGATTGTAATGATAAGGTAAAAATGCCCTTACAATCTTTCTATGTCTGACGAGCTCAGGGAATATATTCTATGAACCTCTGAGTACCCTTGATACTTCCTCTGAAGGCTTTTGGTATGTTCAAAACAGTTTTCTGAAACTACACTGGGTTTGAAAGTAGACTGGATGGAACTTTTGCATATTCTACCAACTGTAAGATTTTATACGTCTCAATCACTCACATATTTCTATATTTCTTTTAGTTTAATAATTATCGGATTCTTTAAGTAGATGGCAGTTCATAAAATTAGAACATAATAGCCTACTATATTTTCTAAGATAATTTTTCCCCCAAATAATTGTAAAGAAAACACCCTTGCTAAGTGTTAAGTAGGATGACAAATACGTCTTGTGGGTTTGCCACAAGTTTGTGTAGTGAAGTTCTTTATTCCTATGACAACACTGAGGCCCCAGTCATAGTCTGCCTTACTTTAGACACATAGTTATAACTTGTTGAGTAAGTCAGTTTCAAAGCTGATAGGAGATGAAAATCCAAATGTTGGAAAAGGGGAAAGTGGCATAAATATAATAAACATCTCCACTGACAGCCTGGAAATAGGACAAGAGGCAGAAGGGCTGTGATAACATACACAAGTGTTCACATTACATATGCCTAGGGCCACTGTGGGGCCACAGCCAGGCCGACGCCTTCCACGGCTGAGTTAAACTCTGAGTGGATCTCAGGATTGCGAAGTCCATGAAACAAGGAGAAATATTCCTGGTTGTGGACTTAAGGTACCAATAAATGTTTAAATTATATTCTCTCCACTCTGGTAACGAATTAATTAGTTGCACATTTTACAACGTCTCTTTCACAGAAAGCAATGATTAGAAGCATCGTTGCTTTAATTGTTATGAATGGTATAAATCAGAAGGTCTGGATTTTATCTTGACTTTACCTCATATTCACTATGTGACTGTGGGGAGAAGACTTAACCAATCTGGGTCCATTTCCTCACGTATAACTTGGAGATAAGAAGAGATAACAAAAGCATCTCCTTTGTGGTGTCCTTAGGAGGATAAAGTGCGATAATGTTTATAAACTATTCAACACAGACTCTGACACAAAGTAAGTACTTAATAAGTGTTAGCTTTTATAACTAGAATAAAGCCTTAGTTACGGGTGGTTGGGGGAGGTGGGGAATCAGCTATCTAGAAAGATTTGTTTGTTTTTCCCAAGTTCCAGGAATCCAGAGAGCCAAAAGTTTGTTATATATTAAATAAAAAGCCAAAACAAACAAAATAAAATTTAACTAAACAGTACACTGTTTGTCTTATAACATCCAATATTTCTGGGCTCAAAATTGAGAGATCTTTAGTTCCTATATATTTAGAGCTTAGACTAATCCACGATTGGATAGTTTTTCAGAATCAAATAGCTTTAGTTGGTTCAGTAATTGATTTTGATGGTCTGTCTAACATGGTTCAGGGTTGTTTCTTCTAAAACAAGTCATGTCATACCATACTGAATTCTTCATACATTCTGAATTACCTTGCTGTGACAGTGTTTTTCCCTCTATCATGTAGAAAACCAGTTCTTTTTCAGGGCCAAATAATTAGCTACTTTGCAAATATCATAAAGTTTGAAGCTTAAGCATGATTATTGAGACTTTAATCACACTTAAATCCTTCAGATGCATTCCATTTTATAAGACTGTGAGTAAGAGAGGGAGGTGTAGAAATAAGTATGGTAATGTGTGTATGTATAGTCAGTATTAAAAAACAAAATTCACCTGAGTAAAATTTGAAGATCATACTGGCTTTATTCAATGATTCATAAATTGGGCACCATCCCATCTAGCAAATAGAAAGGAGCTCCAAAGAGCTGTACAAAGTATGGAAAGCTTTTATAGGCAAAACACGGAGTGAGCAAAGGGAAAGAGTGTATTGTTTCAAACACGGTCATCTTCCTTTGAGGGACAGAAGGGGTCTGTGGGCAGATTACCACTAGGGCTCACTGGAAACTTCCTGTTTTACTGGTTTAAGATTACATTCCTGGGAGACATTTGAAATTTCAATTAGATTAGATATTAAATCTTGATTTGCTGACATGGGGTTTAGCATGAGTGACTACATTTTGGGTCTGTTGTCTCTTTTTTTTAACAGTAGGAAAGCAGAGCACAAATTATTAGGCAGAGAGAGAGTAAGAGAGAAACTACACATGTATTACACAAATTTAGTTAAAAATGTTCATAAGAGAGAATTAAGTGAAGACCTGATAATCAGTCATTGCATCTTATATGTAAATCTTCAGTCAAATATATAATTGGTGTCTGTTATAAATAGTATGCTTATTCATTTATGTAGTACTTTTAAATTATTATTTCTAAGTGTTTTCAGTTTGTTTGTTTGTTTGTTTTTTAGCAGAGACAGAAGTTCTCACATTGAGATCTTAATTGTGGCTAATAAGTGCTAAATCATTATATTCTAAGTGAATTGTTTCAAATTGCTTTTGAGAAATAACTAATAGTCTTTCTCTTGGAAATTCTGGAAATTCATCTCCAACTTCAGAGGTAGTCTCGTTTAGGTATTGAAGAGAGAAGCCCAAGAGATCACTCTCAGGTCTGATTCCCCATTTATCAATCTTAATTTATTTCCTATGTGTTTCTTGATTAAATATTAAATTGAAGTAAGGAACTTATATATCACTGAAGATTGAATATTTAAGTCAGTATTCAGGATGCTAAAGAAAACATCTTATAAGTCATAATATAAATTTAAATCCTGGAACTTGGACTAAAATTCCTCAAGTGTCCTTCAGGAACAACTTGTAAGTCCTATTTGTATGTTCCCAGATATTAGAGCGGTGATTGATTCATAGATTTACCTGTGATTTCAGGAGGCTGAAAATTATTATTTTATTCATTTAAACTCTTCAGGGAAATTTATTGTAATAATTCAGAGCAAGGATATCCCAGAACATGATGACTATTATTTTGGGCAGTTTATTTGTAATGTCCCATATCCAAGAATGACTAACTCCTATATTAGGTTGTTTAAACTGGAAAGGTCAAATGACTTAAGCTTCCAAAAATTTATTTAGCAAATTTCAGCACTGTGCTTTCAGCACTGTGGTTCCTTTCACCAAAGTACATCCATGTTAAGGCTATAAGTACAGTGAATTTACAAGGTTAATTATAGTGTATTGTGCATAGCAGTCATTTTGTTGGTAGTTCAATATTATGTTTGGCATGTGTGATAACATTGCAAAGTAAATTTGCTGTAACTTTGATTTTGGTATCCTTAGTTAGAAATGGCTGCTTTGTTAAGACACATGGTCCCCAGATAAAATGCCTGCTTAGATTCACTTAAGAAAAAGTTTCTGCTGAAAATAGTTTCACCTATTGGACAGGGTAAGTGTGTAATTGGCAATGTGTAGTTAAGTGGTACATAAAAATCTAAAAAGAAAGCAAAATATTGAAGACGAAAACATGACTGAAATATAGCGTTCTTTGGAAAAGAAATTGTAGAAAATGCAAATGGGAAAGCCTGTCAATATTGTTATAGTAGATTAATTTCTTGGTGTTAATAAAAACAGTGTATGCACAAGTTCATTGTACTATAGTGCTCTTGTCAGATGAGAGCACTTGTCATGTTCAACGTGTTTGGGAATAAATATTGAAAAGCATAATAACAATGCCATGTTCATTTAAATACAAATTTTGTGTATGTACAATTAGAGACACTTTAGAAATTATGAATTTTATATATATGTATTGGTTGACTGTTAAATTCAAGGCATCATGAAAAGTACTGTGTGCAATGTAACACCTGAGTAATCTATAAACATACACAAGGAAGGATGTACAGCAGTTTCCAAACTGAAGTACATGTAAAGTGGAGACTCCTAGAGAATGTCCAAGGGGTACATGTACATTTATGGTTTTAAGAAAATTAACCTTCACATACTCAATTTCCATATGTATTGATGTGAGAATTTGTGTTTAAGCCCAAATTCTCAAGCTAGTTCTCTTTCCCACTTAACCTTTTCACAATTGCTCTTTTCATTCTTTTCTAAAGAAAAGCATTCCCTTCAGTCTGGTTCTGAAACATTAAGGTGCATTGTTCTTTGGATGTAAGTGTTACATAAGAATTACAAACTTGGTGTTGAGGATGTGAAAATGGGTGTGTATCAAAATCTATTTCAGGTCAAGTGGCTTTCAGTTATTTGTTGTGATTCAAGATGAAGGAAGACCTAATAAATTGTCAGTTGTTTATTTTTACATGATAGTGGGTATCAAATCACTATGGTATTTAGATTCCACTGGGTGCATTTAAAAGAGTGGTGTAACAGCTTTATTTTTAAATGTCAATATTTACAATATTCTGGAAATTACATCATTCCCAGTTATTTATACTAGCGAGGAAACATTTTAAATGCCAACTTACAATATATGAGTCAACGGTATAGGTTTTAAAAGATTATTTTAGGGTGCATGTGTGTAATAAAAGTTAGAAATTCATAGATCTAGGCCAACAACTTTATATTAGTAATGAAGACATGGAGATCCAGAGCAATTAAGTATGTTATGAGTTAGAAGCAGCATCTGGCTAGAAGGGTCTATAGAAAAGAGAAAGGTTTCATTAAAGATGTAACATTGAACCTAAATTTTACTGAGTAAAAATGTCCTTTTAAGTCAGTGTAAAGTTTTGAAGATAGGAAGTGTCTTCACCTAGAATTATCACGTCTATCCCTGGACCATAGAAAATTTTAGTTTGCTTGAATTTATAGTGTTTATTGGAATGTTATTGGTATGTATGGATGTAAAGTTATGTTGGGGCTGGATGGCTTAGGCCAAAGATTTTTAACTTTCTTCAAATATTGTTTGTAAGGTTAGCTGTTGAAGATTTTTTTTAGTAGAATGAAGGAGAAAAATAGTATAAAGCTAACAAGGAATTTAAGCATTGTGCTAGATGATTTTGATCATCTCAGAAGAGGTTAGTTGATCAAGACACTTAGGTAAATAAATCAAGTGTCTTTTTATCAGGCTTTATCTTCTTTCAGTTTTACAGTATGGCTCCATCCCACTGGTGGGGTTCCACTGCCCTAACAAACACACATATACACCCCCACCCCAGATACATAAAATTGAATCTAAAATTGTTCCTAAAAAGGCCTTATTGGGGTTCCTGAATGACTCAGTCCATTAAGTGTCTGCCTTTGTCTCGGGTCATGATCCTGGGATCATGGGTTTGAGCCCCACATTGAGCTCCGTGCTCACTGGGGAGTCGGCTTCTCCCCCTGCCCTAAACCCCGCTCGTGCTCTCTTGCTCTCTCTCTCTCCCAAATAAATAAAATCCAAAAAAATAACAAATTAAAAAATTAAAAATAAAAAGGCTTTATGTTCCAGGCACTGGTCTTTATTTTAAAGCACAAGCATGGTGGTTGGCCATCATCACTGACTTTCTCCATGCCTAAATAACTATGCTTCTGTAATATTCTTTCTACCATATTACATTGATCCTAAATAAAAGCAATTCATTAAATACGCAAGAACATCTTATTTGGTATACATCTCCCCACATATTTCTAATACTTGAATTTACCTAAGAGAAGGAACATTAGAAGAACACAAAATTTCCTTTTTTTTTTTTTTTCGGTTGTTCATGGAGAAAAAAAAAATTGAGAAAAATAAACCATGGTGCTATTTGGAAAAATATTTTGGAATGTGGCATCTGAGAATTAAAAGCAAACTCAAGGAAGAAAGGGAAATATCACGAGACAAAATTTGTAAATATTGGACACATATTTGGCATGCCTGCACTTATTTTAAAGGCAATTTACCTGCGGGTAAATATACTTTCTCTGAATGCAAAAATTATTGCAGAACTGGTACTTTCTGGATCTGGAGGTTTGCACCTCCTCTTCATGAAATTAACCAGTAAGTGACCACTTCTGTCTGCTTTTTTAATTAGGACCTGCCCCCAATATATCTTTCTTGCTCACTCTTGCACTCACTCTTGCTTTCGCTCTCTCTCATTTTTTTTTTTTTTTTTTGACTAAGGGTTGTCCTCAAAAGTCTATTTTTACTGCTAAGCTCACTTCCTTCTGGGCTCCTCCTAAACCTCTATGGTCAAGCAAAGATTCATCTTTTTTTCCCCCCTTCTTGGGACTTCATGCAAAGGTTCTTTCAAACTCCACTGGTAAATGCTGATTTATTTATTTTTTATTATTTTTTAATTTATTTTTTAATGTAAATTCAATTAATTAACATACAGTGTATTATTAGTTTCAGAGGTAGAGTTTAGTGATTCATCAGTCTTACATAATACACAGTGCTCATTACATCACGTGCCTTTTGAGGGTAGGAGGGTCCCATGTCTAATTGGACTTCTCCTTTGTACCAATGCAGGCAGATAATGCCCATGGGAAAGAGAGGTGATAATCAAAAATACCCAGGCTTTGGTGTGCTCTGCCTGGCTACAGAATTCCTAGTCCTACTTTTTCTTTAAATTAGATATACCCTTTAAATTGACTATAGCCAACACCAGAACCCCTCAGTCTGCCTTGGAAACTCCTGCAGGGCCTTTCCAGCTGACACTTTGTTCTCTTCTTCAATTTTTTTTCCTAACCTCTGTACTCCCAAGGCAGAGGGAAGTGCTCCCTCCTCTGTACTCCAGTGGTCCTCCTAACAAGTGACTATAACTATTTTTGGAAGCACGTTTTTGTGCACCCCTTGAGTAAGGCCAAGGTCTTCTTTACCTTTGTGTCTGAGCTGAGAAAACCCCCACTCCCCCAATAGGCCTCTCCAGGATTAATCTGGGCAGGCAGTACCCTTAGACCAATCTTAGGAAGCTGCTTGTAAATGGTTTGCACTAAAATGGATTAGATGTTTATTGACACAGATGTCCCCTAAAGAATAACTATTTTAGTGCCATTTTAATGGACAAAAAAATGTACCTGCCATTTCTTTCATTGTGTGACATCAGTAAATTATTTGTGGTACAAAATACTAAGAACTTCTATCAGAACAAACTCTTAGGGGTGCCTGGGTGCCTCAGTTGGTTAAGCGACTGCATTTGGTTCAGGTCATGATCCCAAAGTCCTGGGATCAAGCCCCGTGTCGGGCTCCCTGCTCAGTGGGTAGCCTGCTTCTTCCTCTCCCTCTGCCCCCTGTCCCCAGCTCATTCTCTTTCTCTCAAATAAATAAGTGAACTCTTTTTTTTTTAAAAAGAAAAAGAACAAACTCTTAACTAATTGCAACATGTGGAGCATATCATTGTATTCTGAAATATTTCCTATATTGTATGAATACCTCTGTAAGTATATATGTACCTAAATGAACACAACTGAGATTTTAAGTAAAACTATTGTGTCTTCTGTTAAACACATAACTTAGAAAGAATGCAGTTGGTTTGACATTTACTTTTTTTCTTCCTTTCCCTTCCTCCCTCATTTCTAGTTACTCGTTGTTTGCTTGGTGGTGGTGGTGTTGCTGTTTGTTTGCTTACATTTTTGGCAGTACAGAATAGGACTTCACAAATGTGTGTGTGTGTGTTTTTTAAGATTTTATTTATTTATTCGACAGAGATAGAGACAGCGCGAGAGAGGGTACACGAGCAGGGGGAGTGGGAGAGGAAGAAGCAGGCTCCTAGCAGAGGAGCCTGATGTGGGGCTCGATCCCATAACGCCGGGATCATGCCCTGAGCGGAAGGCAGATGCTTAACCGCTGTGCCACCCAGGCACCCCGGACTTCACAAATGTTAATTTATGTATGGATTATCCGAAGATTTTGCTTAAAATGCAGACTCTGAGTCTGTAGGTGTAGGGTGGGGCTGAGATTCTGCATTTTTTAAAAAATGTATTTATTTACTTTATAGATTGAGAGATAGACAACAAACAGGGTGAGTGGCAGAAGGAGAGGGAGAGAATCTCCAGCAGGCTTCCCACTGAACGCAGAGCCCTACGTGGGACTTGATCCCAGGACCCTGAGATCATAACCTGAGCCCAAATCAAGAGTGAGCCACTTAGCCAACTGAGCCACCCAAGTGCCCTGAGATTCTGTATTTCTAACAAGGTCTCAGATGACATGGACAATGCTGGTCCATGGACCACAGTATAGTAAGACTTTAGAGACTAGAATGACAAGGGTCTACTTCTGCTTATAAAACTATTTCTTTAATGAAGTTTAATTCAAATGTACATATTTTTAAAATAGAAAGCGTAAGTTTGGTGGTTGGGCAGGAACACCCATTTCTGGCTAGGTTGGTAGATCTGAGAAAGCTTGGCTGCTGGGACAATCAGGAGGTCAGACTGGTAAAAGTGGTAGTTTGACAAGTGTGTCTGGGCAGATGGGCCAGATCGGGTGCCGCAGACCAGATTGGTGAAAGGCTTGAAATACAAATTTATGTTGGAAACAGACAGGTTTGATAAAAACAAAGCAAAAAAAAAAAAAAGCCACAAATGCACCTTCTTTTGGAGGTGTGTTTAAATTCTAAGTTAATGGGAAATTTTACGTACTAGTGAGGAAAAACAACATTTTTTAATAATGCAGTTTAGTCACAGATGCCGTTTCCCAATTTTATGCCAGATTACATAATGAAAGACAATTAATATTACAGTGTGTTACACAAAATAATCTCTTCAAACTTGAGAATATTCAAGTAGCCAAGAAGACATTGAAGTGATCCATAATTAATTCTAAACACAGACTCAAGATGAATTTGATTTTTTTTTTTTTAATCCTATACTCCAGGCTAGAAGAAACTTAGCTGTTGGCCTATCATTCATTCAGGTCCTTTTTAGTCTTAAATGTAGACAAACAGTAGACAGAAAGAACTTTCAGTGTTATTGAATCATAGCTGTCAGTTCTCTTTTATCCCTTTACCGGAATACAGTATGAATAAGGAAACTGCCTTTTCAGGCTGTGGGCAAATGAATTCCCATTTTATATTTAGAGACAGTCAAGTTTCAAGTTTAGTAAAATTTGGTATTTATCCCAATATCAACAACCACAAATATTCCATGTCTAAATATTTACCTTACATAAGGACAGTGACACTTAAAAAGATTAGGATGTAAAAGCAGAAAAAAATTTTTCTTCTGGATATTTGTCATGTATTGTTCACTTTATCACACCGGAAGATGAACGACTTAGAAAACAGAAAATATTAAAACAAGAAAGTGGAAAGTTTCCTTCATTGGTAGCGTTTGTTTAGTGTAACAGATGCAATAACAAGGCTATCCACTTAACTGCAGTGCTTCCCCAAAGACCTCCATTGTCTTCCCCACTTTTCTGCCTTTGGCATTGAACTAGCATGTGTAAATGAGGTTGTCTGCTCTTTTTGCCCTGTTGTTAAGGCATGAACAGCAGGCCTTGCCTTTGGTGCTGAGGCTATTCATAAGATCAAAGCTTTAAAAAATGTTTTCATTGTTATTGTTGTTGACATGACTTTTTGCTTCAACTTCCCCTGCTGGGCCAGACCCTAAGAACTTTGTACTGCCTGTTATTTTTTCTCATGTGCTGAATTGCACTTGGTTTGAAGACTGCAAGGGGAGAGTGAAAATTATACTGGTTCCTCAATTAGAGTTGGCTACAGGTCTTGTGCTGTTTCTAACCGGAGACTAGAGTGTAGTGCTACCTCTGTCCGAGGGAAACAGTAGAAGGCATAGCTAAGATAAATGAATGCATTTTAGAGTTTGTCAGCTGGAAAAGGCAAAAAGTTAACTAAGGGAATTTTTCTCTCATAGACTTTCAATTACATTTTCCATCATGCAAAGACATCAAGATTGCCTGAGGCTGCATAGGGTACAAAGAATAAGAATAATACTTCATTATTTTTAGATTTATAAGTTCATTTTGTCACTGATATTTAAAAAGGATGCACGTGTAACTGAAGTATTGTGTCAGGTACCTTCCTTTCAATATGAAGTCATATGTAATCACAGAAATATGACATAAAACAGAAAATAGTGTTGGTGGGACTGTGTTTAATGCATGTTTATTTGAAATCATGGCTGGAATGTGAGACACCCATTCTCTGGTCCAAAGAGATGCCCTGGTGCAAAGAACCTTGAAAGGAATGTTTCTCAGTCCTGCTGTTCTTCAGGAGTTGCCTATAGAATAGGTGGGCCATGTAGTTCCCTAGTCATGAAGCCTCGTTTGGCCCTCTATATGATAAATGACACATGAGTTAAAAAAGACAAGCATGAAAAAATGGTTGGTAATTTGTGCCAGGATTTCAATGTCCTGTTAATCCTTGAGACTTTATTAGTGAAATCATTTTTGTTCTTATACATATTTTCTTATGGAGAAACTCTGGGGTATGTGACGTTTTTGTAGTTCTTTATGATGATGATTTACCATTTTAAAACATGGTCAATTAGGGGGACTTATATTTCACTTTATTTTCTTTTTAGAGAGACATATCTATTTTTTCCTAGCTCATGCAGTTATCAGTTGGTCTTTTCAGAAGACCAAGGCTTATAAAATACTTATAAATTATATAAGTTACTGTTGCCATCATTAAAGTGACAGAGATTTTTCTATTCTCTTATCTTTTGTACAGACAGAAAAATATGACAGTAGGGGCTTGCGACTGAAGTGGGGTTTAGTTGGAAGGTAGAACAGTGAAAGGAAGCCTCTGATAAGATGTCATAAATCTGAGTGGTATGCTCCATAACTGTAGTTTTAAGTGTTTCACTTTTTAGATAAATAAAGGCAAAGACTATGGGCTAGGAATTTAATAAATTATGCCATAAAAGAAAAAAAATGCAACTTAAAATTTATATGAAATGAAAGATCAATTTAAATATAATTTTATAGAGTAATGATGCTATATAAACAGGAATAAAACTAATGCTAATGAGGCAATTCTATAAAATCTTAATATCAATAGAAAAGAGAATTTGATTTATAGTGGAGCTTACATTAAATTTTGATGTTATTAATTTTCCATGTGACAGCTGTTTTCATGTATTTGAATCAATAAAATCTTTAAAGCTCTACAAAACATGCAGAAAAAAGTAATTATTAAACTACACAGTAATGTACCACCATTCAGTCTGTGTGACTAGATTTCATTTACATTTCATTGTTTATTTTCAGTCAATTTTGCAACTAGGAAATTTTGGTTGGTTATGATTTGGCACATATGGACCAATAAAACTTGCTGCTCTCTTCCTTGGTAATGGAGACTATTAATTACTTCTAGAGATGAATTTCATTTGTATACTTGAGTTAGAAGATGATGAGGCTTTTCAGAGAGCTATAGTGTTTGAGTGGGCTTTGGCTGGGTTGTTTTTAACATAAAGGTTTTTCTGACACTCACTGATAGTTTTGTAGAATGGGAAAATATTCATGAAAAGTGCACTCTTTTCTTGAACAACCTTTTGACACTCAAAGGGACAGAACAAAATGACTTTTAGTGGCAATTTGGAGATTCAAGCCTCAAATCAAATATCTTTTACATAAATATATCTACCTCTGTGTCAGTGTTTCAATTTCTTACTACTGTAGTTTTATGTTAAGTCCTGATATTTGAAAAGGCAAATCTCGCATTCCTGCTCTTCATATTACTGACAATTCTTTTCGTTTATTCTTTCATACACTTTTAAGAATCATGTTATTAAATGCTATGAAAATTCCTGTTGAGATTTTTATTGAAATTTCTAAAGCTGGAGATGAATTTAGGGAAAATTTGTATATTTTCAATATATTATTCTTATTCATGAACATGGTATATCTGTACATTTATTAACACTTCTTGAATATATTTTCATAATCATCAATTTTTGCTTTTGGAACCTTCCTAAATCCTTAACACTAAATTTTTATTTATATTAAAATTAAGAAATTCAATTTTTCAAAATACATTTTAAGAGAGTAAAACAAGTGTTAAACTGAGAGGATTTATTCTCAACACATACAACTGAAAAATATATACGTTAGTAATAAATAAGAAAATTATGTGTATTACTAATAAATAAGCAATGAAAAAAATGAGTGAAAGTCATAAACTAAATTTCCCCCAAAAGTAAGCATTTATGTTCAATAAGCATTGGAAGAAATGTTCAGTAGCATTAATGATGAGAAAAACACAAGTCAAGAAGGAAATGAATTATCATTTTTAGCTATTTAGTTGAAAAAAATATATATATATATATTTTTCCCCCCAAGTGTGCTCCATGCCCAGCAAGGAGCCCAACACGGGGCTTGAACTCATGACCCTGAGATCAAGGACTGAGCTGAGATCAGTAGTCAGAAGCTTAACCAACTGAGCCATCCAGGTCCCCCAGTACATTTATTTATTTATTTATTTATTTATTTATTTATTTATTTATTTATTTTAGGTATTTCTAGTGATAAAGAAGATACAGTTTCACACCTTCTAGTCTAAATAATAACATGAGAATTTAGATGTTCTAAGCACTTTGGCTAATAGTTTAGTGTTAACACAAGAAATAAACTAAGCCATTTTCCTAGATATATCCAAGGGAAACTCTTCTTTATATTCAGCAAGATATATTTTCAGGAAGCACTGTTCAAACTATTTAAGGCCTGGAAATAATCTAAATATCATTAAAAAGAGAGTGGATGAATGAACCATAGTACATTTGCAGAATGGAATATTATACATCAATCCACATTAAGGAAAAATAATGATTTAAAACTGTGTATGAATCTTAGAAATATAATATTATGTGACTGGTAAGTCCTTAAAATTGTATCTATCATGATACCATTTTTTTATAAAGTTAAAGAAAACTAAAATTTTTAAAGTGCTACAAATATATATGAAATCAAGATATATATAATATGAAGAATCAAGATCATGGTGAAATTATAGCTCAAGGTATTGATTACACGAAGTGAAGGGAGACAGGAATGGACTGGGGAAATGATATGGTTAGATGTTTGTAATTATCTTCAAGTTCCTATTCTGGATGATTGATCTATACTTATTAAAATATTATAATCCAACAAAAAATGAATAAATGACTGAACACCTGGACAAACGAACTAACAAATAAAGAAACAAATGCATAAATACATAAATGAAGGTCATACATGAGCCAATTAAAAAAGGTTTCATAAACCAAGGATTGTTGCTTTTGTTCTATGAACTCAGTTATAATAAAAAGAAATAAATAAGATGATATCCATAACTGTCACAAAATCTTTTTTTTTAAGAATTTCTTCTTCTTTTTTTTTTTTTAAAGATTTTATTTATTTATTTGACAGAGAGACAGCTAGTGAGAGAGGGAACACAAGCAGGGGGAGAGGGAGAGGAAGAAGCAGGCTCGCAGCAGAGGAGCGCGATGTGGGGCTCAATCCCAGAATTCTGGGATCATGCCCTGAGCTGAAGGCAGACGCTTAATGACTGAGCCACCCAGGCACCCCACAAAATCTTATTTTTTGTTGACATTTTCTTCCTAAGCTTTTCTGCCTATGATTACAATGAACTTGTATGAAAAGCTATTTGGTGCTGGATGATTAGTGTTTGTGCACAAGAAAAACTTTGACCTGTTATATTAAATCATGATCAGTTTTGTAGTTTGTTAAGATTATGTTAGAGTAAAGATGAGTTAATTTTTGAACTTAAAACCCTTCATTAGAAAAGAACAATTGTCTCTTAGCGTACTAACATCAAGCAACCAGAGCAGGGTTTTCTGAAATACCTGAGAGAATAGCAATGACAATATTCAGTATATTCTTTAAATAACTGGCATTTACTACTCATTAGTATGCTGAGTATTTTCTTAGGTACCAAAATGAAACTTGTATTTTTAAAGGGAGATAATTGTACAACATGGGGTTGCCAGATGGAAGTATGGGGCCAATTTCAATTTAATTTGGCAGTTGGTCCAACATTCTCTGCCAAAGAACAAACACAAAATTTGCATGACAATCTCAATAAAAACAATAGAGAATTGGGAAACAAAATTTTTCATTATGCTAGTAGTGTGAAATCTTGTTGAGGTATGTGAACACAATTTTGAACTGATAATTGCATTTTTTAAAGATCTCAATGTTTGATATCTTCTGCTTTCAGTCAGAACCACAATAAGCCAGTCCCATAATCATGAAACTATTCTTTAACCACAATTCTAACATAAGAAATCTGTTCTTGAATTTAACAACCCTCAGTTTAGGGAAGTATTTCATTTTACTGTTTGTTTAAATGTGAATAGTTGTCATTTATGGCAATTTATCTGTAACCAGCCTAGGTTTGGGGAAGCAGTGTTGCCCAGGAAAATTTGTGAAACGGTGGTCTAAAATATGAGTTGATCTTTCTTCCTTTACTGCATTGTTAACCTCAACAAATTACTTACTTCATTTCCACAACTTTAAATGCCAAGCACTTGTAAAATAGTTGCAAATATTTAAAATTAAATGACTTCATAAATGTTTGTAATAAACCACACCATGGACTTGATTATATTTGAGAGGGAAAGAAAACTTTCTAAGAGTTATTTGGTAGTCATGAATCTACCCTTTATTATTCTCAGAAACAGAAACCAATTGTATTCTGTCTCAAACAGCTAGGTTTATATTAGGCTAAAAAAAAAAATCCTACCCAGCATGGTATAAATACATTTTAAATTTGGCCACATTTCCTTGCTCAAGAATATGATGTAAGAAGTTACACAGTATGGTGGAATGATTGAACACCTTTAATCTTTGGTCTTTCTACTTTGTAGCTCAAAGTCAAAAAGAAAGCTCTGTATGATATATCTATAACTGTGTACATTGCACTATGGAATATCAAAAGCAATCAGTCCTCACTCAAAGAGGATTGTACTGTTCAAAGTAAATGCTTTCTATGAGTTTTTATTCCTGAGACCAATTGAAGTAAATTGAAGATAAAGGAACACAGAGGGATATTTTGCCAATGATTTCATTGCTTTCTGTATTTCAAAATACCAGTTTATAATTCAGATGATTATCCAATCCAAATCCAAATCACATACTCTTTTAGAAGATGCTTCTTTAAGGAAATTAAAGCCACGCCAACAAAATAATAATAATAATAATGGTAATAATAATTCTTACATGTTAAGAGTATTATATGGTTACAGGTGCTGTCAATTTTAAAACTCAAAGTCATTATTTGTACAGTATACATGTTAATATGACAATAAAATGTTAGGTTCAAATAAAAATAAATGGGAACTCACAGGAGCATTTTTTTAAAATCAGCTTGTCTTTCTGAATCCATAACTTGGGTTTAAGGATCTAAACACATTACAGACATTTATCACTTCTCCTCTCTTTTGTGACCTTTGAAAGGAGCATAATTCATCAAAAAATTTTTTTTTCAATAATCTCTGCACAGGATAATTTTCCTTTTTTTCTGATCTTCAAAGTGACAGATTGCATAGGTTGAGCCTCTGTGACTTAAACCACAGACAGTTTCATGTTTCAGTGTGCTTTTCTGTCTCCCTGGCTGACTTGATTTATAATAGTTGAGGTAGTGCAAAATTAAAAATTAATTAATTTGAGTGAATTGGTAATAAAGGGGACTGGAGCGGCTGTATTGAGATGCTAATAGGTCTATTCCAAACCTATTCTGGCCATCTGATCCTCTGGAATATCCAACAGCTGCGGTAGGCAAAACTGACAACTGAGCACATTCAAGAGGAAGGGTCAAGAGTTTGGCATCTAACCCCAGTGGGGCCAAAGCAGGGGCTGCTCTTCGAGATTCTACTTCTGGGATGGAAGCAGGTCAGATGGTTGAAATAATATATTTGTATGGCATTTCTAGAGAATCTCTGGGTAGAAGCAGTGATATGATCTCAGGATGTGATTTTCTGTTTTTTTGTGGAAAACAACTTCCTGAGCAGATTTCTGTAAGGCTTCCAGGAACTGTAATGCTTGCTTCATTGACTGTTTTACTGAAAGAATGCATAATTAATGCAATTAAGATTTCTAGGAGGAAAAAAAACATAACTACTGGTATCTTGAAGTATATGTACTATTATATAACTATTCAAGCATCTTGGAAATGTAGTATATTTGTATCCTTTTAAAGACTGAAATGCACTACTGAATAAAAAACATTTTACAACATGTTAATAAAAAAATGTTCACTGTTTTATGTGACTATCGGATTTGTAAAGTCCCTAGTACAGAAGGTTTTTATATCTACTATAGAAAAAATGTATCATATATTGTTTCTTCTAATTATATGAATAGAACATGCTCATGTATGAGACATTTTCATTTAAATTCAGAATAGAGTAAGGAAATATGGCTATTCACGTTTCATCTATTTAATTACGTGTCTGATAAATGCATAATAAATGGATAATTATATAATTATGTGTCTGATAAATGGTAGAAAAATAATGGTAAAGTAATAGTAATTAATGACAATTGGTTGCCAATAAAAATAACACACAGCAGCACTAAATTAAGTTATAAAGATTGACAAGCTGATTTGAGACAGTTTAAATAATCACTAGAGAGCAAGTTTTGAGAGCAGAACTTTAAAATTGAAATGCTAAATGAAGAAATGATTCAAGCAACACAGTGGTTCTTGAAAACTAAACACATGAATAACAAAATCAAACAAGAAATTTGATTTCTTCTACAAAAGATGTATTTTTTTTCCTTCAAAAAAAAAAAAACCTTTATTTTCTTGACGAATACATTATACACCTCATAGCTTCTGACCTATAGTAATCACCATTTTGTTAATTTGAAGCAGTCCAGTATCTAGTCTGGACATTAAAATCAAAAGCAAGCAAACAAAAATAGTCATTGGGTAATAACGTGATTTTTAATGTTTGTCTTACTTGATTTCTTCTTGTTTTTTTCTCAGGGAGAACCAGGAAAAAACGATTAACTATTTACTCAAACCCAATTACCTCCATGTTTCTGGTGGGAATTTTCATACCACATGCTAATCAGTGAATCAGCCAGTCACTATTGACCTCCTGTAGCTAAATATTAGGTAATTGAAAATTGATTGGCGCTTGCCACTAACCCAGTGCATTCAGCTCAAATATACTACAGAAGTGGTGATTTTCGTATATTTTAGCAGTCCTGTTACACTGTTTTTATTGCATCAACAACTAGGATGCCTGTACTATAGCTACTACTGCAGGCTAATTAATACCACCACTGCTACTAATAGCTAGTATTTACTGAGTTCTTTGTCCCAAGGATTATTGCACCACTTTTATATGTATTAATACATTTAATCCTCGTAACAACTCTCTTTGCCAAGTATTATCATATTCTTCATTTTACAAATGAAGAAACTTAAGTGGCTTATCAGTCAATTGTTTTTTTTAAGACCCTCTACATTGTTCTTAAAAAATGTAGTGCATATTCTTTGTTTCTTATCTAAATAGTTCATTATTTTTTAGAATGCAAGTAAGTAAAAAGTATCATAATATATTTTGGGGTTTTTTTTAACGAAAGTATAAGAGAAAATATATCGCAAGAACAAAAACTAAATATTTCCTACAATTTTTTAATAGTCTTTTTTCTCCCCCTGAGATAAACTAAAGGTACCATCAAAGAGAATTATAAATCTCAAGTTTCGGGATCTTATTGATGGGGCGATAAATAAAATTATACTTTGCTGTTTCAGAAAACAAGATTAAGTTGTCCTTTAGTGCAATAAAATGATGATTTCAGAGCTAGGTTGATTCTTTTAAGGTGCTTTCCAATCAATGAGGATATGAAAGGAAATGCACTGTTGGCAAAGTTGGGAATCCAACTCAGAATCTAAAGAGGAATGTATTTATCTAATTGCCACAAATGCTGCAATATGAGCTGATGATTTTTAAAGCAGGTTCAAGTCAAGAACTGTAATTCTACTGAGACAGCCATTCCCGCTACAGACTAAAATCCATAGACTATTCCTGTTAAAAAAAAATAACAATAATTTTGTTCGGATCACACATTGATATTAATGGTTTAAATAAAATAACACGGATTCTTTTAATGTAGGAACCATTTAAATTGTGATTGCAGTAAAATATTTTAGAATTTCTTTTATAATTCATACTTTCTGTAGTTTATAATGATTCAAAACACTTGGATTGGGTGAGTTTCTCCAAGTCATTGGACAGGTATTAGGTAAACATTATATCACTCCTTGGGTTCATTTATCTCATTACTTGTGTTTTTATTGCCTTTTATCCATTTTAAGTAAAATGGATAGAGTGTGAGAATATTTCCACTCAGGAAAAAAAGCCTCTCCCTTTAACATTTTCTTTTATGCTACCTCTAACAATGCTTGTACTTATAATTCACAAATACAGTGCTGGGATTTGGATCTTAGGAATTATTTTACATTTGAAAACATAAAAATATTGCTATCACATCTCCTTTTATATTTTTGCAATACAAACTTTATGTTACATTATTGACACAATAATTCTGAAAAAAGTATTGGGAGAAATTTGCCCATAATGAGAGATTTTTAACCAAAATTAAGGTGATGTTTAAGTCAGTTGAACTGGGTTTTCAGGAATGTCCATTTTAAGGAAATCTGAAAGAAAATGACTTTATTCTATGTTTGCTTTGCTTATGTGTTAAAACTTTAATTAGACAAACTGGAATGTCTGCTCATATATTACCGTTTAAATAGTGTGATTTTCAAAATGGTATGAGTTAATTTATCACGTGGATCATCTATTTTTATACACCTGGCATAACTGAATGATTTTTTTCCAGTAAAAGTAAGTTGAGAACTTTAACAAATATTTTATACCACCCCTTATTTCTTGAAACAAATATATATATTTTTTCATTCATTAACAAAGGTACTAATTTAGTGGTTGTAAAGTTTATATTTCCACAAATACTAACAAGAGAAAAGGAGTAGAGTAGAAAATAGAAGGAAGTGTTTCAGATTGTCTTTATTTGTTATGTTAATGTATTTTTTTATTCACCATGGTGCCAAGACCAGTAATAGTGACGCTGATATGCAACTTCATTATCGGCTCTCACGTCATGAGAACATTTCATCAGCTGCACAGTGCGCAGTTGAATGACCCTGTTGGAAGTATTGGCTTTTTAATTTTTCCAAACTCTTACTATTATGCTAAGCATTTGTTTTTAGAAATGAAGTGACACTTGTTCTTATGAAAATGCAGTTGAGCAGATTGTTTTGGGAAAAGTTCAATTACAGTTAACCCTCCAGATGAACTGTTATGCTCCCATCACTTGCTGTCATTCAGGTCAGTCTGAATTATTAAAGAGACCTGCAGGAAGCATAAATTTGGCTGGATATTCTTGAAGAAACATAAAAAAAAAAACAAAACAGAAGATCAGTGTCTGTAATGGTTTTAATTCACCATCATTTCATTGTTTTTTAAAGATAAATAGCACAGATCATGCCAAACCTAGTATTATTAGTATATACTTGGTCTCTTTTTAAAACTTGAAGTTACATTAAAAATTCATACATCCTTTATGTCCTTATCCTGGAGATAAATTTAAAACTATTATATTAATGCATTCTAGAGTGTCCAGATACATAATTAACTGAATGGTATTTGAAGGAAAGACAGTAGAAAAGAGTGCTTTTAAAGCATTCTGTAGTTCATAATCTTATAGCATTGTGCTATTTTCATATCTATTATATAATCAAACCTTATAAAATGGCTTTCCGTATCTTATAAATAAAATGGTTAATGTTATAAATATTAAAGAGTAAATTTTATACATTTCCAAGAGGTTATTTTTACCTTGAAAAATAATGAAATAGAAACGGAAAGAAAAATTATAAGGTTCTTTATGTTGATGGGTCTGGTGAGATAGAACAAATCTAAAAATCTAGTTGACTCTCATAATTGTGAAAAATCCTACTGCAATGGACAAGACTAATCTGTAACACCTTTCCTGAAGTGTGAATTAAACCTGATGTCTCAGGATCGTTTGGAGTTGATGTGGATGCCTGTGTACATCATGGAACTGGCCATCCAGCTGGCAGCTGCTGTTATCAGGGTGCTAGCCTTGGCTGGTTAAATGGATTTTGCTTCAGGTTAAAAAGTCTTTAGGGAAGTGGGTCAAATTGTACAAGGACAGCTTTTCTAATTCCTTGCCTATGATGTAAAAGTAAGAGCATAATAAGGTTACTTAAAACCCTGCAATATACAAGATCATTTAGAAATACTAGAATGGGGAATCTCAGGAGAATAAATTAGACCCACAGTTGGATACTGGAGAAAGCCTTTGACAGAAAGGGTAGGCTAAAATCCCAGCCCCTCTTTACTTTTCTCTCATGTTGTGTGACTGCTATGCTCAATTTAAACCATAGAAACACTGACTCTTTAAAGGGAAACCCTTTACGACAGTGACATACCGTTCACACATGATGTGGGATTGTTACAATCATGTCATCTTCTGTATTTTAGGCCATGTTATTCTGAAGATTTTAACATGGCTGAGAAACATCAGCTGAGCTAAAGGCCCCAATAAAAACTTCCAATGCAGTTATGAAATTTTTAAGTTTATATTTTATTTAATAACGGGGTAAGTTGTGTTTTGGATACTCAAAAGCTTAAAGAAATCCTCTCAGCAAACTATAAAAAATAAACTTTTACAACTCACTTAGCTCCTATTATGAACTAATTATATGTTTTAATTTTTTGAAAGAAAATAAGGTATGAAGTTGAAATTTTGTATTTTCTAATGAAACTCTTCATTGTTTTGGAAGATGGAGTAACATTTTGATGGCTCCAACATCCCTTTAATGGGTTATAGGACATAGCTGTCTATACCATGTTCCTCTATTGAATAGATCTGGCCCCCTGTTGGCCTAATTCTTTGCCTCTCCTGCTAGGTTGTATCAAAGAGCTTGCAAGGGACACAATGAATTTGCCATCATTTCCATGGGCTATGGCAACTCAATTATTTTATGTATGAATATACTGCATGACAATTGTCACCCTGCACTTGTGATACAGTGGACATGCTTTCAATCACTTTTCTTTGACAGAAATTTGAATAGCATCTAAGAAAGTTAAATATGAGTTATAATAAGAAATATTCTGGGCTTTTTCAAAATTCACTACTAACATTTTAATGATTTATTTATTTAATGATTTATTCATTTTGCCCCTTATTACCTTTGAAATCATCAGAAAGTAATGCCAGTTTAATGTTCTTTGGAAGAGTGGATTTTCTTGTTTGACCATATCAAATTGAAGTTCTTGTCATAGGAGTTCTTACTGATGCTTGATATATCTGGGATAGATGATGATAGATTGACAGAGAGATAGAGATAAAGTATATATGGTATTTGTTGACTTGGTCTCTTATAAAAATATTCAGCACCAATCAACAAGTATTTATTGACTATCTACTCTGCACCAGTACTTTTTTAGACACTGAGGATAACTGCAAATGTGAGTCCCAGTTATTATTCCCAACAGCTCCATGTTAAGGATATAAAGGATAGGAAGAAGTCAAATCAAGGAAATTATCTCAAGGCAATAGAGATTAATGGACATCATCCTCTCAGACTGGAAAAAGACTCAGCCCAACTTGCGCAGGTAGAAGATGATTTTAAAGAGCAAATAAACTTAAGTGGGACTTGAAGAATTATTAGGAGATAATTAGGTACATAAAAGGTGAAATGGATAAAGGAATCTGAAATAAGACAAAGTGTTAAGATAAAGTTCTGAAGGGAAGAAGTTGGATGTAAGCAGGATGGCAAATATTTTGGTTTTGCTGAAACACACTGGCATGGGCAGGGATGAAAAATGTTATCTGAGAAACAGGCAAGGGACAGGTAATATAGTATCTCATATACCGTCCTAGGAACTTTTTGTAAATGTGTCTCTGGGGAGGTGATTTTTGGTATGTGTGTGAGGGGTTAGTTTTGAATGTCCTGAAACAAACAACTAACATAGATAGATCTTGGTGATGGGAGTAAAATTAGAGATACAAAGATGGAGGCTGTTATAGTTGTCAATTCAAGAAATAGTGATGGCCTTTTCCTGGACCAGTTTTATAAAAATGAAGAAAGGAACAGACCCCAAAAGTGCACAGGATCTGAAAACCATGGAAATAGGTTACCAAGGCGAGAGAGAAATCTAGGTGACCTAGTTTTCTGGTAAGAAATAGGAAGTGTGGGGAAAATACAAAACTGAGAAAAAAGTGTTGAGTTCAGTTTAGGGCACTTTATACTCAAAGTCATCATGGGACATCTAACTATTAAGCAGACTTAAAATTTGAGTCTAAATTTCATTGCTAAAGACATGATTGATATATGGATTTGTGAAATGCATTCATAATAGGTATAGCTAAAAACTAAGAGAGTGGATGATGTTGCCCACAGAGACTGAAAGTTAAGACAGTGCTAATGTAAGGAGCCTTGGGGAACACAGATGCTTGAAGTAATTTTCAATTATTTTATGTCAACTGTCTATTGTTTATGGTATGTGGGTTTAATTTACCCTTTTTTTTTAATTTGAACATACCTATGTCTTCCCAATTAAAACAAAAATACTTTCTCAATATATCTTCTCAAGTTACCCTATTTATTTCCTTTCCTTAATCTAAACTAATAAGGAAATCTAATCATTTCCTTAATGAATTGCAGCATCTTTTGTCTGTACTTTTTCATCATAAAATCCCTGCCCATTTTTTTGTGTGTGGTACCGTGTAGAAATGGTGTTCTTGAAGTCCACAACATGAGACTTCCAGTTTCCAAATTAAAGACCTTTCTCAATTCTCATCTTCCCTGATCTCTCTGAAGCAAGTGCTCGGTTGCTTACCAGACTCGTTCTAGAAAGTCTGCCTTTCTACAGCTCTGTGATTTATCACCCCCGGTCCTTTTCTAATCTCCACAATATGGGATCTACATGACTATTTTTCCAATTTAAAACATGAACTTCCATTGCCAGTATTCTGTTCCCATTTTTATTTCCCTTTGGCCCTTTGACATAGATAATCTTTCAAATGTCTTTAGCAGCGGGAATTGGATTTGGGTATAATAATAGATACCCCTAGTTGAACCAACAGAAAAAATCAGGAAAATGTATCTAGCTTTACATGGCAGGAGGTGCAGAGGTGGGGTGTGTTTCAGGATGTGTTATCATTTGAAATCAAAAATATAATGAACCCACATTCTTTCTTTGCTCTGCCATAATCCCTGCAGTATCATCATTGGGGGCTGGTAGTTAATTTGGTTGTGGCAATTACAGGCATTATATCCAGAAGAGAGATTGTCTTTCTAGGTTTTCTCTGAGAAGAGGGGATTTTTTTTTTCCCCAGACTTCTCTCAGCTGACTTTATATAATGTCTTACCAATTAGAATCAAGCCACACGCTCATTCACTGCCCTGAAACAGTCACCCTCCATCCCTAAAGCTGTGGTACGGTCGTCTTGTTCTGAGGGTTATGGCTGCAAGGGAGAGGAGGATGGATCATGGACACTTAAGGTCGTGTTAGAAAATAAGATGAGGGGGAGTGCTGGTTTAGCAACCAACATTGTTCATTCAAGTCCATTCTTGGCTGTCCAATATTACCAACAATTTCCAGTTTTTAATGTCTTTTAATTGAGGTTCTGTATTTCTAGTACTACATTTCTGAATACATACAATTTTATTTTAAAACCAAGAAAGTTGATTGATTTTATTCAAAACCAAAGTCAACATCCTCCCTACAAAATCAGTTCCCCTGAGTTACTTTCCAGTATTAGCAAAAGCTCCTTTGTTCCTTGCCTAGAACCAGAGAAGCTTTATGGACGTTAACTACCCTCACACATTTATTCAGTTGATTCTTCCCTTCATATGTTGGTCAATCTGGGTATTTTCCACACTGTTTTAGGACTTCAGTAATTTTCATTACCAAGGTATTACAAACTGTGATTTTGGTTTTTTGTTTTGGTTTAGTTTTGGTTTTGGTTTTTTTTTGTTGTTGTTTTTGTTTTTTGCTTGTTTGTTTGTCTTTTATGTCTCCCTACCTTTATCTACCCTGGGAAGAACTGCAAAATTAATTTCCCTAATTTGTGAGTCTAGTCATATTACTTCCTTAAGTCCTCAGGGTCTTCCACTGAATCCCAGATTCCTCAAGCAGGCTTTCAAGAATCTAGTCTCAGTTATTCTGTTCTTATTGCTGCTGAAATCCTGTACTGACCTAAAACTTAAACTAAGCTGGAGGTTCCAGTGAGTCCCACAAACTGGGTATGCTAACTACATCAGAATTTGCTTAAAAGGTCCAAAACTATCTTATAATTGCCTGTTACTGAGGCTCTTTTCTCTTACCCTCTTTCCTGGGATAGCTTCTGGGTGTAAAAATACTACCATTTTTTCCCTCTGTTTGTGTCTAATACCATTTCTGTGTGAAGCCTCAACTGAATCCCTCTAGCAGTAGAATTTCTCCCAATGAATGTTAAGTGATAGCTTTCTATAAGACTGCAAATTTGACAACAAGGATTGGTATTGTTTATCTAAGTGAGCTCTACAGACCTTCTCAGGAGGCTGCAATTAGCAAATATTAATAACAATCTTTCATGGAATTGTTAGAAACGTTAGATGTAGACTTAGTTATTTGGGCCCATGAAACAAAAAGGTCAGCCTTAGCTCTAAGCAATTAGACATAAAAAAATCATGTATAATGATTTTGTTCTTGCAAATTTGAAAGTCTACAAAAGTTCAGTATCCAAAATTTTGGTTTTGGATAAAATCAATCAACTTATTTAGTTTTAAAATAAAATTGACGGTCAACCTATTGGGCCATATTGAACTTCTCTTGCCATGCTCTTGTCAAGCTATTGGGCTTTCTGTTTCTTTGTTTTTCTTTTTTACAAACAGAAAAAAAAACAAGAAAAGATAAAAAACAAACCCTCTTGAATCAGAATCTATGGGAACACACTTCTTTCCAGAATTTTTTTTTTTTCTTTTCAAATAGTTCATGGTTATTTCTCTAAAGAGGGAGACTAATATAATAACCTATAGAAAGTGATAAATGTTTCAAACACAGTAACAGTTCTAGGCCAAATTAATTTATCATATATAAACATTAAAAATGATATATGAGAAAGGTGACTGAAATTCATGAAGGCAGATTATGTGTTAGATATGTTTTTCATAATATCTCAGCCCTGAAGGTAGGTGATATAAATCTAATTAATAGCATTAGAACCATAATTCAGAGACATTAAATAATTTCTCCAAGGTAACATAATCAGCAAAGGGTACAACTCTGATTTAAACACAAATCAATCTGATTACTGAGCCTATGCTCTTTCGACTCTCCCATAATTATAAAGATAAATATGTTAAACAATCAGGTATAATTCACAGTAATACTCAAATACCATTTTTATTTTAATAACAATTTAAATTTTTGTCAGTTTGTCTTATATAGAGTAAGTGAGTCCATTGACATGTCTTGCTTTACTACATGATGTTGTATGTGGATGAAAAATTTCAAATTAATTAACATTTTAGCCATATATTCTATTTAATAGAAACATATATTAGGGCATTGTATCATTCCAAGTATTTTAGGATATTTTTATTTAAATATATTATGTATGTTCTTTGTTAATGACAGCATTTCGTTTTGTCTTTTGAAATGGAGCATATGGAAATGGATAAAAATAATTACGGCACATACAGCCTAAGGGAGAGAAAATCATGGATTATACTTTGAGTCTTAGTTTCTATAGATCTTCTATTTGGGAATAATAAATTATAAAGCAAAAACATGTCATACTTAGAGGAACAGTTCTTTTAAAAAAATATGAAATATTTGCAGAGTAAATGTGATTCCATATATTTCTCATACTGTACACCATTTCCAAATTTCCACATATGCTTGCCAAGAACAATGATAATTAATGTTTCATTGAATTCTTTTAGAAATGTTGAATTCCAGGACTGGTTTGGACCATATTTAAACATATATTATGCTATACTAAATTCCAGAACAAGAGAGAACATTTTATATTTTTGGCTATTGGTGTTAAAAAATAAAATCCTCAAGTGGAATACAGATGCAAAATATATTTGGTTAAGAAAAAAATTCATATCCCATTTGCCAGTTTCTCCTTCAGCATTTAAAAAAAATTGATATTTTTTCAAAGTCTCTAATGATGAGAAAACATTGAACTTTTGTCTATTCATATTTTACAAATATTGTTCAAGTTTGTAATGCTTTTACCTTATTAGATGTCAACAGTACATTTAATATATTACAGGTACAATACAGTTTGCAGAATATATATATTATATATATATTACATGTGAGAAATATATATGAGATAGATAGATGGATAGATATAGATAGATAGATATTTTCCTTTAAGGTAATAGTATAAAACGTAAACTTAGTTTAGGAAAGACATTGATAGAATTTAGTTCTTCTGACTGGTTTTCTTTAAACTGACTTTCCTTCTCCCTGCCCCCAACTTAGTCATTCTCCATTGCCAGATGTCATTTAGTTATTCCAGGCAATAGAAAAAGATTTATGCATTGACAAGTGGAGAGGTGAAACACTGGTTAAAAGAGTTCTGCAAATGATACTTCTGATCCCAGCAGGAGTTACAGGTTTACGTTAAAAAAAAGAAAAGTTTTCCCTGTTAATAACTATAAATTATATGCTATAGTATTTTATCCCTTTTTTCTTTTTCCAGTGGCTAACTATACCCTCACTTTAGGGATAAAATCCCTCAAGTATATGACTGAGCCAGATACAATACACTTATATTTGAGGAACTCTTGAGATTTTCTTTGAAAAGAATGGATTTACAAAATTGAAAGATACATAAAATTCACAACCACATCATTCCCTCCTCCCACCACAAAGTTACACTTTTTTTTTTTAAATAAAGGTTCTCAAAAATATGCCTGGCTTAGGCCAGCCTTTCGTCATTAGAACACTCCTCTGTTCTCTTAGTTTCTATGTAGACAAGTATTACAGTTTGAACTTTAAAGTGCGTGCACATGTTTATTAGAAATCTACACTCACAAAAGAGATCGAGATCAATTGTCAATTTCTTGCAAAAATGTAAACTTTAAGGTATTATTTTAAACAAATAGGAACAATTTAGGGAGATGCCTAGGTCTGTAAATATTCTAGAACTCCGTTTCAAATTGGCTTAAATACCAAATTGAGTCAATTATTAGGGAAGTTTATGGCTAAAGATAAAAGTGATGTTAAGAAAATCTGATTTGAAGTTATAGTTTGTCGTGAGTTTTTTGAAATAGAAAAAATAGGATGAGGTTTTTGTTTTGTTTTGTTTTTTTAACAGCAAAAGTACATGATATGGAGAACTTGTGGTCTTACATTGTGGAGTTGAATTACCTGCTTCTTTTCCATATTCTGAATATACTATAAATTTTAGTGGGAAAAAGTCACAGAAACAAAAGTATGTTCAACCTTCTTAATTAGCTCCCTCATAAGTAATAGAGCCATTTGTTTTGATGATTGATCCTTACTATTTGATAGAAAACAATATTAGAAAATGATGAGCAATATTTTCACTTTTCTTTTAGTCTTTTGAATTCATGTTTCTCCACACTAAAATAACCTCTTTAATTCAGATTTAGACCCTCTGCTTAGTAACAATGTACATTTATATAAGCTCTTATTAAAAAGTTTTGGAAACATTCCTGGAATTTGTTCTGCTTGTTAAAAAGTCAGTATCAGAGGGCGCCTGGGTGGCACAGCGGTTAAGCATCTGCCTTCGGCTCAGGGCGTGATCCCGGCGTTATGGGATCGAGCCCCACATCAGGCTCCTCCACTGTGAGCCTGCTTCTTCCTCTCCCACTCCCCCTGCTTTGTGTTCCCTCTCTCGCTGGCTGTCTCTATCTCTGTCAAATAAATAAATAAAATCTTAAAAAAAAAAAAAGTCAGTATCAGTAGATAATATATGCCTGAAATCACTCTTCTCTGCACTGATCAAATAGAGAATAATTTTTATATATTTAGTTTTGTGATTAATATTATTTCCTTGTTTAATGTTACATTCACCCTAAATAGTAAGAGAGTCTATGTAATGGATAATATATTTACAATTGTATGTACCGTGAATCCTGAAAGTTTTTGCTCAGTTTAAAATTTCTTATTCAAATAGCACTGACTCTATTTAAGTAAAGCAAAACTTTTGAAGGACAAATGTATTGGCAGCATTTAATATTCTTAGACCATCTTTCAAAGTGTGAATACCCCTTTTATAAATGCCCTTTATTTGCTAAGAGCCAGAAGAGCTGGAGGCTTCAAACCCCAGCAGAACTGATAAGAGATCTCAATTCAGAACTAAAATCGAAGTTTTCCTATAGGGAAGGCATGTTTTTACACATCACTCAGTAACTTGAGTTGAAGTGGATTCGTCTATTGCCTGAAAGATATTGCATGGGGTAGGAAGAGCATGATGGGAAAGGGGAGAGTCGTCACTCTTTTGTCACTAACCTGCAGTTGTTGAATAAATACCAAGTATTTAATACTACTACATGCAACTGCTCCAAAGAAATTCCCAATCCTCTTACTTTATTTGACTTATTGTTTTTTTTCCAGAGAGCTTATCACTTTCTCTCAACGTAATGATTTTCTTAACGGTTATTTTTATTGTCTGCCTGACTAGAAGGAAAGTTGCAACGGATATTTATTTGGTTTATAGATGATACCAAGTGGCTAGAAAAATGCTTGAGACATAGTAGGTATTCTTGTTTAAGTGTTGAATTAACTAGCAAATCTTGAAAGGTCACCGACTTACTGTGGTTTACTGACTTAAATGGTTCAGATTGCAATTCTTTGACTTTATGATGGTGTAAAAGGGATACACATTAATAGAAACCGTACCTCAAAGTTTGAATTTTGATCTATTTCCAGGGTAGCGATATGGTGTTATACTCTCTGGTGATGCTGGGCAGTGGTAGCAGGGAGCCGCAGCTCCCAGTCAGCCACGTGATCATGAGGGTAAACCACTGATACACCTACAAGCTTTCTGTGCCCAGACAACCACTCTTTCCCATTTTTAATTACAGTATTCAATACATTGCATAAGATGTTCAACACTTTATTATAAAGTAGGCTTTGCATTAGATGATTTTGCCCATCTGGAGGCTCGTGCAAGTGTTCTGAGCACATTTAAGGCAGGATGCTATGATTTTGGTAGGTTAGGTGTATTAAATGCATTTTGACTTATATTTTCAACTGACAATGGGTTAATTGGGATGTAACACCATCGTAAGTTGAGGAAGTTCTGTACCAGAAATTTCTATGTGAGAAGCGGAACATACTTTATTTCAAGAAAACACTGTTTCTGATCACTTTGTAAGGTATAAGATTGACTGAAATCTCCAACAAGAAACAAGGAAATAACACACTTGGGATCGCTGCAGGTGCTATTGCCAGAGCATAATATTACTGCTTTCTTTGCCTTTTTGTTTTGCACACAGTCAGAATCTCCCTCTGTGCTGACTTCCACACCAGGCTGATTCATGAAGGGCTGCTGTTTGCCATTGTCTCCCTTTAGGACTCTATGGGCGTCCACTGCTGTTCCCCTGAAATCTTTGAGGCTGTCCTGCTACTGCTCAGTACATAGCAGCTGCTCAAGTGTCCTGCTGTCATCCATTCTTCCCACATTTCTTTCTGTGAAGTTTTACTCCAGCCAAGGTCAGCGACTTGCTGGCTGAGCTTGCTCTTCTTCACATGCCATTTAATTTCCGGGAAGGTTTGCTAGTGGAAAGTGAAGATGGAATATGAAGCCAGTTACAGTGTTTGTTTCCAGACTCAGTCTTCAAAAGCCTATGCAGACACTCTTGGGTGGAAGTCTGCCTAAGATGGTTTTGCATTTTGTAATTTTAGAATTATTTGATTTTATGATGTTAGCATTTGCATTTTTTTTCCTCTTGATGTGTTTGGAAATGGAATTCATTGCTTAGGCTATGTTTACACGTGCAGTGTTTTCCATCGTAATGCTGACCTCTTGCTTTGTTCTTTGTATGTTCTGCTCTTTTTAAAACTTCAGCCTTCAATTAAAAGTCATCTGCTCAGAGGGCTGTGCCCTGACCACTGGATTGAAAATACACTTATTTATTTCTCTCCGTGACCACACCCTACAGAGAACTTACTATTTTATATGTATTTTTAAATTGTGTGGATCGTTTCTTTCTCACTAACCTGAATGCACTTGGCACAGGATTTGTATATGATAGGTGATCAAAATAAATATATTTTTAAAAGATTTTATTTATTTGTTTTAGAGAGGCGGGGAGGGGCAGAGTGAAAGGGAGAGTCTCAAGCAGACTCTGTGCTGAGCTCAGAGCTGGACTTAAGTGTTGATCTAATGACCCTGAGATCACGACGTGAGCCGAAAGCAAGAGTCGGCTGCTTGACCGACTGAGCCACCCAAGCGCTCCCAAAATAAATATTTTTTTAAATAAATGTATGTTTGGCGAAACTGATTTCCACATGCCATTTGTGTAAATTTATATACCCAGGAAGTAATTATTTAAACAAAAGTTAACTATAAGCACCAGATATTGATTTATTCATAACACTGGTATATTATATTCACATTGCTCCTCGAAAGTCATTTTCAGCCATTTTATATTTTTAAGTAGTTATTTAGAGAGTTATGTGACCTTTAACTTTCAAACACACAGATACTGACATATACATATGAACATTTATTATAACATTGTCTATAATACTATTATAATATTATTTTTGATGTAGTATAATAATAGGTAATATAGTATTGTCCTTCATATACCTATTGATAATATTTGTTTACCTTATTAAATGCCTGTATCCGAAGGTAAAACATAAAACATGCACTATTACAGATTTACAATTTCAGTTTTCCACTGGAAAGAACCCAAGCAATATTATAACTAGCTTCAGAAAAAAACTTTCATTTATATTTATGTAACCTACCTGACTAGGAAATTCAACTCTGCCTTTTCACAAAGCTCTGTAGTCAGTTTGTATAGTGACACAAACAAAAATATCTCAAGGTATTTACTTTGGTGAGAAGCTGAATTAACTCCTAGAGCTGCTGTGACAGGTAACTACACATTGGGTGGCTTAAAACAACAGAAAATACTCTCTCACAGTTCTGGAGACTATCGGTGTGAAATCAGGGTATTGGCAGGGCCCTGCTCCCTGGGAAACTTCTAGGGAAGAATCTTTCCCTAGCTTCAGGCATTTGCTGACAATTTTTGGCATTCCTTAGCTGGTGGCTGTGTCCCCGCAATTTCTGCCTCTGTCTTTCCATGGCCTTCCTCCCTGTGTTTGTCTTCCATGAGCAGGTTCTAAGGACACTACAAGTTAGAATTAAGGCCCATCCTATCCAATATTAAGACAAGCCCTCATCTTAACTAATTACATCTGCATAGACCTTATTTCCATATAAGGTTACATTCTGAAGTTCCAGTGTGTATTAACTTTGGGGGGATGCTATTAATTTGGGAAGACTCAACAGTCTTCCCGATGGTCCCCAAATTTATATTCATCCCATGTGCAAAATACATTTTACTGCATTCCAACATTCTCAAAACCTAATCCATTCTAGCACCAGCTCTAAATTGAAATCTCATCTAAATATTAAGGACTCAAGAAATTTGAAGTCTCATCATTTCAATCAACTATGAATGAGACTCTGCATATGATATATCTAGGAGCAAAATCTTCTTCATCGGTATACCTATGAAAAATTAGACTACACTAGACTAGACTAGATTAGATGATTAGAAAATTAGTCATCTGTTTCCAAAATACAATGGTGGGACCAACATAGGATAGACATTCCCATTCTCATAGGGAGAAAAATGGAAGGAATAAAGGGGTCATTTGTCCCAAGTAAGGGATTCCATTAAGTTTCAAGACCTGAAAATATTCCTGCATGACTTGATGCACAATTCGAAAGGCCCACAGATGTCAGTCCTGCTTTATGTTCCCTTCTTCATCAATTCCCACATCTATACTACCCCTTTCTCTATAAAAGCCTACTTATCTTTTAGCCTTGGTTTACCTATTACTGAAATTTCTTAAGTAGATGAGGTCCCTTTGTTTTACATCTCCATATTAACACTCATCTGCACTGTATTAGTGAGGTTCTCCAGAGAAACAGAAACAATACGAGACATAGATTCATTGTTAAATATTTTTCCAGCCCATTCTTATATATATATATATATATATATATATATAATATATATATATATGATTATGGAGATGGAGAAGTCCCACAGTCTGTCATTTATAAACTGGAGCCCCAGGAAAGCTGGTGGCTTAAATTCCAGTCTGAGTCCAGAGGCCTGAGAACCAGACATGCCAATTGTGTAAATTCAAGTCCCATGACAAGAGAAGATCCATCTCTCAGCTAAGCAGTCAGGATGAAAGAGAGAATTCAACCTTCCTCCATATTTTGGTTCTCCTGGGACCCTCAGTGGATTGGATGATACCCCCCACATTGGGAAGTACTCTCTGCCTTACTCAGTCCACTAATTCTCATCTTTTCTGGAAACACCCCACAAACACACCCAGAAATCATGTTTAACCAGATGTCTGGATTCCCTTGGTCCAGTCAAGTTGACACATAAAATTCATCATCACATGTGCCTTCACTTACAAGTATTTATTACAGTTAAGTAATTTCTGAAATAAATTTGTTAATATCTGTGTCTCCAAGTTGGATGAAAACTATGAGAGCAGACAGAACCTGTATATGTCTTATTTGTTGTTACATCCCCAAAGCGTATATCCATGAATGGCATACTCAGGTCTCAAGAAATACTTATTGAATTAATGAATAAAAACAGAATTGGGATTCTGTCTTCAGAGAAAACAACATGGCTTTTCCACTTTGGGAGTTAAAATAATGTCATGCACAAAATGCCTGATCCATGTTAAAGTTCCAAAGAGTCATTAAGAATACCGATGGAATGGGAACCAACTCTTATGCTTTAGATAATTTCAAGATTTGGATGGAACTGAGAAATTCTAAATTATAAAAATATCTTTTCGAAATTGATTAAAGTTTAAAAATTCTTTTCAGCATAAATAGAGACTATTCTTTGTTCTACTTTAACTTTTGATAGTATCATAATTTTCTTGATGTAAGTGCATCTCCAAAATGTAACTGTAATAAATGAAAAATTCAACAAAGTTCTCTTTGTTTTTAAGTAACCCTTTATCTAAAAGCTAAATTTCCCAAAACTGGTATCATAGAGAACATTAATCCTTTAGAGCTACAGGAGGAAAAAATGGGGAATCCCAGGCCAAATAATTTTGGGAAATATTGTATTCCGTATTCTCCCTCACACATTCACTTTCATTAAGCACGTCAATTGAGGTAACAGCTCTGGGTAGTTCTAGGGAAAAGATATTTCATTTTCTGAAGAAAATGCCCCTCTAAAGACTTATTTTAATAATCTTTGTAAACATCCTGATGCACCATTATTTCAGAAAATGCTTTTTGGGAAAGAGTGAGGAATGGTTGGACAACTGGGCAACCTGTTTCTTGCACCCCTCTTCTCCATTGCAAAGTTCCTCTGCCTCAGGTGAATGTGACAGTAGAATGAAGTTACTGTGAGAATATATACAAGGCAATTCTGTTTCTTGTTTCTAAGGAAGTTTTCTGGAGTTGAGCTGGGAGTGTGTTTGAGAACCTGTTGTGATTCAGGATTTTCCAGTCTGATGGACACTAGCAGAAGATACCTAAATTCATTTAAATTTCTAGGTTCACCCTCAACTTTAGCTCCTGGATCCCAAGATACTCCAGATGAGCAAAGTGCTGCAAAAAAGGCACTCCACGGTCATTTAACAATGAAAACAGCATAAAGTGTGGACTCATTTAATATATCCAAACCTACGAAATAGATTTTATTATTAATTCCACTTTACAGGGAAGGAAAGTAGACCTAGAGTTTACATCACTTGTCCTAGGTCATAGTTACTAAGTGAAGCAGATGGAATTTGAACCCAGGTCAACTGGTTCCTTAGAGCTTCTCCTAATCGCTACATCCCATGGCCCTCTTGTGCATTGAAACTGTTGCCTTATTGAAACCAGTTTAGTTCCCATCTAGCTTAATCAGAATGTATTCATATTAGCATTACTTTTAAAGGTTCTGTTTCATATTTTAGGTGTGTCAATATTCAATTGAGGATTTAAATTCAACTGTAGCACAACACATAAATCAATGAACTTCAATGACTTTTAAAGATTTTGACAAAAGAGTCTCAGTTTTTACATGTAAATGTTTATAAAAGACCCCTTAATTTTCTTCCAATCCTGAGGATATAACTTTTCTTAAGCCATTAATACATTCAATCATCATGAGTGATTAAATTTTTCTTCATATTTTTTTACACTTTAGATTTCTTTATATTTTTGTGTTTCTCTCCTGATCACTGTAATAGTTGTTATATTGCTGTTATGATCATAAAAAAATTATTTTATTAAAAGGTACATCATTTAAAGTAAATAAACTAAAAAGAGTAGAATAGAAGAAAATTTAACAATGAAAAATATCATGCTCATTTACCAAATATGAAATAATATTTTCAAAAATTGTTTTAGAATGTTCTAACACATTTTTCTTCAGAAACAGAGATTTACTTATCCAACCTTGAAAGGTCTAAGAACTTTGGAAGCCAGTGACCCTTAAGAAAGATTTAAAATAGGATTTCATTTAAAAAAAATTGAAATTCTCTAATGTCCCCTCCCATTTCTTCTCATCTTCTGCCTGGGTGTATTTTTTCTCAGAGAATGTAAGGAAATTTGCAGAATATAAGCCCACTGGATGAAGAGAAATCCCTCTAAGGCACAGGTAGGGGGGGGATGTAATAAAACATGTAACAGAAGGTGAATGGTAACTAAACAGGCTAGTGGGTGAAGTTAGCTTATCTTAGCAAAGATTATTTTATAAAAGAGTAGATAATGGCAAAACCTTCAAGAAATAGAAGATGATAAGCATCATTGTCATTTTCTTTGTAAGTACGTTAAAAAAAGATGTCTCTGTACTTGAATTGGATGTGAATGAGGGTTGACTCAAAGCATATAATTAATTATCCTTGGTTATTTTACACTGTGGCTAATTCAGATGTACTCTCTCAGGCAGAGAGGGAGAAACTTGATTTATTCAGTCTGGAATCCTCTTCTCATTTAAAAAGAAAGGCTTGGGCACCGCTGACTGACACTTACAAGTCACAGCCCCACTGTTCTCCCTGGTAGCCAAGAAGTACAATCCCAAAGAAAGGATGTTACTAAATGAGCATTAAAAGCCCTTCATGCTGGAAGAAGGTATATTCAAAGGAAAGACTTCATAAGAAGATACTGCTTTTTAGTCAGCTAAGTTTTTAAAAATAACCTTATGAAGGCTGTCCCAGGATATTCACACAACACAGAATCAATCATTGTTTTATTTCTACTTAAACTTGGACTTACTTTAAAAAAATTTTTTTTGAAAAGTGCGATAAATAAATAAATGCTGAGAATAAATGGGAACTAAGCAAGGACTTAAAATTTTATACCATAATGCTAACTGTTTCTGAGATGATCCTGGGTTTAAGTTTGAGAAAAGAACAACAGATAAACTGATAGGATTTTGTTTTAAAACAGTGTGATTCCACTAGGCTACAAGTATGTTTTGCTAGTAATTTTAACTGGTTGGAAACTTCATTACTGGTCTCATTTCACATTGGCTTTCAACAAAGTTTCTGCAAAATGTTTACAATAACAGAAAAGATACGTGAAGTTCCTAATAGCTAGGATGGTCTTGTTGACGTAGTTCAGAAAAATTATGAAGTTAATTATTTGTGGTAGGTGAATGTAACTTTATCCATTTTTCCTAAGGATGCATTTAAATGCCAAAAGAAACAAGTCACTTGCCCCAGGCCACACAAGTCAGGCACACAGGGTGGTGTTTGAGAGGGATTAAAATTCACAACTTCTGACACCTAGTCTATGAGGCCACACCAGTTTCAAACTGCCCTCGATAGATTAACTTTCTTCTTTCCGAAAACACATGTTTCCTAATGCTATTGCTGCTGAAAGATCTGTCTGTTCATGTGGCTAATCTTCCCTGCTTAGAAAGAAATAATAAGAAAGGATCACTCATCTTCAAGTTCACGGCTTTCTCAAAAATTTAAAGGGATACTTCAACTTCCTAAAATCTCCAAATTTGATTTTCCCTTTTCTTATTTCTTAACATGTGTGGTCTATCATGTTTTTCATGTCTCTGTTTTTATTATTTTTAAGCCACCAAAATTTTATTACGCAATGTGCTTGAAAGTGACGAAATTGAATGTATTCTCAGGATACTAGACAATTAGAAAATTATAAGTTATATTGACGACACCTTAAAAGACAAAGCCTAACTGTGATGATTTTTCAAGAAAAAAATTCTTGTCTATAACTTTAGCGCTTTAGTTATAGCAGTAAATCAGCTAAGATTGAAAATTTACAATGTTCTTTGAGGAAGGTGAAATTTATTATTAGCTTTTATATACTCCATTATTTTCACAAAGTGCTGTAAAATAGTTTTACAAGTTATTCTTTTCAACCTTCCTGTGTTGTGGTAAATGATATAATTTTTCTTATTTACAAGTTAGGAAGAAAAAAACTTGAGGTCAAAGCAAGGTTTTGTATCTTGTACAAGGACACAGGACAAACCTGAGAGCATTACTTAGAATTGAAAAAAAAAAATGATAGTTTTATGACATAGTCATTTCTACTTTTTAACTTTTTAAAACATCACAGTCTAATTCAGATACTACTTTTGTAACTCTTGCTGTCCTATAATAAGATCTTTTTTTATGTACTTAGCATTTCTTTTGCATCAGATGCAGTTTTATTAGGTAACTTATTTAATCTTCAAAACAGTCCTATGAGGAAGATTGATTTTACGTATTTTACAGAGAGTGAGGTACAGAGAATCTAAATGACCTTCCCACATCCTAAAAGGAGGTTAGAGAAGTAGTTCTCAAAGTGTGGACCTCAGACCAGCAGCGTCAGCATCACTGGAGAGTATGTTATAAACGTAAACATGATATTGTATGTCAACTATACTTCAAATAATTTTTTTTTAATTAAAAAAAAATGTAAGCCCTCTGGTCCCACTCCAGACCAACTGAGTTAGAAACTCTGTGTATAGGGCCCAGCAATATGTGTTTATCACGTGATTATGATGCATGCTGTAGTCTGAGAACCACCGGTTTAGAACATAGATTCTGGAGGTAAACTGCCTGGTTTTGAATGACAAGATTTTCCGTTATGAGCTGTGTGACTTCAAGTCAGTGGTCTTTCAGTGCCTGAGTTATCTTTAGAATGTGAGTGATAACAATAGTCACACTTTGACGAGTGTGTCAGTGTATATAAAGCACAGCTCAGGCAGCTAGTGTATCTCCTGTGAATAAGAAATCCAAAACTCAGTTTTATTATCCATGGGATGGGAGTTAAATATTATATGAGGATCCATTAATATTCTATACAAAGTCATTCTTCATGGTGTCTGATAGTAAATGCTTAGTAACTGAGATCTCATACGGTTATTATTATTGTTGCTGTTAGTAGTACTTTTATTAATCATTATCCTTGCCAGTTATTATTTGACTTGGAGAAGACTGGGTTTTGGTTTACCTTTGACCTTCGACTCTGAAATCCTTCTCCACCCTCCTTTTGACAGGACTTCTGTCCACTGTCTTCTAGTCTGTGCCTGTCTGTCTTTGGCCAGCTGTTGGTCCACCTGCTCTTCATGACTAACAGTGTGAGCCATGTGGACAGCTTCTCCTGCTCTACAGCCAGCCTGACTTTCACTTCTGTCTTTTTTCCGTAAGAGATGCAGGAGAGTGTTGAATTTTGTGTCCTGAATATGAATTCTGTGCACCGTAACCATTTTAAATGCGTGTCCTTCTTTTAGTGGAACTCAGTAAAAGTTATACTTAAGGATCTGTGCTTTATCAAATATTGTCTATGCCTCATGGTTATAACTTTTTGAATAAATTCAATGTCAACTTTGAAACATTATTTCCTACAAAATTTCCCTTGTATGTCATTTTTCTCTTTTCCCATTTCTTTCTGATTAAAAAAAAATTTCCTGTGTTTTAATTTAAAAACAAACAGGCAAAGAACTGTGCTCCTTCACCAAGTATTTCTCAAGTGGCAGCAATAACGCTTTTTTTTTTTTTTTTTTTTTTAATAATCAAGTAGGAACATTAATTCCATAAGGTTAGATTTCTCCTGGGGAAGCGAAATGACCTGCACGAGCTGGTCTTCATTGTCTTTGGACCTCATCACCCCTGAGATATTTTAGATCTTGATATATATTCAAGGGAGAGGAGGAGGAGGAATAAGGAAAAAAGAAAGAAAAAAGAAACGAGCAGAAATATAAGGAAAGAAAATGCTATCAAATGAGTCAGTGTTTATTTACTATTATATCAGTAGCATTACTAATTTTGGGCCACTCTCTATAAAAATAACATTTCTAATTATAATTTTCACATAAAATCTGAATTAAGAAAATTCTTAATAAGTGATATAATTTAGCCATCTTCCACACCCCCGTGGTTGTATTGACAGACTGCCAGAAAATTATATCAGCATTTAAACGAAAGCAGTATCTTTTACAAATAATTCAGTGTCTTTGAACTTTGCTTGTTACAAATATCAAGGAATTTTAATCTATTAATACTTGTTAGAAAATGGAAAATAAGGCTTATGCCGTGCCAGATTTTTAAATATCCATGCATGCTTGCAATAAGTGGAATCATATTTCTCATTTTTCTGGTTGTGTGAGAGAATTGCTTGCTCAGTACATTAAAATCCTTCCTGTTTAGTGTAGCTTAGATCCTTTTGCCTGATCCATATTTATATTTACTCTCTTTCTCTTTGCTCATATTCATAACCTGTCATGTTTCAAAATAACCATGGAGCACATGGGAAGTTGGAATATTATAAGGTGAATGAAGGGAATTATTTGCACAACTTGGTAATATAGAGTTTGAGAGTAAACATGTAAATCTGGGACATATTTTAATGAATTAATGTTCTCTGACCTTCATTGTAAAAGGCTTCAGAAACCACCCATCTCTGGCTTGAAATAAGTTCTGACTTTAATATTCTTTACAAAATAATAATATTCATATGTGTTCATTAATGGAAATGAATGTTTTCCTTATCTAAGAAAGTGGTTTAGGGGTGCCTGGGTGGCTCAGTCAGTTAAGCATCTGCTTTCGACTCAGGTCATGACCAGAGGGTCCTGGGATCGAGCCTGGAATCAGGCTCTTTACTCAGTAGGGAGCCTTCTTCTCCCTCTCCCTCTGCCTGCTGCTCTCCTTGCTTGTGCTCTCTCTCTCTTTCTCTCTCTGTCAAATAAATAAATAAAATCTTAAAAAAAGAGAGAGAGAGAGAGAAAGAAAGAAGAAAGAAAGTAAGAAAGAAAGAAAGAAGAGAGAAAGAAAGAAAGAAAGAAAGAAAGAAAGAAAGAAAGAAAGAAAGAAAAAGAAAGTGGTTTATTAGGCCAGGAGGACATCTGTTACATTGGAAGATACATTTTCAGCTTATTCAAGTAGTTTCTGTAAGCATTGTGAGCCAAAAGGTTTCCTTATACCAGCTCTTTTAGCTCTACTCAGGTTCTCTTAAGATGTTACTTTGTCTTTCTAAGCCTTACTTTGCTTATGTGTTAATTGAAACATAGAAATGCTTATAAATACTTAACAGGAAGGTACAAGTGAAATAAAGTAATAAAGGAACCTTAGAAGGCTGTAGGAATGTAATTTTCTCTTTGCTGTCCATTTCTGCCTTTCTTCTGTTTACTTTATATCCTTCACTGCGTATACCTTAGATAAACTCTTATATTCATAGATTAGTAACCAACTTCTTTATTCCCCATTTCCATCAGCTTTTTTTTTGTTTTTGTTTTTGGTAAAATCTAACTTAGAAGAGAGTTTTAGTAAACATAATTCATGTGAATGAGTGCTATTCAAGTGGAAATTAGAATGGCAAAAACTATGCTAAGAGTAAAATAGTTGTAGCACACATGGTCACTTCTCATTTTTCTTGAAGTTATGTCCTATAAAGTCCCCACAATACTGAATTGCTCTTCCTAGAGAAATGCAAGCGTAGGTTCCTGTGAACATCTGATCCCATTTTCATCCACTGATCAACACATAACCTTGTTTTATGTGTGTTTCTGTTTAAAGATACCTTATTTAATATATATCGTGGATTCATTAACATTAAACTCAAGGCCAACAGCACTATAACTCATTCCCGAAGGAAGATTTTCTAACACATGTATTTTTCTATAAGGCGCATTGGAATACTAGACAACACTTTGGCACTTTGCTTTGGGGCCATTTTAAACATCACACTCACTAACAAAATATATACAAAATGTGAAAAACGTGGCACTAAACAGACTGCAAAAAGGCTGTTTGTTTACAGAGTGAGATCTGAAACTAGAAGGAAGAATTTCTCCTTGTTTTTGAACGAGCATGGCAGGCCAAGCATCTTTTGCCACTCTGTGCAAACCTTCCAATGACCAAGAAAGAGCCAGGGGAATTGACTTTGGAGTCACAGATAAATTCTAGGGAGGAGGCGCATTCACAAATGCAGAATTCACCAGTCATGAGGATCGACTTTGTTTGTTGTTTCTTAATTATTCACCACTTTCCCATTTTGTCCAAGCCTCAAAATAGTTGGTTTTCTGTCCTCTCTGACATGTTTTAAAATTATTGACCTTTTGAAAGTTTAAGATAATAAATCATTCCAATCTGTCACTTTAGCATTCAACTATTTTTTTTTATTTTAGCATTCTTTAGTGCTCTATAAATATTGCAGATAGTCAACATTTAGATATTTAGAGAGGAAAAAAGTTAGGGCCCATCATTTAGGTAAAATCATCAGACTTTTTATCTAATGATCTGTATTAAATTCTAATATTTTCTAATGAGTAAGGAATGGTATCTTAATCTGAATGCCATAGATTTCTGTGAATTCATAGAGAACAGAAAAATGTGTCTGTGAGAGATATCACTTGTGTCATAATTAAAATGACTTATCTAGAGGTGAAAGTCAGTATCGTTGGTAAAGCATCATTTTGATATAATGAATTGAATGCCTGCCGTGTACTTCTTTGTTACAGTTTTTTATACTTTTGAAGACTGAACAGTGATTTAGGATAGTAACCAGGGAGGGGGAGCTGGGTAGTTAACAGAAAAATTTAAAAAGAACTGAAACCACTACTTAATCACTACCAAGCTACTCCTTCCAATATAACCATCAAATGAGAGGATTTTCATCATTCTTGTACATAAGTATCAATCAGGTTTCACGCTCCCATTTCATAGTTTGATGTGTATGTCAGGCGCTTCACACCTATATTTTTTTCTGATTCTTCTAACATTCTGTTCAGTAGACATTAGTACTGGTTAATTAAGAATTTTACTAATGATAAAACTAAAGTTTAGAGTGGTTGTGACTTCTTTAAGATGGAACAGCTAGTAAAATTGAAGTTCAAGTCTGAGAGACTCAAAAGTCCATATTTTTTCCACCATACTTGGTTCCATATACATGTCAACACAAATCTCCAACTATTGGATGAGCTAGGAGACAGTCCTTGAGGGAGCAATGTCAATTCTACACCTTCCTTTCCCTGGAGATTTGTGTTGTTCAAAAATCACTGACAGCTCCTAAAATCAAGAAGACATGACAGAAGAAGGAAAATTCATTGGCACCAGAACTGTGATGTTTCTAAGACAAGGCATCCTAATGATAGGGGAAACTAGATTTCCTCCTACAACTATATTGTTCCTAAATTGTCACAGTCTGTAATGAGGAAAATGCACATTTGTAGTTGCACTAACAGAGTTCCCAACTTGTGAGTGCACCAAGCCCTCATCTGTGAAAGTGAGGCTTAGATTCTTACCTCTCTTGGATGCCGAGAAGTTCAAATGAGATACTGTACCTGAAAATGCCTTTCAAATGCACCCAACTCACTGATGTCATTCCTATCACACTTCTCCAATCTTGAATTTTCTCAGTAACGTGTTAAAATCCTCAAGCATTTTCCGCAATTGGTAGCTGGCAGAATATAATTTGTAGTTTGTGTGATTTTAGTGGAGCTCTTCATATTTGATTTAACTATTCCAACGCCATATCTTGGAAAAAATCTTGGTTTCTTTTATTCGTTAAATAAATATTGTGGGGTACAGAGAGCAATGAACTTTGCTGAGGACTGGTACTATTAATAATGAGTAAAGCAAAACCTCTCCCTTCAATTAAAAGAACTACAGTGTAATGCAATACATTACATATTCTGCATAACTCAGGAGATATACTTGGTCAAGTTTTGGAGGGTTGAAGAAGGTGATGTCTGAGCTGGACCCCCTGGGATGAGTAGCAGTCAGTGAGCATAGGGCAGGGGCGAAAAAAAAAAAAACACAGAGGGAAAAACGCTCAAAGTGGCTGCAAGGCAAGAGTGCACGCTCAGGAAATCACAGAAATGGAAGCCTGCATTTTTAAAATAGTTGCTCTCAAGGATATGCATCTCGTATAAGTGTCCCTGCTCTCAAACTGTACACAGGTAATTTATACTCCAGAACATATTCTGATTGATTTGTCAATGCCACAGAATGCCATCCATAAAAATATGTCAATCTTTTACAGAATAAGTGATAGTATGAAAAGGCTCAGAACACCTTCTCTTAATCCCCTTCATCTCAGATAGGATGTCTGCAGAGCAACGCACCGTATGGAGTAAGGATGCTTCTGCCAGGTTCCTTAAATTATTGATTGAAACTGTCACTAGCAAATTCTTTAAACTGAATACATTTTGATTGAGTAGGAAGGAATGCTTAAATGGATGCCTGACTGTGAAGAGAATGGTTTTGCAAATTTCTCCGCAGTGCTCCTAATTAAAGTTCTGATAATACAGTATTCTGAGATAACTTGCTCTCTTCTATTTTTAATATGGCGATTTAAAATGTGCATATAAATTAAAAACACAGGAGTCAAAAGCAGCAGAGATTGATAACAATCCTTCTCTTAACTACTTAGATGTTATTTGGGGAAGAAAATATGAAATAGGTTTGATTGAGAGAGAAAGTTTCACCAGGCTTTCTATATTCAGGAGAAAGATTTATGATTCTAATCTGAATAGGCCTCTCAGGAAGTCTAGATTCCCACAGAACACAGGAAATGATGTATTTTACTATAGCACTAAAGGACACATTATGTATTAAAGAGGATATCTGAAAGTTAGTCTATGTTGAAGCTATCCAGCTGCAGCCTTAACTTAAGATCATAGCAACTTTTATACTTTCCAAAGTGATATTAAGGATCAATTTAACAGTTTTCAACACTTAGATCCCTTTTAAGATGTCACTGTAAAGCTGATTAATTGCTTGGATACGCATATAAAATAGCATTACCTATCCCATTCCCCACCTCCCCAAGAAACAAGCTAAAGGCATGTGGAGTATCAGAACTTCAGAAGCCATGCCATCTCTCTGCCACTGTATCACGAATTTTCATGTCTGGGAATAATAGTCTCATATCAAGGCTAACATTTTCTCTGAAAACGGATTTTTTTTTATCCAAATAGATGATTCTCTTGTCTTCATGCAAACAATGATGGTGATAGTGATGTCTAACAAACTGAGGGTTACATAAGGGAGTGGGGAGGCAGGGTGGGGTAACTGGGTGATGGGTATTAAGGAGGGCACATGTTGTGATGAGCACTGGGTGTTATACGCAACAAATGAATCACTGAACACTATATCAAAAACTAATGATGCGGGGGCGCCTGGGTGACTCGGTCTGTTAAGCTTCTGCCTCTGGCTCGGGTCATGATCTCAGAGTCCAGGGATCGAGCCCCACATCAGAGTCTGTTTCTTCCTCTTCCTCTGCTGCTCCCCCTGCTTGTGCTCTCTTTCTCCCTCTCTGTCAAATAAATAAATAAAATTACAAAAAACTAATGATGTACTATATGCTGGCAAACTGAACATAATAAAAAAAATAGTAATAATAAAACATACACTCTAATTCTGAATTTTAAAGTGCAATGATTACAGACACATTTAATGAGGTAATGATATCTAAAATCCAAGTATAATGTAACTGGACAAAAAATCCTTTAAGCTTTTGAATACATTTCTAGCCAACACTACAATGGATATTTCATGTATTGAAAATTTGTTATTATGTGGTCATAATAGACGACTGGATTGATATTTAAAAAGCTTTAAATCTAAGCTAGAACTCTAAAGGACAGGACAAAAATAAATCTGCACCACAAAATATGAGTTGAGAACTAGACAGCAATGGTAGGCTCGTGAAAACACAATGCTTTTAAATAAAGTATTTTGACTTGCACATTTCAGGATATGTTACTATAGGAATAGCACGCTCTGGAGAACTTTTATTTCATAGGCTTTTAGTTCAAGCTCTAAGCTACCCAATTAATGGGAAAAATGATCACAGTGTATTCTATTTGTTGTCATAATATGACACTCAAGAGTTTTGTCACTTTCTCTCCAAATATTTCCTGAAACTTTATTTTTCAGTAACTATTCATTTTCCCATTTACGAAAATTCCCTCTATATTTGCTAACGCAAGTTAAATGATTTACTTTTTGTCTCCTTTAAAAAAAATCTTTTACACAAAGATTCTCTATCTGACTCTCCTTGGATGGAGAATATAGTTTCAATGGGGTGTTTAACTCCCTCACGTCTCACACCGAAATCAAGAGGTTAGCTGCAGCTGCCTTTCCAAAAAAGGTTCATGAGGTTTGTCTCAAATATATTTTATTTTTCTTGACAAAGATCTTTGCTTTTACAAGCTTTATGATGGGTTTATACTTTTTTTACAAGATGCCTTTCTAAAACATGTCTAATTCCCCAGCAGTCCTTTAAAATGGAGTCAAAATACTTTTCTGTTGGAGGAGTTTTACCCCAAAGGCTAGTATGTTATATATATTTCCTGCTTTACTTTTCATTTTAAAAGATTTATTCTTAATCCCAGGCATGTTGGGACAGTATTCAGACAGGGTATCAAGTTTGCTCAGCTTCAGTGGCATACTGGCAGCCTGCATCTTACCACAAGTTTAGCTAGAAGCAGGTCTCTGCCCTGTAGGTGGTGAGAGCCGGAGAAGCTTGGCTCTATCAGGTGGGAAATCAACCTGTCAGGAAGAGTCATGGAAACATGATTAGTTTACTAACTTCATTAAATGAAAACGTTTGCAACACAGCCTTCCCTTTGCTCTCAGGGTCCGCCATTGCTAAACAATCTGGTGTTTCATGGGCTGAATGGAATGCCATGTGCACACCCAGCAGGAGGACATTCCAGAAACCTTGTGGGCTTCCTCTATGTTGTGATCTTGTGCAAACCCCTATTTTTATGGTTCCTTCTCCCCTCCCTTTCTCGATAACCCACAACCACGAGTATACAAATTAAGATTAAAGTGAAAGAGATTGCTCTATTTTCAGAGTTTGATCGATCTTATTAAAGATTTGTATATATAAATTATCAACTTCTTGGGTAGAGCATTTCTGGTGAGTAGGCCCATTACCCCAGAGATTTGCCTTAATTTCCCAGAAGAAATGCTCTAAAATGAGTACAAATTAGCTTCTAAAAAGAGGATAGATTTCATTAGGTTAAGTGCCTTGTGCTGGGGAAGGGGTGTGACTGAGCTCATATTTAAGTGTGTTTACAACTGCGTCCTTAACTTGAGGATTCTTAAATATGCATTTAACTTGCTTGGTGGTAGTTTAAACTGTGGAAAATTTGAATCAAATGTGTATATGGTGGGGGTTTTTTCTAAGTTTTTAAATAGCAAATTATGTACCATTTAAATTCTGGGAGTAGCCTTTTATTTTAAATTTAAAATTGTTTTCACAAGTAAATAACTATGTCAAAGAAACTACACTCTGTTTTCTTAGAGTTTTTTTTTTCTTTTTTATTAATGTGTGCACACACTCACAAAGCCTCATTCAGGTAGGAAGAAGTATATGAGTTTTAAAGAAAGAGTCTTTTCTTATTAATGAAATTTACACACTCTGTTTAGCATTCTAGAAAGAGCTAGAAAAAATGTCACTAACAGGCACTTGTTCTACACTTAAATATTTATAGTTATTGAATAAGTTATATTCATATACCTCATGTTGTCCATAGCTAATTTTTATATTTTCTTTTTTTGATGTATAACTGCCTTTTGGTTACTGGCTTAGATGTGTATTTAATAAATGTCCAAAATAGGGGCGCCTGGGTGGCACAGTCGTTAAGCGTCTGCCTTCAGCTCAGGGCATGATCCCAGCATTCTGGGATCGAGCCCCACATCAGGCTCCTCTGCTAGGAGCCTGCTTCTTCCTCTCCCACTTCCCCTGCTTGTGTTCCCTCTCTGCTGGCTGTCCCTGTCAAATACATAAAATCTTTAAAAAAATAAAGAAATAAATGTCCAAAATAAATGCTGCTGAAAGTTCAAAGAAATTACTCGATTTGTTTAAAATTCAATGAGGTGAACTAGTGTGTAGGCTGATTTTTAACATAAGACTTTGACTAATTTACTTTTTTTCCTTTTCTTCTCTAGTTTTTGTTGTTCTTGTTTTTAAACAATAAAGTCTTCCTTAATACACCATCTGTCACAGTAGAGGATCTTATAATATTTATTTAGTATGATCCTAAAGTTAGGGTAGGGCCACTATGTTTTACATTTGACTACTAATTTGTCTTCCCATTAAGTGTTGTGTAGTTACAGCCCTCTTTGTTAAGTAGCAAGTGATCACCAGAGAAAAGGAAAATAACATATCTGAGCACTTAATTTTATTGTATATTGCATTGGAAGAAGCTACATTTGACTAACTATGATTCAAAAATAGATACTTCAATAACAAGAAATGATCTTTTTTTAAAAAAAATGATTAAACCATAATATCTGGCAATGTTCTTTCATCATACTTTTTCATTCCATAAACTCATATTATAATACTATAAACTCAGAAAAAAATACATAAAATTACTGATTACAGTGTTTGAACATTCTTTGTTGTGTGCCCCCATGTGTGTATGTGTGTGTTTGTGTGTGATGGGAGGCACAGAATAAAATATTACATCAAAGCAGGGGTGCCTGGGTGGCACAGCAGTTAAGCGTCTGCCTTTGGCTCAGGGCGTGATCCCGGCGTTATGGGATCGAGCCCCATATCAGGCTCCTCTGCTATGAGCCTGCTTCTTCCTCTCCCACTCCCCCTGCTTGTGTTCCCTCTCTCGCTGGCTGTCTCTATCTCTGTCGAATAAATAAATAAAATCTTAAAAAAAAATACATCAAAACAGCTAGATACAGAATTCATGTAATGTCATCTACCTCCTGAAAATGAGTGGATTTATTTAGCAATGTCCATATTTTACAATGACTTTTGAATACTGTTTTATAGAAAATACTGATATTTCTAATAGGAAGCTAGTTGGCCTTTTGTGGGGGGGGTGGGCAGAGAGAGAGGGGAAGTGAGTGTTACGTAAGCAGGCCTTTGGTCCAGCACAGAGCCCAACACGGGGCTCAATCTCACAATCCTGAGATCATGACCTGAGCTGAAATCAAGAGTCAACACAACCAATTGAGCCAGCCAGGCATCCCTAGATGGACTTTTAAACTTAAGGAATAAGTGGTTATAGATGGTCTTTCTACAATTCTGTGATTCTGGTATAAAGACAACATCTCAGAGTTAATAGTAATCAATAAAATGGTTCGAGAGGACTGGGAAGAGAAATGGGACTGGAATTGGGAATGGGTGGCTCTGTCACCATGTTTCCTCTGTTGTGCAGTGTACACAAATAAAAGCACTGAGGAATGATGTCAAAACTCTCATCTCTTAGTACTGAGTGAACTATTCTGGAGGGGATGATTGTGTTTCAGAGAGTCAAGCATGGTGTAACTGGGTTTCAGTGGAATTAAGAAATGCAGTATAAGACATGGATTTGGTGCATGAAGCCATCTTCATTGTATTTATGCATGCCTCATCTCTGTATACAGCTATAAAATATAGAAAGGACATACCATTTAATAATAAGTATGTACTATATTAAACATTTTAACAATACTATCTTCAGCATTGCTATCTATGAAAAGGATGGATTTTGAATTATTTTCCCAAAAGTGGGAACATCTGTATCTTGTCACACAATCATGATGCTTGGGTTTAGACTTGTATATTTTATTTAGAAGATTAGCTCATGATAATAGATAAATAATAGATGCTATTCACTAAATATCCATTATGGCATTCACAGACCTATGAATGTCCATTTACACAGTCTTTTTCTCAACACAGTTTTATTGAACATCTACTAGTACTAGACGTACTTCTAGGGCAACATACAATGGTGAGTAAATATAGACACTATGTTGTCTTCTATGGCATTTTCAGTCTTTGAATAAACATACATATAATCCAAAAATGATTTAATCAGAATTGTGATGATTGTTATAATAACCTATTCTCAAAGTTCACTGAGAAGAGACATTTAAGCTGATATCCTATACAAATTTACTGAACACTAACTATATGCCAGACCCATAAGAGTTGAGGAAATAGCAGTGAACATTGATATTTATCCTCTAATTTAGAAGTTATCTATTATTCTTGTTGATTAATCGTTAAGTCATAAGCACTTTTTCTTGGGGTTAGATTTGTAAAAAGCATAGGTCATCTGCTCTGTACCTTTCATTCAAGAGTTTCTTTTCAGCCCTTTTTTATCTTTTCCAAACCCCTTCCCTTTCAATACAACGGGAAAGTGATGCTCTGTTTATCCATACTCAGGGGAATTAATAGATCATTACCTTTAATGGAAGATCATAATTTTGTTTGATGCATACCATGTTCTCTCCCATGTTTTTATTTACTGTATTGGTATTTTTAAAAGACCCATAATCAATTATAAGTGCTAATACTGGGATTTAAACTTAGCAAGTGAATAAAGCTGGACAATGAAGTGAGTTATTACAATACCCACCATGAGCAGCCAATATGTTGTCTTTTCTCTATACAGGAAAAACAAAACAAAACAAAATGAAACAAACAAAACAGTTCTCTAGATCCAAACTGAAATGTTTCATGACTAAATATAGCAATATAAATTACTATGAAGCACACTGATCCTTTTTGACATGTTAACTGATTCATAAATACTAGAAGCCTTTAAAAGTTTTTACCTTTATTTCTTGGAATTTAAGTTGTATTAATCTTTGTATAATATTGGTTTAACAGTTGACTGTTTCTGTACTTGGTATAGGAATAGCCATGCAAAAGAATTATTGTAGATCCAATCAATACAAATAACTATGTTTGGAATGCAGGTGTATGGAGTTTGCTTTCAGATGAAGTAACAGGGCATGAACAAGTTTTAACTAGTCATTATGGGTAATAGAAATAATTTATTATAGCAATCAATAGCAAGGCAAAAAAAAAATGCTGAAAGTGGTGAGTAACATCAGGTTTTCTGAAAGTTTATAGCCCTTGTTTGCCTGAATCTTCATGAAATTCTATGTAGGCAGCTTCCCAAAGCAGAGGGAAAACATTGTATTGGATTGTTACTGAAATTTAGGCGGTGGGGGCTGGTGAGGGAGATAGAGTGCCTGAGTGTAAGAGAGTAACAAAATGATCCACACATACTTCTATGCTTCCATTCATCTTCCTGCGCTACCAGTAATAACACTGGGGGTGGGGGTGGGGGCCCAAATATATTTTTACTTTGCAGGAAACATCTGTGCTAATTTTCAGATAGAAGAATAAACAACCAGTCTTAAGATGTCAGGGTCTTTTTATGTAAATACGCATTTCACAACACACTAAAGATAAGGAGAGCTTTTTCTGACATTTGGAATCAGTTTAAATTAATTCTTAAATATAAGTAGAAATGTGGTTTGGCATAAAGTAAACTGGGATTGTTAGGAAAATATATAATTTCTACTCTTAACTACACCAATGACTTAAAAATCATTGACTGTGTCCTTGAGTGGCCCAATTGGTGTTTGACACTGGAGACATTTTACATACATAGAAAAATGAGTTTAAATGAGAGCAGATCAGAAGCAAGATAACTGGGTGAACAAAATAGCTCAAAAACAGTACACATTTCTATCCCCTTTTCTTCTGTATTCTGACTCTTTATATACAATTCTCATCATACAGCATGGTGAAACACAAAACGGAAGACAATTTGTTGTCTATGCACGTATATTTGACACATAACTGCTCCTACAAACTTGAAAATTCTTCCTTCTCCTTACATAAATATGCTCTGGAAATGAACAAAGAAAATAATCATAATGGAACAGATGGCATATGTTTAGTTTAGTTTTTTTTTTTTTAAGTTAAAATGGCAGCGCCTCAATTATAACATTTGCATGTTAAAAAATCCTAGGACGTTCCATGGACTTTTCTATCCATATATCCTTGCTGACTTAACTTTTAGTCATGTATCTGAGTGGTATGCTAGCATAAATATAAGACATTTATAGACATTTATACTGACACAATATAAAGTACTAGAATTTTATTAACAAATGGTATTACCATTAATTAATGTATTATTTAATTAATGTAATGTGTTAAATTTATTATAAATTTTATTTGTTGCTGTTATTAACATACTGACTTAATATCTATGTAGAATTTCACACACATATATGTAACAATGAACAAAACTATATATCAAAGTAATTCTAAAAAATAAACTAAGTCAAATCTGTATCCAAAACCCACATTTGGGGGTGCCTGGGTGGCTCAGCCGTTAAGCATCTGCCTTTGGCTCAGGGTGTGATCCCAGGGTCCTGGGATCTAGTCCCGCATAGGGCTCCCTGCTCTGCGGGGAGCGTGCTTCTTCCTCTCACGCTCCCCTTGCTTGTGTTCGCTCTCTCACTGTCTCTCTCTCTGTCAAATAAATAAATAAATAAATAAAATCTTAAAAAAACCCCACACATTTGGCGTAGGCACAGGGATATGTTTTGGATCGTATAATACCTATTCTTATTTTTAAAAATCCATAGTCATTATCTGTAATAAACTACATCATTTTGAAAGTTCTATAAATGCAACTAGCTACATTTTGGTAGGTTTTTTAAAGACTCAGGAAAGTGAATGGAACTATTAACCATGTGAAGCCTTCAGAAAAATAAACAATGTCCAGTAACAGTAATAAGACCACTGATAAACTCAATCTAGAAAATTAAGAAATATTTGATTATATTGAAAAAATGTGAATTCTGTGAAATTTTTTCCTACCATCAACTTTTCCTCAAATATGAAGCATTAGGGACTTAATTTTACAGATAATTTTCACGTTACTCATTTAAAAATCTTTATAATGTGATTTCCCCGATTACTTTCTTCAAGTAAAAAATAACTTTCTATTTCTTGCTAGCCAAGGAATTGTCCTTAAAAACAACAGCAATGCCAGATTATATCACGTTCCTCAACCCATACCTTTCATCATCTCCTTCAACAGTGCTTCTATTCCCATCTAAAGTGAAATTCAACTTTTTATTGTAGCCTAGAAAGCCTGAAATGAACTATCCACTCCCTCCTCGGAACTTAGCTCCGACCTCTCCTCCTCACTGATTCTACTCCAAACAGTGATCTTCCTGGTTTTTTGTTTTTGTTTTTTAAACACAGAAGTAGAATAATCACTTAAAACTGTTAAGCCTTGTCATGTCTCTCCTTTCTCTGTTCAACAGCTGACAATTGCTAAGGTCATTGCATCTGCTTATTTATATTTATATATATATATATTATATATTTAATATTTCTGCCTTCCGACTGTCTACTGGTTGTCTGCCTCTGGATCCTTAGGGCTCAGCACAAATGTTACTCCTCAGAGAAGCCTTCCTGGACTACATATTCTGTCTTTAAATCATTCGTTCATTCCATACGTTTTGAAAGAACATTTATGCACTAAGCAGTTGCCTCTGCAATTGGGATACAACATGGAATGACATAGATAAAAATCTCTGCCTTTATGATAGACATACCCTAAGGGAAAAGAAATAATACAATAAATAAATTTGTTAGAAGGTCATCATGATTATGGAGCAAAATAAAGCAAAAACCACCACCAACAACAACACAGAACATAGAGGTTAAGAAGTGCTAGGGATTGAGGATGCAATTTTAAAAATGCTAGTGAGGAGGGCGTCACTGCAAAGGTGACATTTAGATGAAGCCCAGAAGGAATTGAGGAAGCAAACCATGCTGATAGTGGAAGAACATGCCAGACATTTGCGGAAGAGCAAAGGCCCAGAGCAGAGAAACATTGTTAGTGTTCTTCATGAATATTAAGGAGGTCAATTCACCAGGTGCAGAGTGAAGTAGAGAGGGAGGAATGGGTTGTAAGGAGGATAACATAGGGGAGCTGGGACAGATCAAGGAAGGCCTTATATCCATAGTGGACTTCTGCTTTTATTCTGAATGAATTTGGAGCCTTTGAAGCCTTTGAACAAAGGAGGCGCAATCATCCAATTCATGCTTACTCTGGTGGCTGTGTGGGAATTAAGCTGTAACTGGGCAAAGGTGAACACAGAGAGACCACTTAGGAAGGTTTCCAGGAATTCAATCAAGAATCGTGGAATCCGGGCACATGCTGGCAGCAGTGTAGGTGGAAAGAACTGGCTATATTTTGAGTTGACAGAATTTGCTGCTGCTTTGGATATAAGAAGACAGAAAAACAAGTTGTCAGGATGTCTCCAGGGTCTCTGGTCTTAGCGATGGAAGATGTCATTTACTGTAACAGGTGACTGCCAGTGTAGCAGGTTTGAGGAAGCTAATCAAATTATATGGTATGTTTGGGAGTCATAGTTAAGCCCTGAGCCTCGGTGAGGTAATGAAGGAGGGGTGCATAAGCAAAGCAGAGATAATGTACAAGAACTGAGCCTTGATTCACTCCAACATTAAGCATATGAGCAATTAAAGCTCTTTTTTCCCCCACTCCGTTCTCCTGGCCCTCTTCATCTCTGTCACATGTCCTTGTTTTATTTTCTTAGTGACTCTTAACTGTCCCTGAAAATATCTTACTCATTTTTAATTTGACTTGATATCATCTTTTTGTGCCCACTGGAATGTAAGCTTTGTACAAACACAAAGATGGTCTACTTTATTGACCAAACCTGATTCATGGGGAGCTCTCTAAAAACACTTATTTGTTGAAAGAAAGACCTTTTAAATTTATCCTTGGTTTTTAACAGAAAAAAACCCATGTATTGCTGCAGAACAGTTAAGAACAGAGAAGCAGTAGCTAACATTTATTGAGTACCAAGCACAGTTCTCTGTCTTTACAGGTAATAAACCATTCAAAGTACAGAAAGGTCCTGGAGGGCAAGCACTATCATTATCCTAATTTTTACAAGTGAGAAAACTGAGGCACGACAATGCTAACTGCCTAGCCAAAGGTTATAAGGAGCATAGTAAGAAAATTGAGATTCTAAACCAAGGAATCAGGTCCCAGTGGTAAAAGTGCCCTTTTGTGGTTATAGTGATGCTTCACAATAGAAGGGAGTGATAATGGTGAGGTCAGTGAGAGTGACATTTCCAAGGTTTGTTGATGCTTGTGGGCTGACCCCGTTTAGGGAAGGTGTGATGTCAGCTAAATAGAAGAAGGAACCATCACCCTCTGCAATAACTATAACATTCTGGTAATATATATTGTACAGGTAAGCAAGTGTATTAAACATCCTCCAAAAAAACCCTACGCAAAAAAGAAAGGAATAAAAGAAGGGTGAGCAAACATTTTTAGTTCAGCATTAAATGTTTTTTAGAAGTAGGATATTTTCATAAAGATCACTGAGGTCAACACCCTTATTTACAGATAGAAAAATAGGAAATTGCCCAGATTACACAGGTTGATACTGACCCAAGTTGGGGTCAGTTGTGTTGAATCCTACCTCTGCCATTTCTTCTCCCCACTCAAGATTCTTCCAAGGTGGGACATTGACTTGGGATTTTTCTTAAGAATGGAAGAAAATACATCAAATGGTTTATCTTCTTTTTTTTTCTGACAACTAAAAATATGTCTGAATATGGTAATATAACTCAGATTACTATTCCAGTTCTATAGAGATGACTACCTGATAAGAAAACACACCAGAGTTTATTTTTTGGGGAAAAAAAAGTAAAAAAATAGCCTAAGATGTGCATGCTTCCTAACAAAAGATGACTTAGCAACAACTATAAAAGAATACCATTAAAAAAAATTGTTCAATGTTTATCCATAATAGTTACCATGATAAAAAGCAATTTCTCACATACATAGCCAATGTTGTATATTCAGGCTAGGATATATATGCATTTGTCTTTTTAATATAATACTCTCTGAGCACAGAACATCTTTCTAAATGGATGTGTCATACCATTACTTGGTAGGACATGAATGATTACAGCCTTAGACTGGTAATATGCCTTCCTGACACAAATATAGGACTATGATGCTGTATAATGTTGACATTTATAGCCACATTCATAGACTTTATCTCAAATCCTTAAGTGGATACAGAGTATATGGCGCGTCTATTTTAAAGTGCCTGTGTGTGGACAAGCATAGTAACTATTATGTGATGAAAAGTGTTATAGACTTCAGTGTCCCATTATTGTGGATTGTTTTAGAACCAATGTGGACACAGACTTGAGTCAGTCCTCCTATGCTAATGGCAAATGGTGACTATAATCTAGCATTGTTCTCAGGTGAAAAACCCAACCGAAGATCCCTATAATTAGTTTGATAATAAATAGTGTTTATGTAAACCTTGAACATTATCAGGTATATTAAACTCAAAAGCATCATAATTGTTCCATAAATGATATTGCCTTTCTTCAGTGTTAGAGAAAGATGAGACATTATGGTTTAGAAAATGTTCAAGATATGGGGCGCCTGGGTGGCTCAGTCGTTAAGTGTCTGCCTTCGGCTCAGGACGTGATCCCAGGGTTCTGGGATTGAGCCCCACATCGGGCTCCCTGCTCTGCTGGGACCCTGCTTCTTCCTCTCCCACTCCCCCTGCATGTATTCCCTCTCTCACTATCTCTCTCTCTGTCAAATAAATAAATAAATCTTAAAAAAAAAAAAGAAAATGTTCAAGATAATTAAAGTTTAAGGTTAAACTTCAAAATGTAAAGCATTTTTATTCAAACTCAGATTGATGGAAACATTTCTGTTAAATGTTCTTAATAAAGCATCCTGAAGATATGTTTACCCTATATTGATGGCAAAGTTTTACTAATGGACATGTTAATCATGATATAATTGTTATAGTAACAGATAATATTAATAGAGTACCTACTATGTGAAGGACAAGTTTTTGCATATATTAATCTCTGTACTAATCAGAACAACCTTATGAGGTAACAACTATTATTACATCTGTTTTACAAGCTAGGGAACAGAAACAGAAAGATGAGTTGATGTGCTCCTTCTCACAGAGCTAGTGTGTGGTATCCACCGATCATCAGGGATCGCTGAGGTGTATAGACCTTCATTTTTCTGTATCTGAATTTCTCTAGTGTGAGGATGCGGGTTAGTAGAGGGAGGAGGATGCTTGGTTCTGCCTTTTATTCTTTATTCCCACTGACAGTCAGGAATGCTAATCAAGTTCCCTTATAGATGGCTAAATTTGGTATTAAAGTCCGTACTAAAAATTAATGATTTCAGAATTTACTCCTGAGGGTGTTCTATGAAAAAGGAAAGAAATTATATGTTACATATTAAAGTAATCCATCCTTTATAATGGGATCCTGGAGCAGACAGACTGTGCCAGGCAAGTTTATTTGAGAGCCTTGAACCAATTTTTAATTTGTTGAATTTCTCTGAGATATATATGGCATATAAATATGTAGTATACATAGATACATAGTATCTGCAGAATATAGTTATAGATATGTAGTATATATAGAAATAATGTTCTATTTATGGAGTCTTATATTAGAAATTACAATTTTATCTAATTTTCTGAATTCTTCTTAGTGATGTAAGGTTACCAATGGGAAATTTTGCAGATGTACTCACACAAGGGGATGATACAGAGAGTTGAGACTTAGACACACATAGAGGAAAAGAAATGTGTAAAGAAGACAAAAAAGCTGTGATTCCTACTCATTGCCACTCTGCCATTCTTCCTTTCTTTCCACTCAAGTTTGGTTAATAGAAGTGAATCCTTTTACACTGCATTATAGTGGGTGGTCTTTCTGGTGAATGAAGCCCTTATAGGTAAACTTGAACTTTCTGGGTTATAAGCATCAAAGAAAGCTCAGCCCCAAACCACCTGATGTAACAGATTGTGTTGCTTGGCCTCCAATTTAAGGTCTCTGAGGCCTCTCCTGTGTTTTATCAAATATAAAGTAAAAAAAATACAAACTGTGAGGCTACTATTAGCTCCTTGTTAGGCAACTCTATCACTATCTTAAACGTTCGTTTCTGTCGATCATATCATTCTAACTAGGCACTTCTCTCTGAAGTTTTATTATACAAGTCTTATAAGCAAAACTTGTATCTTCCTCTATAGACTTTTTAAAGGTATGAATATTATTTTAATGAATAGTATCATTATTTCCAACAATCTTCTGATGATTCTGCCAAACTTGCTCTTATATATTATTTACTCCTTCTCTCTACTGGATCAACAAATAAAAATAGTGTTGAAAGTGTGCCCAGAGTAATATATAAAGGAAAATATGTTTTCACATATGCATCATTCATGGTTTAGAAAGAATGGATACAACTCCATAAAATACACCTAAAAATAATAATGGTAAGTTATGAAAAAGGAACTGTGACAAGTGTTCATTAAAATTTCTTACTAATTCTTCTTTGTCTTTTTCTTTTTGGTACACTTGAAAGCAAAATGTAACCATTTGTTTGGTCAACAATAAAGCTGTACCTAATTGCAAAAGAGATTGAAGGCATATCTGTAAATAAAAATCACATCTACTTATCCATTTTAAGCTTTAGCATTGCATAAAGAATTTGTTTTTACTGTTACTGCTAGATGTATAGGTCAAATAAAAACTAGTATTAGTCATTCCTCAATAAAAGGATTTGCAGGCAACTTCTTTTTATTGTTTTAGAGTTATTTGGTGTATTTTGTAACTGAAATAAATTAAACTCATAAACCCATATTGTTGTTGTAATGGTTTAAGTGTTTTGTTTGTAATGTATCTTTAATGACAGATTTGAGGAAAGAACTATAGATACCAAGAATCGCTGAGTTGAAGGATGTGTGGTTTGGTTTCTTCCCTACCACTCTCCTCACCTGACGGCTGGCTTTGTGCCTTTTTCTCTGTGCAGCATTTGCAGTTAGCATAATGTATGGCTCATCACTAGAACTGTCTAATTAATTAATGAATGAAGATGGATCCAAGTCCAGCTTAAGCATTTCCTCATGCTGTGGCCATGAGTAAGTCACTGAACCTCTCCCATCTCAAGTGTTATCATTTATGTAAAGTGAGGGCTGGCCTAGACTGCCTTCCCCTCCTCATGTACTTTGATCACAGAATTTTAAAGTAAGATTATATACCTAAGAAATAATTACCGATGGTGCACAATTCAACTGCACATAGTTTCATTCATAGTTTGTATTACATAGGAAAAGAAGCCGCAAAAATTTCAGTTTTTTATTCAGAAATATTTTCTAAAATTTATATCTGAGAGAGAGATTGAGAGAGAGTGCACATTTGCATCAGTTTTATAAATTAACACTTGATTTAGACCAGTCTTCCATAATAATAACAAGATGAGAAGAGATGAAAGTTATTTACAAGACCCTTGAGTTATAAAATCAGAAAAAGAAGACAGATACAAGATAACTTACAGTCAATTGTAGGTACTTAAGACTGAAGAATTATTACTAAATCGCTGAGGACCTTCAAGTGTGATGTTGCATGAGATTACGTGTAAGGATCATTTGCTCCATTTTATGACTCCGTCACTTAAAAGATCAGAACTTTCCACCCCATGAGGCTAAAAGTTTGGCCTGGTTTATGGGACATGTGCCAGCTGGCCAGGATAAATTAAAAAATCTGCTTCTTCAATGAACTTGTGATAGTGTATGATCCTCAGTCTACTTTTTAAAGTAGGATTCATCTAAATGCATGGTACCACTAATGCCTGGGGAATAGAGATAAAGGAATGTAAACTATCTGGCAATCAAATTAATATTGAGTTGACAAACTCTCATGTTCTGGTGCCAGTAAGATTTTGGACTTAATGGACTAGTAAGCCTAATTACATCTATAGTTCCAAAATTTTTGCTAAAAATATACCATAATTATTTCCAGAAATCCCTTTAATAATTAAAGAATTATTTTAGGAAAGTAGAGGAGTTTAAGGAAGGCACTTATAAGCAGTAATTTACTTTCGCATTTATGTAGAACTTAGAAAACATATACCTTGCACCAAAAAACAATAAGATACCTAAGAATAAACCTAACTGAAGAGATAAAAGATCTGTACTCTGAACACTATAGATCATTTATGAAAGAAATTGAAGAGGACACACAAAGAAATAAAAAAGCATTCCATGCTCATTGTTAAAATGTCTATACTACCCAAAGCAATCTACATATTTGATGTGATCCCTATCAAAATACCACCAACGTTTTTCACAGAGCTAGAACAAATAATCCTGAAAATTTGTATGGAACCATTAAAGACCCAGAATAGCCAAAGCAATTCCAAAAAAGAAAAAACAAAACTGGAAGCATCACAATTCTGGATTTCAAGCTATATTATAAAGGAATAGTCATCAAGACAGTATGGTCCTGGCACAAAAAACAGACACATGGATCAATGGAGCAAAACAGAAAACCCAGAAATGGACCCACAACTGTATGGTCAACTAATCTTCAACAAAGCAGGAAAGAATATCCAATGGAAAAAAGAGTCTCTTCAATAAATGGTGTTGGGAAAACTGGACAGCAACAGAAGAATGAAACTGGACCACTTTCTCACACCATACACAAAAATAACCTCAAAATGGATGAAAGACCTAAATGTGAAACAGTAGGGGTGCCTGGGTGGTGCAGTCATTAAGCATCTGCCTTCGGCTCAGGGCGTGATCCTGGCGTTCTGGTATCCAGCCCCACATCAGGCTTCTCCACTGGGAGCCTGCTTCTTCCTCTCCCACTCCCCCTGCCTGTGTTCCCTCTCTCGCTGGCTGTCTCTCTCTCTCTGTCAAATACATAAATAAAATCTTAAAAAAAAAAGAATGGCTAAAATTAAAAACACAAGAAATAACAGGTGTTGATGTGGATATGGAGAAAAGGGAACCACACTTGCACTGTTGGTGGGAAGGCAAACTGGTGCAACCACTTTGGAGAACAGTTTGGAGGTTCCTCAGATAGTTAAAAAAAAGAACTACCCCATGATCCAGCAATTGCACTACTAAGTACCCAAAAGATACAAAAATATAGATTTGAAGGGGTACATGCACCCCAATGTTTATTGCAGCATTATTAACAATAGCCAAACTATGGAGAGAACCCAAATGCCAATGGATAAAGAAGTTGTGTGTGTGTATACACACACGTGATGTATAACATATATAATGCTCTCTATATACATATATCCCAGCCATCAAAAAAATGAAATCTTGCCATTTGCAATGATGTAGATGGAGCTAGTTTGTATTATGCTAAGTGAAAGAAGTCAGTCAGAGAAACACAAATGCCATGTGATCTCACTCATATCTGGAATTTAAGAAAGAAAACATATGAACATAGGAGAAGGGGGAAAAGAAGAAAAAAAGAGAGAAGGAAACAAGCCACGAGAGACTCTTAATGATAGAGACCCAACTGAAGCTAGATGGAGGGAGGTGTGTCAGGGACCGGCTAGATGGATTATGGGTATTAAAGAGGGTACTGTGATGAGCACTGGGTGTTTTACATATGTGTTAAATCACTGAATTCTACTCCAGAAATCAATAATGCCCTGGATGTTAACTAACTAAAACTTAAAAAAACTAAAACAACAAAGAAAAGAAAGCACATCTTACTGCATTGCCTCACATGCCCTGCTTTTAGAGGCTATTTATGAACATACTATTGCATTTTTCAAATTTATTAATACATACAGGATAAAAAGTTTAACTCTATTTGATCTGCAGAAAGCATAGCCTATCAATTGAGGACCCCACAGTTCATAACCAAATCTCTACAAAGTCTCTATACTTAATTTAATTTTTTAAATCTTGCTCTCTCCCCTTACACCCACCCCCCACACACAAGATGGTTGCTGAAATTTATTCCAAATTTCAAAAATCTTTGAATTGAGTATGCATTTGTGCATAAGACTTTTTAAGCACATGTTTTGTTTCTTTTGGATGAATACCAAAAAGTGGGCTGGCTGCATCATGTGTCATTGAAGCTTTTAAGAAGGTGCCAAAATGTTTTCCAAAGTGCCTAAAACTTACTATATTTCTCCTACTGCTACATGAGAATTGCAGTTCACATCCTTATCAACCCTTGGTATGGTCAGTATTTTTTGAAAAATTTCTGCCATTCTTATAGCTGCATACTTGGTATTTTATTATACTTTTGATTTGCATTTCCACAAAGGTAATGATGTTGAGCATCTTTTCATGTGCGTATTTCCAATCTATGTATCTTCTTTTGCAAAATGTAGGTTTAAATTTTTTGTCCATTTTTGGGGGTGGAGGGGAGCCTGGGGGTTTATACCATGGAGTTTGTGAGTTCGTTATATGCTCAACACAATTCTTTCATCAGATATTTGATATACAAATATTTTCTCCCAGTGCATGGTTTAATGCTTTTCATTCTCCTTATAGTGTCTTTTGAATTTTAAAGGTGAATTTTGAATTTTGACGAAATCCAATTTGTCAATTTATTATTTTATTGACTGTGCTTTTGCTGTCATATCTAAAGAATCTTTCCCTATTGTCAGAGTTAGCAGGTTTTTTTTTTTTTCTTAAAGGGCCAGGTATAAACAATTTAGGCTTTTTGTCCATATTAGCCTCTATCTCACTAACCATTTTTTTGCTCGTAGTGTGAAAGCTGATGCACAAAAAAAGTATAAATGAATGAATGTGGTTATGTTCCAGTGATTATTTATTGAAATTTGAATTTCACATATTTTATGTGTTATGAAATAGTGTTCTTTTAAACATTTTCTCAATCATTGAAATATGTAAAAAAAATAAACCTAGCTCACACATTGTAGAAACATACATGGGGGATTGAATTTGACCTGTGGGCTATAGACTGCCAACTAGTTTCCTGACACAGGTCACAACGATTTTCTCCTATGTTTTCTTCTATAAGTTTTATGGTTTTGTTTTTGCTTTTTTTTTTTTTTTTAGTAAGACTAAGATTCATATTAATTGATTTTTGAATGCGATAAAAATTTTGGATCAAAGTTCATCTTTTACAAATGGCTGTTGAATTGCTTCAGCACCATTTGTTGAAAGAACTGTACTTTCTCCACTAATTCCTTTGTATCTTTCTAAAGAATCATCTGTCAGTTATGTGTGAATCTATTACTGGACTCTTTTCTGCTCTATTGACCTATTTGTCTGTTTTAACACCAACAATACAAGATCTTGAATTAAGTCTTGAAATCATTAGTGTTAGTTCTCCAACTTTGTCCTTTCAAATTTAAATTATTTCATAGCTATATGACCATTTAGTTTATTTCTTCTTTTTGAATGCACTTTAACTCTCAGGGAATTTTTTCATTTCATTTAAGTTGTCAGATGTATTGGAATAAAATTTTTCACAGTATGCACTTATCCTTACTACTCCTATGCTATATTGCCTGTAGTAATGCCATTTCTCTTATTCCTGATATATGTAGCTGGTGATTTTTCCTTTGTTCCCTCACCATTATGGTTAGAAGTTTTTAATTTTACTGATCTTCTCAAAGACATATCTTTTGATTCCACTGATACTCCACATTTTTTGTATTCTATTTCATCAATTTATGTTATGTCTTAAATATTTTCTTTCTTCAGCTTATTTTTAATCTACTACCCTTCTTTTTCTTCTTCCTCTCCTCCTCGTCCCCCTCTTCCTTCTCCTCCTTCTTTTTCTTCTCCTTCTCCTTCTCATTCTCCTTTTCCTTCTCCTTCTTCTTCATGTTTGTTTTATTTTCATGGTGCAAGCTGAGGCCATTGATTTTGAAACTTTTCTTTTTTAATATAGATACTTAATGTTATACATTACCCCTAAGTACTGCTTTATTGGCACTGTCCGGATCTAATATGTGGTATTTTCATTTTCATTCAGTTTAAAATGCTTTTTAATTTACATTTTTTTGTCCTCTTTGAGCTGTGTTTTATTTCAGTGTATTATTTTATTTCCAGTATTTGGGAATTTTGTTCAGAAGTCTTTCTATAGCTATTGAATATAAGTTTAATTCAGTTTGGTCTCAAAACAGAATTTGTGTCACTTGAATTATTTAAAATTTACTCAGACTTGTTTTATGGCCCAAAACATAATCTACCTTTATAATGTTCTGTGTGACCATAAGGAAAGTATGTATTATGCTCTTGCTGAGTGAAGTGTTCTATTAATGCCATCTAGTTCAAGTTAGTTGACTATGTTGGCCAAGTCTTTTCTATCTTTACTGATTTTCTCCAAACTTGCTCTATCAGTTATTGAGAAAGGTATTGAAATCTCCACCTATTAATTTGTATTTGCCTGTTTTTCCTGGTAGTTCTCTCCTTTTTTTTTCTTCATGGAACTTGGTTTTCAAGTGCATAAGCATGTATGATTGTTATGTTATCTTGACTAATTCACACCTTTATCCCTTTGAGATGAATTTTATTCTGTCAATATATATTTTTTTAGGGTTTGCTTATTTATTTGAGAGAGAGAGAGTATGAGTGGGAGGGCAGACAGAGAGGGAGCGAGAATCTCAAGTAGACCCCACACTGAGTGTGATGCAGGGCCTGATCTAACAACCCTGAGATCGTGATCTGAGCCGAAAACCAAGAATCAGTCGTTTAACTGACTGCACTGCCCAGGGGCCCCTGTCCTGTCATATTTTCTATTCTGAAATCTCATTTGTCTGATTTAATATAAATCATTCAGCTTCCTTTTTTCTAGTTTTAGAAAGTTATATCTTTTCCATCTTTTACTTTTAACGCATGTGTGTCTATATTTAAAATATGTTTCTTTTAAGCAGCATATAGTTTAGCATTGCTTTTAAATCTAACTTGAGGGGCACCTGCGTGGCTCATTCGGTTAAGTAGCTGACTCTTGATTTCAGCTCAGGTCATGACCTCAGGGTACGGATCAAGTCCTGAGTCAGGCTCCGTGCTCAGTGGGGAGTCTTCTTGTCTCCCTCTCCCTCTGCCCCTCCCTTCCCCCCCATCCTGCTCTGGCTCTCTCTCAAATAAATAAATAAATAAATCTTTTAAAAAATAAATTAAAATAAATAAGTAAATCTAAGTTGACAATATCTGCCTTTTAATTGGGTTGTTTAGACTATTCTCACCTAATATGATTATTGATAGTTAGGTTTAAGTCATTACCTTGCTATTTGTTTTATGTTCCTCTTTCTGTTCTTTCCTTCTTCTTTTGGATTAATCAAGTATATTTTTAAGATTCTATTTTATTTCTTTTTTTAGTTAATCAAATTCTAACTCTTTGTTTTGTTATTACAGTATTTTTAGGGTTTATTATATATATATTTTAGCTTATCACAGTCCACTTTTATTTATTTTTATTTTTTTAAAGATTTATTTATTTATTTGAAGGAGGGAGGGAGAGGCAGAGGGAGAGAGAGTCTCAAGCAGATTCCCTGCTGACCACAGAGCCTGACACAGATCTTGATCTCAGGACCTGAGCCAAAATCAAGAGTTGGATACTCAGCTGACTGAGCCACCCAGGTGCCCCCATCATAGTCAATCTTTAAATGATACGCCATTTCATATATAGTTTGATAATCTTGTACTAGTATACTTCCATTTCTTCCCTCCTAGACTTTTAAGTTGTTGCTTTCAAACATCTTTACCTTTACACATGTGCTGTAAATCTAATTATATTGTTAATATTTTAGTTTAAAAATCCATTATATATTTTCAAAAGATTAAAATATTTACAACTCTTATATAACCAACAGTGAAGTTACTAATGCTGTTGTTTTTAGTTCTTTATGTGAAGCTATAACCTAGTATTATTTTCTTACTTCCTAAAGACTTCCATCAACATTTCTTATAATTTAAGTCCACTGGTGATAAATCCCTCAATTTTGGTTGTCTGAGAAATTTATCTACCTTCTTTTTTGGAAGATACTTTCAGTGGAATCAACTTCTAAGTTGACACATTTTTCTTGTAGAACTTTAAAGATGTGTTCCATTCTCACCGTTCCAAGATGAGAAATCTGTTGTGATATTTATTTCTTTTTATGTGAGGTGTCACTTTTTTATGGTTGCTTTTCAGTTTGGCTCCATTAGTGATTTGGAACAGTTTATGATGTACCTTGGTAGACTTTTCTTTTTTTTTTTGTGAGTGGGATTTATTGATCTTAGATCTGTGGGTTTTTAGTTTTCATCAAATGTGGAAAAATTTCAGTTTTTATTTTTTTCGATATTCCCACCCCCATTGAGAACTCCAGTAACACATACATTAGGCAAATTGAAATAGCTCTGGGATTCAGTAAAGCTCTTCACTTTTTGTTTTTCTTTGTATTCTTTATTTTGGGTAGTTTCTATTGCTATGCCTTCAAGCTCATGAATCTTCCTCATTGAAGCATCTGATCTGAACCAATCCAATTCAGTGTATTTTTTATATTAGATGTTGTAATTTTTTTAAGTAATTTCTACACCCAACATGGGGTTTGAACTCACAACCCTGAGATTGGGAGTCACGTGCTCTACAGATTGAGCCATCCAGGCACCCCATCAAATGTTGTAATTTTTATCTTTAGAAGTTTATTTGGATCCTTTTTATATCTCCCATTATGTATTTAACCTTTTGAATGTATGGAATATAGTTTTAATAACACTTCTAATGTTCATGCCTACTAATTTTAAGTTCTGTGACAGTTATGGGTTGATGCTGATTGACTGATTGACTGATTTTCCTCTTCATTATGAGTTGTATTTTTTACATGCCTTGTAATTTTTTTTTTGAATGCTAATCATTGTGACTTTCACCTTCTTGGATGCTAGGTATTTCTATATTCCTATAAATATTCTTGAGCTTTTTTTTTTTTTATGGGGCACAGTTACATCATTGGGAAGCAGTTTGGTCCTTGTGAATTTTGCTTTTAAGATCTTTTCTGTGGAATCACAGCACTGTTAAACCAAGAGTTGGGTATTCCTCACTATTGAAATAAGACAGTTCCATGTACTCTACCTAATACTCCATGAATCTTGATGTTTTCCAGTTTGGCTGGTGGGAACAAGCATTTTTCCCAGCCTTGTGTGAACACCAAACATGATGCCTCCAATACTTTTGGGTAGTTCTTTCCCTGGATTTAAGAGGCTTTCTCACTCATGGACTGATCAAGACTCTGCTGAAACCTGAAGGAGGGGATCTTTCACAGATGACCTTTTTCTCTCTCTTTGCAGTTCTCTCCTCTCTGGTATTCTTTCCTGAGAACTCTTGTTAGTTTGGTTTCCCTGGAATTTCAGCTTCACCTCCTGAAATCAGGGGTTTTCTGAGCTCTGCCCTGGTTCCTTCTCCTTATGTTGCCACCTGGGGAATCTAAAGTCAGGAAGCTGTTATGTTGCAGTACTCATCTTAGCCATTTCCCTTTTCTTAAGGATCACTGTTTTTGTTGCCTGATATTCAGTGACATAAAAATGGCTCTATTATATATTTTTGTTTGTTTGTCTCTTGTTTTTGTCTTTCCTTATAATATGGTAGATCTAGTCCCTGTTATTCTATCTTGGTCAGGAATCAAGGATTGAGTTTTGTTATGTATTAATTCTCTTAAAATATTTGTTTGTGTTTTAAGACTATATATCAGAGGTGCTGAGAAAGGCATACAATCCTATAAAGTAATATGTGCTGCAGATTCTTTTTTTTAACTATCAGCTCTCTGTGTTATTTTATTTTTTTGAAGGGTTTTTTTTTGTTGTTGTTCAGAGCAAAAGGGGGGGGGAGAGCGAGAGAGAGAAGAGAGGGGAGCGGCAGGCTGAGGGAGAAGCAGACTCCTCGCTGAGCAGGGAGCCTGATGCAGGGCTTGATCTCAGGACCCTGGGATCACGACCTGAGCTGAAGGCAGATGCTTAACCAACTGAGCCACTCAGGCATCCCAGTGTGCTACAGGTTCTTAAAATGAGCAAAAAGTATGGGACACAGGTCAATTAAATATTACAGAACAGATAAAAACAACATATACTTAACCACTAACTGGTTTGTAAACACAGAAGTTCAACCTTATAAGAATTTACTGAGGATTATACATTTAGAGACCCCTATATAGACAAAATATAGTGTTGGTAAATTGTCCGAGGCTAATATATTCATTTGGAGAAAGTCTTTCCATGAAGATAAATACTACATTTTAGAAGTAGGCTGTGCAAAATGATCAAAGAAGAGATGATTTTAAGTAAGAGGGCAATAAAAGATGGTAATATGTTGAAGAAGTATGTAAATTCTAGATCTTAGAAACTTCAAGTTTATCATTTTACAAAAGGCAGCAGTAAACCATTAAAATTGTGGAATAAGTTTGTATTAGGATGCTGAAACCCATTTTGAGCAAGAATAATCAGGATGAAGCGACAGGGAAACAAATATTAGGGAGAATATTAAGAAAATTATTATACTTAACTAAACTGAATTAATACATTGGTTATGTGGATGAAAAGAAAAGACAAAAAAGGGATTACATGGTATAAATTGGCAGTAGTCAGTGATTGATGGTTGTATGCGGGAAAGAGAGAAGAGGGAATTTCTAAGATGACCGACATTTAGATAAAAGAGCGTAATGAAACTATCAACAGAAAATGGAACACCAGGAGAGCTTAGTCTAGAAATCTAAAACTAAAATGAACCAAAGAAAAGTAGTGATAACATAATAAAATAATAATAAATAGAAATATTTATTAAATGTGCAATATGTGCAAACACTTTGCAAAAGTCTGTACGTGGACTATCTCATTCAATCATCACAGCTGTTAGAAGCTTTTATGATCATCTGCAATTTACGAATGAGGATATTGATCTGAGTCTTTTGCTTAAGGTGACAGCAAGAAGTGGTGGGGTCAGGATTTGAATCTCAATATATCCAGCTCCAGAGCCCAGTTTCCTATAGATAATTACCATTAAAATGATATAGGCAGAGTTTTAAAGAAAACATGTTGGACAGGAGTTTGTCTAACACTATATATCAAACAGGAAAATATAATTGATTTGTACACTATCGAGCTTTAAATAACAATTTTGAAGGCACTAAGTAGCAATTACTCTCATGGTTTTGCCTACCTACAATCTGAGATAGTATTACAGTATAAATGCATGTTCCTATATCAATTTTTCTTTTGGACATAAGATTATTTTATTTTTGTTGTCACATTATGCTTACCCCTAAGCCAAAGAAAGAAAGAATTTAAAACATTAGTGCTAGTGTTTACCAGGACTTGAACCACAATAGATTTATGTCTTGGGTAATTGTGATTACTTCATTTTGTTTATTATGTAGTGACTCAGTAAATCTTCTAATTGACAAGGAACCATTAAAGTCTCAAAACCAAAATGTCTTGTCTTTCCCTGTTGGAATATATATATATATATGTATATATATATATATTTTTTTTTCCCCTATCAGGAAGGTAGTACTTACTCCAACTGATTTCTTTTTCTGTAATAGAAGCTGTAGAGTTAACATCAATATAAACTACCCTTGAAACCCATTTAGCATCATCAATCTATGTAAAGTTTGACGTAGTAACAAAACTGCACACACAGGCACAAGCTAAGAAGCAGAGGGAAAATGGTAGGACTGAATTACTTAATACATACATGTTTCCAGACACCATGCTAAACAGCTTTATTTAGATGATCTCATTTAATACTTTCAACAATTATCTCCATTGTCTGAAATTTGCCCAGTGCCACTCAGGTAATAAGCTTTGGAGCCAGATTTCAACGTTCTGTCTGACATCAGAGTTCAAGTTTTTAACCACAATGTCACACTGTTCTGTACTAAGATATACTTGAATCAATATAGTGTCTGCTATTTATTTTAATAAAGGAAATCCTGTGTGGTGAAGCCAATTTCTTAAAAGTAAAACCTCTCAAAATGTGCAGCCTCTATCTTCTTACCATATTGTCATACCTATTCTCCAGAGACTTCTGAGTATCTCTTGCTTCTCCTTCTTTTTTAAGTTACATTGTTTGTGAGACCTGTTTATAAAGTCATGTGTCTGGTGTTTCTATGAAGGTATCAAATCATACCTTCAGAACCTATGACCTATTCTTTAAATAAATGCAATAGCAACCCATTTTGATTTTTCCCCTCTAAGGTGAATTGAACTTCCCTAAGCTGAATTTTCATAGTTGTTAAGAATTATCCAGAGTCAAACCTGGTGGCTAAAATGAATTACCAAATAAGAAAGGCCATTTAGGGATGAAAAGAAGAGAGTAGAAGAAAATGAGTGATGGATTTAAAGCACTGAGGAAGATTTTCTCTTGTGGCTTATAAAATGTCTCTTGTGGCAACGTCAAAAGAGAGTTCTCAAAAATATTTTGAGTTTCAGCTGCATTGTGGGATAAATATGAAACCTTCTCAATTGTCCACTTTCAAGCTGCCACAATTATTTGGAATGACATTTTGTGGATATTTTTGATAGAAACAGTTGATAATGTCACTTTTAGTAATAAAATATATATTTGGTCTTAAAAAGAGATTTTACTAAGCTTACTTTGAACAGAGACTAGCATATTACCACACACAAGGGATTAATAAATGTCAGTTTCAGTTATAAATTGGGTTTCCTATTAATTAAACTGAGTCACATGATACCTTGATTTACATATTTAAATATTTGCATCTCCCCATGCTTGTGGGTGTTTGTTATGGATTCAGCAACTATATTCAAAGAATAATTTCAGTCCTCTGAATCCTAATGTATTATAGTAAATATAAGTTGTGTAAATTCAGAGTTAAGTACAAAATACCAAAGGATACTTATTTACAGTTGAAATCATGAGCTTTTCCACAAATTTCTATGAACAGGGATATATTCTAATTTTTTTTTTTTTATTTTCTAAGAAGCTCAACACAACAGAACAGACCCTGGAATGTTAGTCTAGGATATTATATTGGTGTTTATAAGCTCTGTCAGAGTAAGGGTGTGAAGCTTAGGAAACATTATCAGGGATACAGGGGACTAAAACAAAATGTGGTGTGTATGTTTTGTGAATATTGATCTTTTTAACTTTGGGTGTATTCAAGTCAGTAAAGAAAAGAAAACTCTGATTGCCTCACCACTTTAGAAAAAAAATGTAATTACTTACACTGATGAAAGAATCTTGTCTGGACAATTAAGTAAACAAATAAAACAATTATTTTAAATTTCATGTTAGGGGATGGCATAGCACCAGCTTTTTCGGTTTATTGTCCAATCAATAAAATCCCAAAAGTCTTGTCACCTGTAATTAGAATAACAATCTATTTAGTCCATATTCTAAAGTCAATCATATTCATATTGTAATATAACACGATTTTTCCTACTTACAGTTCCTTTGCCGCCTATTGATAATCGTTTTATCTGCTATATAACAGCCTCTCTTTATATCTATTCTAGTTGATATAATGGAACAAAAAGGATTCTAATGTTTAACTTGCTTTGTGGGAGGTACAAAAGCCTTTTATTTCATATCCATTTGAGGAGTTTGACTCTATGCTAACTCAGTACAAGTTGAGAATAAGGACCTGAGTAGGTGGGAGTGATTAGAGGATTGCAGTCAGGAGCAAAGTGGTGAAAGATATTGTATGTGAATGAAGAATACCATATGGTATTCATTTCGTGTGTATATCATGGCTGCTTATTTTTCTAATATCCTCATCCCCACATGTTTTAAGATATCTAAAAATTTTCGAAATGTCTGTATGCTCTCTGAATTTAGAATCATAGTGGTTCCCTGCTTGCTAACATTCTCCTGAACTTTAGTTCACTGCTGTTGTTCTGGTATCGCTTGTGTTCTAAATGACATTAGAATTTGAAAAACTGCAATATCGTTTGGTCCAATAACAATATTCATGACAGGATTGTGTCAAGTATTCTTTGATCTTATTCTTTTCTCCTTCCTTTGTTCAAACTATATTTCTTGACTTTTAAAACGATTTTGATTGATGTTTGCCCTCCATACATCCTCTCTCTTTTTCTACTTGTAAGTGTTCTAAGTGCTCTTTTCTGTCTTCCGTTCACTGTTATCTTCAAAAGCTTCTTCCCAGTACCATTTTTAAAAAACATTTTCTCTTTAGTTCAAAAAGATGATCTTAAAATGTAAATCTAAATATCTGGAAAAAAGGGAAGGAAGAAAGTAAGAGAGGGAAAGGAAGGAAGAAAAGATGGTGAAAGGAAGAAAACAAGTGAGGGTAGGAAACAGAGAAGGAGGGGATAGTTTATAACATTGGAATTGGTTGTCATACATCTTTATTACTCCTCTACGTATGTCTTTACATATCAGTTCCTTATACAGAAATATGCAGGAGACAAGTTAGTCCACGTTGGAAATGATACTTGAGAGATGGATTATTTGGGAACATTTCAAACGAATAAGCATCTCATGTTGTTTTTATTTGTCTCTATAATATATTCAGGATGCTAAAAATAAAACAATTTTCTTTTATGGTATGAAAAAAATGGACTTCTTACACCAGGAAGAAAAACAAAAAGTTTAGTACAGAAAACTTTCACCACTCACAAATAGTTCAGATAGCCTTTTGTGTATCATTGTGCTTTTATGTCCAAGGTTATCAAAGGGAGGGTTTTTTTAAATTTTTTTTAAGATTTTATTTATATATTCATGAAAGACTGAGAGACAGAGAGTGGCAGAGGCAGAGGGAGGAGACTCCCCACTGAGCAGAGAGCCCAATGCAGGGCTCAGTCCCAGGACCCTGGGATCATGATCTAAGCCAAAGGCAAGTGCTCAAGCAACTGAGCCACCCAGGCGCCCCACCAAAGGGAGTTTAAAGTTGTTATCTCTTTATGTGTTTGACCAAATAAGAGCTGATCCAGACCTGGTTTTGTTTTGTTTTTTTCTGGGTTGACTTTCAAACCAATGAATCTTTAGGTTGTTTTCTTCTACATTGACAATCTGTTGAAACCCATAACTAAGAGAACTTTTAGTTCAGGTAGCATCCCTAGTCCTTGCTTTGCTACTACTCAGTTGGATGTAAATTTAAAGGTCCTTGGATCTTTAGAACAAGCTGCAGCTTTTGATAAAATTTTCATCACCATCACCTTATCAGACTTAGCCTTTTAGCAACAAACTCCCCACTTTCTATCTAGTCCAGTACGAGCTGGATTACTGAGCTTCAGTGTTAACCCCTCTTACCCTTCCCTATCTCTTCTCAACACAGACCTATGATAGTTTTCTAAGTTAGCCAATTCATTTTCTCCTCTGTCCCATATCCTCCATGGATCCCCTATTTATTCAGGATAGAAGTGAAAATCCTTATACTGACTTTGAATCCCACACATAATTTGGCTTTGGTGGCTCATCTTTTATGACTCTCCCTATCAGTTCCACCACTCTGGGTACACTGGACATCTTAAAGTTCCTGACCTATATCCTCATTCTAGGGTCTTTGTTCTGGCTGTTTATTAGTCCAGGGAACAGTCTTTTTCGGTATCTACATGATAAATGCCTTTACNTTCCACCACTCTGGGTACACTGGACATCTTAAAGTTCCTGACCTATATCCTCATTCTAGGGTCTTTGTTCTGCTGTTTATTAGTCCAGGGAACAGTCTTTTTCGGTATCTACATGATAAATGCCTTTAGCCCAAGTTAGTGTTTGCTCAAATCCATTACAATCTGACGGCTCTATTTAAAACATTCTCCTCACACACTACTTTCTTAATGTCATAGCTTATTTTTTATTTTTGCATTTTAATTACCAATGTATCTAACAGAAAACATAATATATTTATTTATTATATTCCTAATTTATGTTCTATTTCCTTTCCCTCTCTCCCCTCTCCTTCCCCACTGTTCAGTGCACACTACAATGGAACCTCCAAGAGGGCAGGGTTATCGGTTTTGTTTACCGATGAATCTTAAGCATGTTGAAAGTTCATGGAACATAATTACTGCTAATTAATATTTGATGAATTTATAAATGGGAATGTTTCCAGAAGTGTCATTAGGTGAATGAGGATCTTACTTCAATGTTATCTTATCTGGTCATGTGATTAAAATATAATTCGTTTTAAGAATTACTTTTTAAAAATGTTATTTGTATTTAAAACTACTTCACTTAGCAATTTTTATATGGAGCATGCTTCTCTTTTGCACTAGGAATCATTTTTAGTTAAAGAATTATCCCATATACACTTGCAATACTTCCCATTTCCTCACAGCTTTTTCTTGTTTTGTTACCTTTTTTTAAATTACTGTTATAATCATCTTCCCATTCTGAATATCTGTTTTAGCCCTCTCTGATTTTATACTTTTCAACATGATTAGCTGTTTAGCACAGGACATGAAAATTGCTACAGTTTAAAGGAAAAAGTAGGGGAGCTTGGGTGGCTCAGTTGGTTAAGGGTCTAACTTCGGCTCAGGTCATGATCTCAGGGTCCTGGGATCAAGCCCTGCATTGGGCTCTGCACCCAGCAGGGAGCCTGCTTGTCCCTCTGACCCTCTCCCTGCTTGTGCTCTCTCTCTCTCTTTTAGATTAATAAATAAAATCTTTAAAAAAAATAAAGGAAAAAGTAAAGGCTAAGAAAAGTATCACTCTGCATGACAAATTATACCATCTGTTAACAGAGGACAGAATTGACATGTTGTAACTTTAGTTTTATTCTGTGAACATTTGTAAATACATTTATAGTAAGGAACTACTGAAAGTTCCTTTTTGAACATGCCATGTAAGATAGAGGATAGAATATTAGGTTGATATTTAGAAAATCATAGATAAAAATTCCTCAGTGTTATTACTTTCTTGTGTAACGTGAATGGGTCACTTCACGCCTCTGAAACTTATTCTTTAATATCTTGTTAACCTTTAAAATTCACTGATTTTACTATATATTTTGGGTTCTTGACTGTTAGATGGAAAACTGTAACGTGTCTTTTCTGACGCTCGTGTTTGTACCATTTTCCATGCTGACCATATCAACTCGTGGGCTGCTCCCACTTCAGATCACTGCTTGCCTGGCTTTGCGTCCCTTCTCACAATATGCATCGTATCAGATTCGTCCGCTCTGTTTTACAGTGCAAAGAATAAATCTTTGTGAAAGCAACTTCCTTTTATTTTTCTTTTATTATTCTAGCCAATTAACAACACACCAAGTCAAATATCAAGTAGAACAAAAGTCATTTTAATGGAGAGTTGCATTTCCTAAAAGGGGACACGTGGATGCAAAAATAAGTGACCACAATCATGTGCAATTATCATCGATAGAATCAGCTGATACACCTTGGCAGATGTAGCTGTGGAGTAGTCCTGGTCCTTGCCATCACCCTCACCGTCATCACCATCATCATCACCATCATCATCCTCAGTGTTCTTTTTGTGCTTCCTCTGCTTTAGGCAATGTTCTAAGCATTCTACATTTAATAGTGATTAATCTCAATAATCATAGTGTGAAACAGTTAGTGTTTTGGTCCTTGTTATACAGGTGAAAACCTGAGGCACAAAGAGGTTAAGTGATCTGTTTAAGGTTATAGCGCTTGAAAATGGTGAAGTCAAAATTCTAACTGAAGTATTCAAATCTATTTTTCTTAGTTACTCTATTATTTTGGTTTTATCCTTCCTGTTAAATTCTAGGCAGAGAATTTAAGTCACCTCACAACAATGAACTCTATTGAAATTATCATGAAAGCAAAAGTTGGGGTTGTTAGATGACATTGTGAATATTTGTGGTTACGATAGAATTCATGTTAGCACTGGCTTTCAGAAAATTTAATTTTCCTATTTCAGCCATCTTAACAAAGTATCCCAGAAAGTACTTAGTGACCATATAAAGTTCTGAATGACAAATTATAGTTGAATTTTGGGTTAGACCTTTGGGAAACAAAGATATGGGCTGTATAATGGCAGTAAAATTAATGTTATAAAACTCAGGTCTGATAGATTATCAGACTCCCTGGCCTTTCCAGGTCAGTTCACCTAAGCTCAGTCTAGCCGTTCATTCATAGCAAATTTTGAGTAATCCTCAAAAAAGCCCTGTGGATTTGAATCTGTTTGGTCCTGACTATGCTGTGGTTTGGCTAGGCTGAAAGCTGAGAGTAGAAATCTGTGCCTTCCACAACTTGTCAGGTGATACTTGCCAACTGTGAAATTGGTCCTTTTGAATTTGACATAACCCCTGCTAGATGAAGTACCTTTCAGGACTTCTTTGGTTAGGAATGAAGAAAAAAGCCTCAAAATTGAAAGATTCTCATATTAAATAGTTATTTGTTCCTCTCACATTTCAAAATATTAGGCCTATATTTGTAACTTCAAATTTAAAGGAATAGTAATTTGACATTAAATTTTATATTAACATATGATATTGGTATAAGTGACTACATTTTACTGGGTGTCAGGAAGCTTGATGAATTTCAATTTTCCTGATACATAGATTGTTTCAAATTCTCTTCTCTATGCTTATATTGTACCTAAGATTATTTAAACCTAGCTACACTAGGGGTGCCTGGGTGGCTCAGTCGGTTAAGGACCAGTGACCGACTCTTGATTTCGACTAAGGTCATGATCTCAGGGTCGTGATCACAGGGTCATGGGATTGAGTCCCGTGCTGGGCTTGTGCTCAGCAGTCTGCTCGTTCCTCTTCCTCTACTCCTCTCTCTCTCCTCTCTCTTTCTCATTAAATAAATAAAATCTCAAAAAAAAAAAATAACCTAGCTACACTAAATCCTCCTCTGGATCATCATCTATATGGCTAAGATAGATGGATAGATAGATAGATGATAGATAGATAGATAGATAGATAGATAGATAGATAGATAGATAGATGATAGATAGATGGATGATAGATAGATGATAGATAGATAGATGATAGATAGATAGATAGATAGATAGATAGATAGATAGATAGATGATAGATAGATGATGGATAGATAGATAGATAGATAGATGATAGATAGATAGATAGATGATAGATAGATGATGGATAGATAGATAGATAGATAGATAGATAGATAGATGATAGAGCCAAAGAAGTTTGAGAAAGGGCTTCAGTGTGAACTAGGATCATCAAAGTTCAGAAGTAAACAGAAGCTTAATGAATGAAGCTAACTATGACTTAAAGTAGGGAGGGGCCTTGCAATGGACAAAATGTGGAGCCATGGTGCAGGGAGCAACTGAGAACGCTTGAAATAGAGGTTATACTAAAGGCCCTAACTGAAGTAGTGGAAAATAAAGAGGAAGAAGTCAAAAGGGAGCAAATTATTTATGGATGAGTTAAGGGGATGGATTTTGCCAGTAATTTTGCTAACTACAGATTTTAAGCTGAGAAATGACATTCAACTCAGCAAACATTATGAACCATCACCTTGGCTATAGTTGGTTGCAGGTAGTGAGACTGAGGTATTGAGATTTGTGGAGTGATGAAGAGGTTTGTGTAAAAGGATCTAGGAATAACAATTTGAATGCAACTCAGTAATGCTATGTTGATAAAAAAAATTAAGGAGGTTAATATTGAATGCACATGTAAAATGGATTGGATGGCAAAGGCAATGGATTCAGGAAGATATTCAATCTTTTTTTAGACTACCTTTTCATATGAATGATCTCTGTTCCCTAATCCCTACACTTAGGAGGCAAAGAGGAAAATTCTTAGAATTATTGGAGAAGTTAGATAGTAAAAAAATAGTAAAATATTCAAGAATATTGTTAGAAATTTTCGAGAAGATAGTAAAAAAAAAAAAAAAAAAATGTCCCAACACTGTGAAAGCTTCTTAAACGAGGGCATGGGGAAAATACCAAATATCACTTAACAGATCAAGTAGACTGTAAGAATGTGAAGAAAAAGCCCCTTTCAGTTTAGGGATTGGAAGATTAGTCTTGACTTTCATCCCAATGGTTCCCATTAAATTGGTTAAAGTTGAATCAATGAGCATGAGAAAGGAGAAAGGATACCCTTTCCATAATTGTTTTGGAGATGAAAAATTAAAAGTTACATCAGCATTTTGGCATGGAGAAGGGGATTATGAGAAGATGTTACTTTGTTTCCTTTAGGAAAGCAGTGTCTTGAGCTCGTCTATGACCATTGGGAGAGAGGCTAATGAATATGAGACATCATAATTGATAATACCTAACATGGGAGAAATGGTGAGAATCCTGTGCAGGTGGAAGACGTATGACAGAGAGAAGTACTAATTGTTAGTTTTAGACTCTCAAGTCACGCAGTTTTTTGGTAATTATTGCTATACCCTTTCAACCTCACACCATATACACGCGTCCGCATACACGCATGCACGCACAGAGCCCCGCGTCTATCTGAACCTTAATTAGCCTATTGCTCATGTTCAGAGCATTTCCAAATGGGCAGCTTAGTCTTTACTGTTATTGTTATTTTAATTCATTTATTTGATAGCCTTCAGCTAGGGATATTTTTATTTTACTGCCAAACCTGTGTTTCTTGTGTCAATAGTAATTTAAGTCGAATTTCTACTTTTTTTTTAAGAAGTAACTGAATACAGGCTTAAAGACCTTGAGAGATATTTTGGTCTATCCTTCCTTTCTTTTTTCTACACAATAAAATGCCTCCACACACACAAATATTCCATATTGTCACTCTCATATCCTGTGGTTTTTGTCTCTCTTTTACACATCTTGTGAATTAAAGCTCAGAAGAAACTGGACTCATTACTTTACAACCAAGATTCTTATAGTAAGTCAGATCTCTGATGGAAAACCCGCAGGGTGATCTTCACAAGCTTTAAGCTCTCTGTTCTAAGTGAAAAGTGGCACAATTTCTAAAATGTCCACAGACTGTCGCCCAGTAGAGTTTTTAATGAGCTGGTATCTGTACGACCCGTTGAGCAGTTCAAACCAGGCTTCTTTATGTATAGAGTAGGTACATAAAAGTAAAAGACAAGTAAGTAGAAAAGCATATTAGATCACGAGAGTACTAATTTTAAGGGATAGGAAAAATATAAAATACAATAGCTTTAAAGAAAAAGTAGAAATTGAAGGGATGTTCACAAATATCCTTCCAAATGAACAGAATAATGTCAGACTGCTTTGGAAACATTATGAAATGCTTTCCTAAAAACTCTTAGTGTTATATAGTGTTTCTTAGCTGTATATTCTTAATGGTAAATAGTTTCACTAGAAAGCACTTTGAGGAGATGAAGCTTAGCTTAAATTATTTTAATTCTTCCATTTCTTGACATAAACTATTTTTTTACCCTGTTTTTTATATCCTGGGCCTTACTGCTATCTCCAAAACCTTATTTACTCACTCTCCAAAAGGCAGGAATACATTCTGCTAAGTAAAGTATCTATTAATTAGTAATGAACTCCTGGAAGTCAATAAATAAAATAAATCTCCCAGTAATGCATCACAGTTATGTCTTGGTAGATGTTTGAATATAAGACCTAGATAACTTAGTTGGACTGCTGATGTGTTGACAAATATTTTATGTATCAACAATAGTAAAAAAGCAAATTTTAGTCTTTTTGAGATATCTTAGCCTGTAATTTGTATGTTTGTTTTGTTTTATAAGCATAGAGATTAGGAGCACAACCTCTGAAACCAAAATACCTTGGTTCTTATCCAATTCCTAGCTAGTTACTTCCTTTATCTGGTGCTTGGTCTTCCACTCTGTATCATGGAGCTCATAATGGTACTGATAAAGAGATTGTAGTGAAAATTAAATAAAATCAGGAAGATACCTGGCAAATAGTAAGCATTCTATGAATGATCACTCCTATAATTTTTTTCAAATAAAAATATATGATACATATTATATAATGACCCTCCCCATAAAGAAAAAAAAGAAAAAAGGAAAGAAAGAAAAAGAAAGAAGATGTATTTCAGATTCTGGACTACAAAGAGAAAAAAGAATAAAAGAATTTAACTTCAACACATTTTCTTTTGTTCCCCTAACTATTAACCTTGACAAAGGAGTGCTGACATTTTGGAGAAATGGACTTTTTGGTGAATATTACCATTTCTTTGTTCTTGCTTTTTACATTTACTGTGTCAACCAACAATCTAAGTGAAACCATACAAACGTTGGTGTCCAAAATGGAATAAAAGGTGATATTGGGATATGAGTAACAGAAATGGATTTTAAAATCCTGCATTTTATTTCCATGTATATCATTCACTTGGGCTGGAAAGAAACAAATTATAATCATAATTGAGTCAAGGCATTTTCAGAATTTTTCAGGTGTGCTGAAGTTCAATGTTCTTTTTAGTGCTAGCCAAAGGACCCAATGGATTTAAGAGAGTCATGGTCCAAGCCATTAACTGTCTCTTAAAATTCATGTTTATTATTCTAAGTTAGTAAATATGGATTGTCTTTCTTCAGCAAATGCCAACTCTGGAATTGTTTATTATCTATCTTATTAATACTTCCAAAAGGCTCTTTGACCTTAGAGTATCCTTCCTTTGCACAGACACTTGTATTTTCGACACTTCATAGCTGGCGATGCAACCTAGAATATTTTCCATGTAATGTCTAAAATTATTCTGAGATTTGCTGTCCAATGTGGAATTGCCAAGAATATTGAAGAGTGGCTTTGGGAATGGTACAACTTAGGCATAATTTTGTTGAAAAAGAAAAGAGAACACCAAAAATGAAAAGAAAATCCTTAAAGTGAAGTAAATGACAATTAAGGAGAAGTGGAGGGATGGAATCTGTGTGGCTTTTCAAAGTCTTGGCCCCTCACTTCCTGTGGTCAGCCCATTCCTCCACAAAGCTTTTTTGGTTTACTTGTTTCAGGCCTTTGGTCACATATATTTGTGACCTGTTGTAATAATAAAATCAACATGAAATGTGGTGTCAGCATCTTCTGTGGTATCCTCCATTGCCCTCCCAAGTCATGGAGGTGAAGGCCATGTGCATGCTGAAAGGCCAGGGCTGGGTGGAGGGCACCATCCACTTTGCACAGAAGAGAAGTGGGCCTTTTGTGATAATCAGGAACCAATTCAAGATTGACTGAAGTAAAGCATAGATTCCACATCCATCAATTAGGAGGTAATTCACAAGGCTATACCAGTGCAGGTCCTCACTTTAATCCTCTATCCAAAAAAAAAAAAAAAAAAAGGCGGGCCAAAGGATCAAGAAAGCCATGTTGGAGACTTGGGTAATGTGACTGCTGGTAAGGCTGGTGTGTCCAATATGTCTAGGAAGATTCTCTGACTGAACACTCAGGGGACTATTCTGTCATTGGCAGCACAATGGTGGTCCTCGAAAAACCAGATAACTTGAGCAAAGGTGGAAGTGAAGAAATTACACAAACAGGAAACATTGGCCGTCATTTAGCTTGTGGTGCAATTGGGATCCCCAAGAAAATATTCCCTAGGACGTGGTCTGAGTCCTAGTAATTCATGTGTTATTTTGTTAGTTGTAGAAATTTAATTTGATAAACATTAAACACTGTAACCTTAAAAGTGTAATTTGTGTGATTCTTTAGTTGGTTTAAGTACCTGTAATGAGAACTGATTCATGATCACTTGGAAGATTTGTTTAATTTTATAAAACTCATATTCAGTTGAAATGTCTATTTCAATGATCTCTGTATTTTACCAGGCTTAATAATCATATATGGGTCTTAAACTTAATTGTCTGAATTTCTTCAATCATCATTCAAGCCTGCAATAAACAAATACACCATATGGCATTAAAGTATCAAAATTGAAACTCTAACAAAACAAAACAACGTATTTGTAATGTAAACTCTTTGCTGAAGGACTTAAAGTACTCAGGGCTTATAATAATACTTACCTTTTCTATTTATTAATACGTCTCACAAATTCTAAGAAAACTTCTAAGAAATTGGAGATGGTGTTTTGTAGAAACAACCTAAAATGTGAAAGTTCATTCACAGTTACACAATAACTTGTTTTTAGTGAGTCCTTAGGATTTTCTATATAGACAATCACGTAGTCTGTGAATAAAGACAGTTTTAAGCATTTCTTTCTAAATCTACCTTTCTCCTTTAAATGTTATCAGTATTTACTTTGTGTTTTTCTGTTATATTTTTAGATTCAGATACATTTATAAGTGTATTTCTTCCCCCTGTGTTGATGTTTTATGCCTCTCCTGTGTCTGATAACATTTATTTCCTTAAAGCTTATTTTGTCTGATGTCAACATAGCTACTCCAGTTCTCTGATGCTACTATATTCATGGTGCATCTTCTTCCATCTTTTTCACTTCTAACTTATTTTTGTTTTTGAATTTAAAGTGTATTTTTTATATATCGTAAACAGTTGATTGTTGCTTTCTTGATCCAATTTGACTGACTCTGCTATATGTTTGGAGTATTTATTTCTTTCAGATTTCTGTTTCTCCCTTAATCTTTTCTTGTTCTGTTAACCATTATTTTAATATAGCAATTAATTCATGTATCACTTTGATTCTTCTATTAACTTTTAAACTATACTTCCTTGTGTTACTTTTTTGGTGGTTTCTGTAGTGATTTCTGTGTACATCTCTACCTTATCAATATCTACTTCAAGTTGATAGTAAATTGCTTCTGGCAAAATATCGGAAATTTTTATAAGTATAGCTCCCCACTCCTGCAATTGTTATCATATATATTATATCATATATACCATATATGATATAATATCAAACATATATATCAAATTTAAAGTCTAATGTTTAAAGACATGGGGCCTTTAAATAATTTAAGAAAAGAAGTAATATATTAGTTAATAGTAACAGAAGGGAAAAAGCAAAAATCATTAGACTTGCACGCTTTTATCTTTGTCATTCCAGCTTCTAAATTCTACACATTTTTTTTCAGAGCTGTCATTAGTAAAATAAAATGATATATTCTCTTATCATGGGAAACATATAATTTTTGTAAAGCATACTATTCTTGTAAGAATTCCAAATTTTTGTGATTCTATGGTGTTAACTTGGAATAGAGGTAATTATGAATTTGATATTATATTGTACACACAGAGAGAGACACATGCTGTATTAGCATTTTATATTGCTTTTCATTTTACTAAGCACTTCAACATGCCTTTCTCCATCTGGTTGTTTGAGGGATCTACTGTTACAGAGTATTACACGAGTTAAATATGTTCTGAGAGGTCAATTTTTCTGCCACAGATTATGTAGTCAAATTTCAAATATTGTCAAATTTAGTCACTTCTTTCACCATGAAATTATCAGCACATGGTCAAATCAATATTTTGATGCTATATGAAAGGCTTCATTTCTAATTTTTAAGGTAGTTAATAAATACTTTGTGTTTTGTTTTGTTTTGTGCCTTTGAAAGTATATGACAGAATTTTTTATGTAAACTAATGGGTCATGAGGATTACATGGTGAGGAATAAGATACTTTGTTCAAACAATGGGAGAGCTTTGATACAGTGGGCATCAATATGATGTAATGCAAAGCAATTTATAATGTGCTTATCAAAGATCCAAAGTGCACTGATTATAGAGTGAAAGCTCTTGGAAATAAATTATGAAAGGATTCAAATGAAGACACACGTTTTCATGACTGTGCCTCGTTTCCAGAGCCTGGTGATAGTCCTGTTGTTCTCAGCATGTACTTGAGGATGACCTCATTGGTCACATTGCTGCATTCAGCTATCTGGCACCTAGATGGCAGCCTACAAAATATAAACACAGTGCCTTCAAATGGACCATAAAGCCTGACTAAAATCTACAAATTAGTAATAGAAATACCTGTTACACCATTACATCATTTGGGAACATCTAGCAAATGACTCCCTGATGTGTTTACTTGGAAAAAAATAGTGTGTGTGTGTGAGAGAGAGAGAGAAAGAGAGAGAGAGAGAAATGTGCATGAATGTGTGTGCAAAACTTATTTTATGTTTCTTAAAATGTAAAGTCTTATCACAGGAGTGTATGCCAACAGAAAGTGGACTTGAGAAGGACAGTGTTGGAGAGCATGCTTTGATTATCAGTCATATTATGTAATGAGACATTTGGAACAAGAGCTATAGTTCAGAACTCAGTGGACAGGAACAATTCAGTGCACCTTCAGAAATTAATAAAAGCTTTTTTGTCTTGTGGATAGTAGTGACTCCCACAAATGTGTTACCATTGATCTGTTTTAGCAATGACATTTAATCTTGTTTTAGGAGACTCTTCCCTAAGGTTGAATGAATACTGCTGTCTTTTGATTTAGGATGCTTGAAGCCTGTGAAGAGAATTTAAAAAAAAGAAAAGAAAAAAGAAAAGAAAAGAAAAGAAAGAAAAAGAAAAAGAAAAAGAAAATTTTTAAAAAGGCCGTGTTATCTTCTTAACCATCTAAGATTTAGCAGTTCAGGCAGATTTCCTTCTCTTCAGGCCTTACATGGGATTTGCCTCACACATAGCTTCATGGAGAGAAGCCAGTGATGAGAAGATGTAGGTGCCAGCAAATTTAATTATGATAGATGAAGCATGGTTTCAAATAAAGATTTATTCTCATTTCAGAACTTCATATTCTAGTTGACCTTATTTCTTGAGAATAGAAATCTGGGATGCAGGTCCCCTGAATTATCTCTAAAGCATTATCATAAGAAAAACGTGCCTACTGCGGTGTTTGTCAATCAAGAGACAGCTTGCGTGGGGTATCTGTCAACCCAGATATAGAAGCAAGGAAAATGGATGAGTCACATTTTTATGCCCCCTTGAACTACCTTTCTATTATTTAATATAAATATAAAAAGTATTTCTCGAAAGGATTCATACTGAAAGAGAAGCCTCTTATGATCTACTCCTTGCCTGGGGAGATATCATGAGGAAGAAAGTGTTTGTCAGTATTAACTCTTTCAAATACTGTAGCTGGCACGAAAGTAAACACAGGAGGGGAAACCATCCTGAATTATGGATGTTGTGTCCTATTTTCATGGCACCAGGTGGGAATGTTAACACTTAATCAGTCTCTCTGGCATTATTTCCCGTCCATATTGCCAACTTTATCACCGTGAAAAATGCTTTGATCCTCTTCTGTGGTGTCAAGAACAACAGGCCACAGCATCAATGACATTCTAATCAGTGGGGTATCATTTCACATTAGTTGTTATCAGATATGATATTTCACTAATGCATTTTGACAACATGTAGCACAATACAGGGGCCTCTCTCTCTCTTGATATAGATATAGGTATGTAGATGCTGATATATATATCTCTTAAAATGGAGATTAATCACAGAACGCTTTTGTTTCTCTCACTGTTTAAGACTTTGAAGACAGAAAGAAATATCCTCTTTAAAAATGTGCTACCTCTTCCTCCTTAAAGTGTCTAATGTGCTTTTACAGAAAATGAACCAAATCCGTGGATTTTTGAACACACATGACCATTACACGTATTAAAACAATGCCCAGACTGAAATGCTCAGAACTGGAAAATGTTAACATTCTACACAAGTACCAGTTGGTAACTACAACTGTAAAATAATAACAAAAGCTCCTTTTTAGTAAGTACCTTCTCTGTATTAACACCTTATGAATGGTCATTTCAGTGTTCATGACTGCTCTTTGAGGTAGACATTTCTGTATTCACTATGCACCTGTGGAAATTAAGTTCAAAGAAGTTGAATAACTTCGACATGATCACTCAAAATGCAGCAAAACCCTGATTCTCCCAGAGATCCAACTTTACCATCTTCATGCACTTTCTACTGCCATTCAAGGCCACCCTCTCTACCTTTTTAAAATCTATTATCCAATTGTCAAATTATTCTAAATTTAGAAAAATTAGAAAAAATAGGAATTCTTGGCCATAATTGAAAGAAAATGTTGCAGTGTGATCTAAAATGATGGTCACAGAAAGTCAGCTTGAAATATTTTAGAATAGCTCCACAATTAGATTTTTTTGTCTTTGGAATTGCCTTTTTTTCTTTTTTACACTGTTTAATAATCAGTTAAGAGAACTAGGAGGTATAGCATACTAGCATTTTCAACTAGCAGGAAAGAAAATAAAGAATTGATAAATATTAATGTGTTGTAGATCCAAGACAGATTTGGAGCACAAGAAAATTTCAAATCTAGGTATATTTGAATCAGGCTCTGTGTTGCCAAAGAGCAGGGCATTATTGACAAATGCGAGCGGGAAAGGATATGTCTAAAGAGAGAGTTGAAGAGAAATAGCAAAATTCCATAAAAAATTAACAACCTACCCACTAATTCCAAAAGGACCAGTCCTAATTGTATACATTGATGAAATGTATCTTGATATATATTGACCTGTAAAGTCAGAACTATGAGATATCCTGGATAGAAAACAAAATTTTTGCCTTAAAATATTAAGAAAATGTTAAGGCTTCCCCATTTCCCCTCCAAAATGTACACAGCTTTTATTTCTAATAATGCAAACTATTAGTATGAATGCATTCTATCTACTCAGTATGTAAGACAGACTAGACATTTTCCTTAGATTATTTTTACAGTTAAAAAAAGTTAGAGAGAACATTTTGTATCAGACTAAAAATAATTCAAACAGATGAGGTAATGCATTCTTTTGCATCACTTCTACATAAGCAATATTCTTTGAGGTTTCTAAGTGGCTTAAAAGGCGATTTTATAGGTTGAAATATTGTCCTTCCTAGTTTTATGGCCAGAGCAAAACAGTACTCGTCTGGAATGCATATAATATTGCACACAGGGTTAATTAGGTTAGGGATGAATTAATTTGTAACAATTTCCGTTATTTGACAGGCATCAATAATATAGTATATTACTTGCATTCCAGACATCAGCATACTGCCATGACCCAGTCAGATTCAATTTGAGAAAATCTTGGATCAGATGAATATTTTATTATTGATTTTTTATAACATCATATTTTACAATCAGGCTTGGTTATAAAACACCATAATACCTTGAGGAGATATTTTAGAAAGCTATACTGTTGATGAATGGAAATCATACTTTTTGGAGTGAAATGGAAACTTACCGTTCTCTTCCTGGAATGAGATGTTAAGGTATAATTTTGTATATTATTAACATCTATTAAAGAAGTTTCTTTTCTAAGCAATCTCCCGATCCTTTGATTGGATGTTTTAGTCACAGGGGAGGGCTGGGATATGATGATAGTTTGTATAACTTGGTTGTCTTGGCTTCTTTTCAAATCGTTTCCTTTTCAGACTATTTCAGTTGAGTAATTTGACTTCTACTAGAAATCCCTCCATGTATCCAGGCCACCATTCCTTTGCACAAAATGATCAGATAAAGTATATGACTTTGCACATAAATGATCAGATGACAGGCTAGCTTGATACAGAAAGGGTATGTTGTTAGTACTTATGCTTAATTGCATTGCATCTCCAAACAAGAGCTTACATTCATCAAAAACCTATTTGTAGAACTTTTAGTTTTGGAGATGCCAAGCTGAATCTACTCACAATGTGTAAATATACAAAAATGACACTACTGGAGAGTGATAGAGTAAAAAAGCACAAGAATTGATATTAGTAATGAGTTTTCTTGTAGAATACATATTTGAAAATGTGTAACACCTCACACAAATGCTTAAACTCTGTGAATTGCATTTAAACAGTTTTTTGGAATCAGAATTACACACACACACGCACGCACGCACACACCCGTCCCAAAAGGAATGACAAATGTCAGTGTTCCTTAGGCTAAAATCTGATAGCTCAAACTACACATCCCCAAGTCTTACACTTCTCATATTTCATTCAGAATATTTTACTCTTGCCCATGCTTTTCTTGAAATTATTGACTCTAGTATGCATATATCCCATTCATCACTCCCTATATCTCCTTCCCAGTATCACTTACCCTTTCCAGGTTACAAAACGTAGGCAGTTTTCCAAACGAGCAAAGGGAAAATAAGAGAGGGACAGACCAAGAAACAAACTCTTAACTATAGAGAACAACTGATGGTGACCAGAGGGGAGGTAGGTGGAAGGATGGGGGAAAATAGGCAATGGGGATTAAGGAGTGCACTTGTTATGATGAGCACTGGGTGATGACGTATGCAAGTGTTGAATCATTATATTGTACACCTGAAACTAATATAGCACTGTATGTTGACTATACTGGAGTTAAAATAAAATATAAAATCTAAAAAAATTTTAAAAAGCCAACATACAAGCAAAAAACCAAAATGTAGGCAGTTTTCTAAATTTCTATTCATAAGTGTAATGTCTCTTTTTTCTCAGTTGTTTCTTCCTGTAAAATCTAAGAACTTTGGTTAGAGAGAGTGAGAGTGGAAGCAGGAGTAGGAGAGAGATCATGAGGGGAGCCCATACTGTGAAATGGCATGTGTACTAGCAACCCAAAATGCGAACACACACACACCCACACACCCTACCTGTATGTGTACATGTATGCATATATTAGTGTTACTTTGTTTCAACAAACATTAACTACCAACTTTGCATCAAGTAGTGTTAGGATATCTAATATACAAAGATATATAGGGCAAAATTCCTCTTCTCAATGAACTTTCAGTGAAATAAGGTTGAGAGCCCCGCAGAGAGATAATGAGAATATAACATACTAAGATTGAAGTATACGTAAGAGTTAAAATTACAGACAGAAGGTAGGATACAAGTCAGGATCGTGAGAAAACTGAAACTGGAAGAGGCTAAGCACAAGGATACCACCCATAGAACCCTGTTTGGAGGAGGGGCCTTGACCAACTTGTCCCTTCAGAAGACAGGCTGATCCTTTGAGGAAATGGGGGCCTCAGATTGTGCAAACTGATGCCATGAAATGTTGAAATAACTTCTCTCTCTTTTAATGCTAAGCAGCCATGTAAATTCCCTAAAAGATTAGCAGGTTTTCAGTAGAGTCTCATGATGTAACAAATTGCTCTTAATCTGCTTTCTATAAATATCTGTAGAAATGAATTTAAAATACTCTTAGGTTTATCTCTAAAGTAATGGTACATTATACATAGATATAAGGCATTTACAAATAAGATATTTTTCTGTTATTGTAAAAAAAAAAGTATGTATTTAAGCAATGGCTATGTTCCAAGTATTCAGAATTCGGAGCACTAGAAATTTCTAATATTGAAAAAATTGTATAATTCTAAGATGGGTAACTCATTGTTTTATTTGTATTATTATACACCATGCTTTATCAGTAATGTTTAGAAGAATAATAGGCATACACGCATGCACCTAGAATTCAAATAGAAAATAATGGGGGAAACCAGATGCAAGTGCCAACTCCCTGCCGTTAGGCTCCCCAGACACCCCAGCCTTTCACTTCATTTGGCGGAGCGGCATTTCTGTGGACTCCAGCTGTGGTCAGAATAGTGTTCATCTTATGCTATTCTCTAGTGTCCCAAAGGTGTTTAATTTTCAAGTTATAGTTGACACAGAGGAATAGAAATTCACCAAATGAAAGAGTAACTTGAGATAAGAAACTAAAGGTGACTACAGGGATATTATCTTTGCTTTAGGGGAAACATATTTTCCAATGTAATCATTGAACCATCTTGTGTCATCTTGTAATCCTGGGAGACCAATGCTAAATAGATGAGGAAGTCTATTTATCCTAGATTATGGGATTTTAAATAAAACTATCCTGTGATTTTTTAAGCCATGGATCTACATGGCAAGAGTTTTTAATCCTTGTTTAAATTTAATTATATGCTTGTTTAAGATCTTAATTAACAAAAATTAGTTTTAGGTTACCAGCAGTGAATATAGAGATGCAACATCACAAGAAGTATCTGGAAGTCTTTTACAACTTCTGAAAAATCATTAATGGATTTTATGTGCAAACATGTTACTATTGAGTAAAAAAAAAAAATTATTCATGTGATGAATAAGTAACAACCTATCTCTATGAATAAATGCTACAAATTTCTCTATAAAGTAAAATTAAAAAGGAAATCCTAAAACAGAATCAACATCATACTAGCTATTGAAAAGTCAGTTCTCGGGGTGCCTGGGTGGTGCAGTCATTAAGCGGCTGCCTTCGGCTCAGNATAAATGCTACAAATTTCTCTATAAAGTAAAATTAAAAAGGAAATCCTAAAACAGAATCAACATCATACTAGTCAGTTCTCGGGGCGCCTGGGTGGTGCAGTCATTAAGCGGCTGCCTTTGGCTCAGGGCGTGATCCCAGCGTTCTGGGATCGAGTCCCACATCAGACTCCTCTGCTAGGAGCCTGCTTTTTCCTCTCCCACTCCCCTTACTTGTGTTCCCTCTCTTGCTGGCCGTCTCTCTCTGTCAAATAAATAAATAAAATCTTTTAAAAAAAAAAGTCAGTTCTGTACCTATAGCAATTTCTAGAGAAAAGAATGATAGCTAATATAAATCTTCTGCTCCTTCATGAGGACATTCGTACAACTAATTTGTCATATTAGAATGTTCCCAGAATTCAGCATGGGAACATGTCTGTAGAGTAAAATATTATCAAAAGTATATGCATGCCAGGTTAAACTGACTGAGGAAAAAATTGTTAGTTGCTCAGAGATCTAGGCTGTGAGTATAATGGGAATGACAGGTGAGCTGAAGGAAGACTTGGTGTCAAGTTCTTCTCTACCACCTTCTGAAGTTGGGCTCTGGGACAAGTTCCCTTAACATAAGCTAGCGCCCAGCTAGATAGGCCACTCAGGACTGGAATACAGGTCTGTTCAGGTTTCGGTCTTGCGGTTGCTTCTCCTCCTACACGAAAGGATAGAGTTGAATATAGAAGCTGCACTTCCGCTTCAAGNTTCCGCTTCAAACTAAAAAAATAGTAAGTTAGACATTTAAATATTAAAATAAGTGAAAATAATTTCTCCTCTAAGAAATGTTCTAAAGCCAGTTTATTAATTCAATAGTTCCTTTAAATGTCTGCTATTTCTCTTTAGAAGAGCTGCAATATTCTATTTGTGGATCGCTTGTGAGTCTGTGGAATGTTTGATTTATTACCAAGTTTGATTAAACAGAAAGGTTAGAGATAAACATAAAAGAGTACAATAGAACCTTGAAAACCTGCTTGGACAAAGGGGCAGACTTTGAAGGATAAATAAATTACTGCATATAAAATTGAATCTTTAAATATTGAATTAATAAATGTTTTTACATAGACTTCATGTTGTGCTACTTTTGAAAAATCAAAACAATGGAAAAGATTAGTTAAAATAGCATCTATAAATGGCATTAAGATTCTTGAAAGAATGTTATTTGCAATGCTTAGCTGCTATTCCTAGTGCTGTTATGGCATTTGGATGAATAAATATATTGTCTTCTGTTAATTTAAATCTCTAAGACCTTAAATGATGTGACACTGAAGTACCTTATTTCTCAGGTTTCAATTACCAAGAGTTAAGTATGGAATTTTGGTAGAATTATATACATTTTGTCATAAACTATTTAAATGAATCTGCTTTATTGGAAAAGTCCATTGAAAAAAAGCAATAACTGTATCAAAAAAAACCAGTATATACTTATCTTATTCAGAAGAGTTTCGTATTTGGCATCAAGGAATTATTCAAGTGTCCATTGGGTCTTTGGAAATAAGGCTGTGATCACCTAAAAGAGCTGCCAATTATTGCCATATGTGAATGTGGTTTTGTAATCTGGACACTTATCCCCTAGGATTTGGACTAATAGCTCTAGTCTTTTACTTCTCATTAACTGTCAGAAAAGCTATCAGACAGGGGAGACATTGGTCAGTGCCAACATGATACAGATTTGGACAAGTGGCTGAAAGTTAAAAAGATCAGTATCACCTTAGCAACAGTCTGTACTTACAGAGAAGTAAGACTCAGGGAAACTAAAGAATTTCAAAGTCAGATTTATTTTGAAGCTCAGTAAAAGAAAGATCCTTCAAGAAGTGAGGACAAGATGTGTAGAGCAGTCAGCCAAGTTTGTAAGTGTTTGCTAGTGCATATGGCAGCCAAAATAAATAAATAAAAAACTTCCAGTATTGGGGGTGGGAAGAATGAATCTGAATAAAGAAGCAAAGAGGATTTGTAGAAATCATTTCCAATTTGTAGAAATCATTTCAATTACCTCTGAGGGGACCCATTCTGTGTCGGTCATTCCACCAATAAATATAAGGATTTCAAAGAAGGATAAAGGTATTAGTAGTGTGTAATGAGATGAGCTGGCTATCAACAAAGAACCAAGGGCAAAACACTGCTTTGGTTTGTCTGTCTTAAATAAAAAGTTGTGTAGACATGAGGTATCTATGGAAATCTCCAGTGTCACAAAGATATAGTTGGAAATATTGGATGCAGTGGACTGGCTGAATATCTATCAGTAATGTACTTGGGCAAGAGGGTATTCTTTTATGATTTATTTTTGTGAATCCTTTGGGAAAAATATAGAATTTTAAAGGAGAAGGATGTTGCAATCATATTTTAAGGAGAAACAAACACCTAATACACCTCAAAAGTTGAAAATTAAGAAAAGGCAAATGTGATTTAATATTGTTCAAATACATGAGAAATCTATTGATTTATGCCATAGATTTTAGAAATGTTTATGTACATTATGTATGTTTAATTACTTATGTAAATGTATATTAATATTTATTAATTCTAATATGTATTTGAAACTTACTATGCTCTCATTTAATTCCTGTAAAATCCTGTTAGGACTCTTTTTCTGTCCCCATTTTATAGATACAGAGAAACTGATATGAAAAGACTTTGTAACTTGCTCAGTTACATAGGTAGTAAGTGACGGAGTCAAGATTTGAACCTGAGCAGTCCAAAACTGTGTTCCTACAATTATAATATGCAAATCAAAATAATAACTCCTATTGATTTTCCAGCATTGACATAGCATTTTAAATTGTTGGTTCAATAGTCATGGTATATTTTTGTTGATCTGCTCATAAATTCTCTCCTTTTTTGCTTTGGGATAAATAGTGTATATTAGCAAAATCAGGCAAATGTTGGAGTCCATGGAACAATGGTTTTCTGTTTTTGAATCCAAGTATCTGGTTCATTCGCAAATCAAAATCAATATTCTGTTCTGAGAAGAAGAATCACCCAACTCAGTAAAGACACTGTTTTTCTAATGTGTCTGTGACCTGGAAGGTTTCTCCACCAATATTTTATTGTAATGTTTTTACATTAAAAACAACAATAACAACAACTATGGGTTGCTTAATCATGTTGGCTTCCCTGGAAACCCATATTTTTCACAACCAATTTCATCTGTTGTCAATAAACAAAAGCCTATATGACAGAGAAGACTTAAGTTGGCATTTTTCTTAACATGAAAATATTGGAATCAGTTTTTTTAGAGTACAAGTGTGATAAATGCTACACAGTTTAGTACAACAAATGCTTACTTGGCTAACTCAATACAACATATCCAAACTTAAATGGTGTGTCCTTACTTATATATCCACTCATTCCCTAAATCAGAAAATAGGACTAGCACCCAACAACTTGAACAAGAAACTTAGGTGCCAGTTCTTATGGATTCTTCCACCTTAGGTCTGCATCTATTCTATCTCCAACATCTGTTAGTATTATCTAGAAAATATATCTCAAATGAATACACTCCTTCTCATGGTCATAACTATTTCTCTATCTATGTCATAACATATCTGATTTGGATTATTTTAGTAGTCCCTGTCTACTCCATTCTTGACTCCTTTTGATGTATCCGTCCCAAAGGAGCAAGAATGATCCCTTCAAAATGTAAATCTGATTATGGTGTACCTCATGCATGAAACCTTTCAGTGACTTCCCACAGCACTTACTACATAAAAACAAACCCTTATTATAAACTTCACAGCCCTGAATGTCCTGGTTTGTCTGCATACCTCCCCAGACTGATTTGGGGTTCTCTGCTTTGGCTATACAAACTCACAAAACTCTTGCCTCAAGGTTTTCACCCCAGAATGATCTGTTGGCCACTTTTTGCTTCTGTCTTGTGCATATCACACAAACCTTGTAGTGTTTTTGTATGTATCACAGAAAATGATAGTCCTCACTTCTAAGGCTAGATGATATACGTATCATAGTTATTATTATTCAATTGGAAATCCACCTACTCCTTTTTGTTCTAAACTAACTTAATATCTTCACTTAGGAAACAAGTTTTCTTTAGGAAATATACATTATGTTTTCTTTTACCCTGGGGATATGTTTAAACATAATTCAATAATTTTTTTTCAAAAGAAATGTTTAGAAGAAACTTAGAGGCTTTATTTCTAGTTTTTAAGTATAATTTATGATTACTATTAATCACATATATAATTACATATTATGCATATATTTCACATATTACATTATATATTTCTGCATTCAGCACCTAATGGAACACATACATAATTTTTTAAATTGTCCATCTTCTTCCATTTTTTTCATCATGAAACTTTATAGTTGATTCATAGCGTGAGACTGATTATTTAAAGGGAAATTTATTCTGAGATGTTTATGAGTGGTTGAACCTAGGAATTGTCCATGGGAAGTGTTATAATGGGACACTGCTATGGAGAGTTGAATAAGGCTTTCATTCTCCTCTCAAAATGTATTAGTTGCTTTTTATGAACCAAGCATTCTAGTAGGCACCAAGGAATAAAGGGGGGAAAAAGTCCATGAGGTGCTCATTATTTTATCTTTCATAACACTGTAATATAATAGGAGTTGAGTTTTAAGGAGTATAATGTTATTGATACATACGTTTTGTGAAAGCACGATTATATCTTCAGTATTTCCTTTATATGTAAGTCTAATAACTACATTGCTTTACAAGACGTGCCAGTTATCAAATGAGTTGAGCACAGTTTGGAAGGAAGGGTTTCAGGTAGTAGGGAATTTCTCTGGCCTGTGGATCGTGCAACGTGAAGGCAATCAGAATGGATGCTGGACTATGCTCTCAGGAGATTTCAGGTATCACTGAACATGAACGGAATTTTGTGTAGTTACAAAAATGTATTCTGTGTTTTAAGTATAGCTCCCTACCATATATCATCAAATAAACTGAAGGTACTATGAAACCAAGATTTCCTCAGAAGGAAAAGGGTATGGATCCAGCTGTTATAAGTTATGTGCAGGCATTTTAGATATATGTTTTCCAGTCCTAATTAATAAAAAATTGACTAGTCTCTAAATCTGTTGTTACTTAGTTGGGCCTCATGTACAATCAGAGCGACAAGTACAGATTGGCAGCAGTGAGGAAGACTTGGCTAGGCGTCTTTTCTGAAGTGCATCAAATCTACCCCAATGTCTTGGGAAAAGTGTTTTCTTGTTTTTTGGGTTTTTTTTTTTTTTCCCACTCTTGTTGGTATCCTGAGCAGTTACTCTTCAATATACACTTTGAAGATCTCCAAATACAATGTTATATTTTAGTGAAAATCACCTACCAATTGTATGATAGATAAAGTTGAATATTTTACTTTCCTAGGCTTCTTGAGAGTTCTAAATGTCCAGAAAACTAAAGCAATAAAGTGGAATTGCATTAGCCTTTTTAGGTTTTGATTAGAAACTATTTAAGGGTATGCCTTTTTCCCCCTACACAATAAGGTTCCTTGTTTCAGCTGATAACACAGAGAGAGTAGAAAATGTATTCTCTGGGGGCGCCTGGGTGGCACAGCGGTTAAGTGTCTGCCTTCGGCTCAGGGCGTGATCCCGGCGTTGTGGGTTCGAGCCCCACATCAGGCTCCTCCGCTATGAGCCTGCTTCTTCCTCTCCCACTCCCCCTGCTTGTGTTCCCTCTCTCGCTGGCTGTCTCTATCTCTGTCAAATAAATAAATAAAATCTTTAAATAAAGAAAAAAGAAAAAAAAAAGAAAATGTATTCTCTGGTAAGCAGGCCGCAGTCCTCTGCAAAGACATCCAGCTCACAAATACCTTTCTCATAGACCACCAACCATGAAGCATTCCCTCTTCCTAGTGACTAGAATTTTCCTCCATCAGAGCCATTCACCTGGCTAGACATAGGCGTAAGGTATTGTTGAAGAAAAATACTATCCACCGTTACTTCAACAAAATGAGGGAAGCAATTTCTCTGTGTGCCCTGTAAGACCTGCCTACTATCTTTATAGTCACACCGTATGCATTTTTTGCATTAATTTTAGGGTGCTGGATTCACTGTTGACCTGGCTTTAGTGATCGCTTTTAAATTTTACAGAATGAGAAGGCAACGGATACAAAGCCCATAAATATCTGTGTCTAGGAAATCCTCAGACTTAGATTTCATTTCTGGTTACAACACTTAGAGGGATAAGCAGCCAATGCACTTAATATCATTAAGCCACAATCATCTCCTCAGGAAAAGTAGATAATACCTGTCTCACATGATCGTTGTAAGTACAGAAGTGAAGTACAAGTGCAGTGCTAGACATGGAGGAGATTTTCAGTAAATGGTATTTATTATATTACATGGAGGTGAGAACTATTTTCTTCAAGTGGTTAGATCTGGGGAAGGTGCTGCAAGCTGGTAATGCAATCTGCCTGGGTCATTGTTGTTGTTGTTTTCCCCAAATTTTTATTTAAATTCCAGTCAGTTAGCATACGGTGTAGGGGCGCCTGGGTAGCACAGTTGTTAAGCATCGCCTTCGGCTCAGGGCGTGATCCCAGCGTTCTGGGATCCAGCCCTGCATCAGGCTCCTCTGCGGGAGCCTGCTTCTTCCTCTCCTACTCCCCCTGCTTGTGTTCCCTCTCTCGCTGGCTGTCTCTATGTCAAATAAATAAATAAAAATCTTTTAAAAAAATAAATAAAAACATACAGTGTAATGTTAGCTTCAGGTGTAGAGTTTAGTGATTCATCACTTATATATAACACTGCCTCGGTTTTCAAAGCTTGCTGGCATAAGATGTGACTTAATGTCTCATCCCCTGTCTAATCCATCACCTCTCTAGCCTCGTGTGCAAGATCTAAATTCCTAAATTTGCAGAATATGAAAAGACAGTCAACCTAAAAGAATTTCTAAAGTCAATCAACAAAATTTAAATAACAATTCCAAAGGGTGGGTGGAATATATAATGATCTCTGTCTTGAAAGGACACTTGCAAAATCTACTCAATGGTTTTAATTAGAAACACACACACACACAGACCTCTTTCTCCTTCCTTCTCTCCCTCTCCCCTTTTCTTTTTCTTTCTGGCTCCCCACCACCCCCTCCCTTCAAGTGTGACAACACTAAGCACAGGTGACCAAATCTGAAATTATGTAAAATGACCAAATAGAGTGGACAAAACTGGCAGATGTCCCCCTACTTTTGTTCTTTGTCTTTATGTTCCAAACTTCTCATGTATCCCAGTTATTTATACTAGAAAAGTGATGTATGTTTGCCAGCCATAAGCAATGCAGTTTAATATTTCTACTGTCATATTTTCTCATATTACTTCCATTCTTTCTGCTCTTTAGTTCTTCCTTCCTCTTAGATGAATTTAAGTTCATTTAATCTTCTTATCCTTTTTATTCAATATATCTGTCTCCTAAGTCAAATGTAAAGTTCTGGATAATAAAGACTAACTATGCAGAAAAAAAAAATGGTTGTCTCTATATTTAGAAATTAACCCCTTTAAAGAATTCAAACCTGGTCCTTTTATTTTTCTTCTTTTTTAAAATATTTGTAGATTTATTAGAGAGAGAGAGAGACAGAGCTTGAGCAGGGGAAGGGGAAGAGGGAGAGAGAATCATAAGCAGACTCCACACCCAGTGCAGAGCCCAACTCATTCTCACCACCCTGAGATCATGACCAAAATCAAGAGTTGGACACTTAACTGACTGAGCCACCCAGATGCCTCACCCCTTTTTATTTTTGTAACACCATTAAATCCTATGCTCTATTGGTATGTCACCTGCCCATGAGATTCTTCTCTGTAATTTGAGAAGTTCATTTCTACCTCAATTAGGGAGAGATATTTTGTATTTTTGACATACACATTTTTTTTTAAAGATTTTATTTATTTATTTGACAGAGACAGAGACAGCCAGCGAGAGAGGGAACACAAGCAGGGGAAGTGGGAGAGGAAGAAGCAGGCTCCTAGTGGAGGAGCCTTGATGTGGGGCTCGATCCCATAACTCCGGGATCACGCCCTGAGCCGAAGGCAGACGCTTAACCGCTGTGCCACCCAGGAGTCCCGACATACATATTTTTTTAAATTTTTTAAAATAATTTTTATTTTGTTATATTAGTCACTATACAGTACAACCCCAGTTTTTTATGCAATGTTCCACGATTCATTATTTGCATATAACACACAGTGCACCATGCAATATTTGCCCTCCTTAATAGCCATCACCGACCTATCCCAATCCCCCACCCCCTTCCCCTCTGAAGCCCTCATTTTGTTTCCCAGAGTCCACAGTCTCTCATGGTTCATTCCCCCTTCTGTTTACCCCCCCTCATTCTTCCCTTCCTTCTCCTACAGATCTTCCTATTTCTTATGTTCCATAAATGAGTGAAACCATATGATAATTTGACATACATATTTTGATATACATATATTCGCATATATGTCATATGCAAATTGACATACGCATGTGAAACCTCATAGTGACATTTTTTTCTTTGAAAACTTCGTATTCTTATGCAGGAAGAAAAATAATTATTTCTTGAATAGAATGGAACTAATTTTATGTAAAATTCCAGTATATGGACATGCTACCTGTACAGTTATGAAAATTTATGTCTTCTCTCTCAGTTTCAAAATAGATGATTCGTTAAAATTTTTACAAAAAACTTATCTGGCTAATGGTTTTGTTGATCCCATGGACATATATTCATGGGCTTCTATTTGCTTTTTATGTTTTCTTTGTGAAGTTCATTCTTACCCGCTTAGGAAATGAAATTTCAGAGTATGTTGAGTAGGAATCCCCCTTTTTATCTTGGGGCAAAGATTTACCATAAGCATAAAAATACATGATAAAAGATACCCTAGAATTACACTAATTCATTTTTTTCTACGTTATCTTTCAAATGTTAGCCATGAAGTTACTCAAAGCAAATATTGGATACTTTTAAATTGCACACTTCTAGTTAGTAATATTTTATGATCATAAAGTGAATACTTAACGGATAAATGACACATTATAGGTTTCTTTTCAATCCATGACTTTTTGACCACAATATTATCAAACAGTCATTTTAATAAATTTCACAGGTAAAAATGGGATGGAAAGCTGATAGGATTATAAGAAGTGTTAAGATACAAATTTGAAAGTTGCAGAGGAGTTTCCTCAGGATAAAAATGGACATTGTTTTAAAATAAACTTACCTAGAAAGTAAAGTAAATCTAAAGGACTCCGATAAAATATAATGGTGTCACCATTTTTCAAAATTCTAGATGGTGATCTTCTCTTTTGGAGAGTGGATAATTAACAGTACAAGTAAGATGACAAATATTTTTGCATTGTGTCTTGCAGCATCCACAGAATTTTGTTTTATTTTGTTTTTCCTCTGAGTCTTCTATCTTTTATAGGTTTCCTTTAAATCCTGGATTTTAAAAATTGTGCTATTTTCTGTATAAGTGTTCCCAAGTGAGGTATAGTTACTTGAGATCAAAAGTGTGAAATTCACATTAGTGGAGCTATCAACATTTGCAGTCAACGATAATTTTCCCCCATGATGCATTTTTTAAAGAAGAGAGGAGAGGAAAAAGGAAACACCTAGAGCAGTATAATAGAAACAAGAACTAATAAAACCATGGGGGGAGTGTATGTGAGGCTGTGTATGTGAGTGTGTGTATGTGTGCATATGTAGTGAGAGTGAGAGAGATTTTAATGTATAAATCTAAGCCACATACATATAATATGCATAGTTAGTTTCTTACTTTCATGACATGTACCTAAAGCTCAGATTACACACACACACACACACACACACATACAGTGTTCATTGACTGAAATGTTGTGATATTTTTGTGTGTACATGATACAGTCTTTTCGCTTCTAAAACCTTTTGTTTTTGTTTGTCATTAGATAGGTGATAACATTAATAAGAAAATATAGATAAACAATTAAAAACAGGATTACATATTTATTATTTTTTCCTGCTTTTTTCCCATTAAAATAGCATAAGCACCTTTCTGTGCAAGACATCAACTCCATCAGATAAATGTATGAATATAACATAATTTATTTGTAAAAATGTATGAATATGACATAATTTAACCACCTTTCTAATTTGAGACATTCTGTTCTTTCTGATTTGTCAATATCATAAATATATCTTTGTGTATATAAACACACACAGGACCTAATTGTTCTTTGTGCATTCATATGCATTAGATCCTTGGGAGATCGCATCTAAGGTTTTCATGATTTGTGTCTCAAAGTCCTACTCTGGGTGATTGCAAATCTATTATAGAAATTATATTCTAAAATTAGTTTACAAATGTATTTATTGGACTGATGACCTCCCCATGCTGTAGCTACAGTTCCAGGGCAGACTGGAAAATACTAATCTGTAGTAATTCTTAAACAGAGAAGTGATTTACCTTCTCCAAAATTCCTTCCTAGAAATAGTTCTCTTAGACATTCCAGTGCTATTCTGGTCTAAAGAAGACTTCTGGCACTATTGTTGAAAGTCTTTTCCAGGGTGTCTCTCAGTATGCCCTGAGTATAGATTTGGGTCCTATGCATTTATAGCTTTGGGTCCTATGCATTTTACATTCACCCTATAAAATCCCATAAAAATGATTTTCTCTTTCATATTCCCCCTCTCTCTCTCCTTTTCCCCTCTTTCAGTATTTACCTGTCTATCACGTACATATGCCTGTGAATTTGTAAACTTAGTTAATGGGTAGCATTCTCTGGGCATTGATAATTGAGGACAGAAAAGCTCAAGCAGTGCTACTCTTAGGATTCACAGTGCTTCCCTGAAGTGGAAGACAACAGCAAAGCTGGCCAAACGCAGCATCCTTGGGATGGGGGGCTGTTTTAATATTCTCTTTGTGGCCAGCGTGCATTGGACATATTTCAGTTTTACTGGCACCTGTCTGGCTAATTCTGATGGAACAACAACAAACACAATAAAGTCTTGTTACGAAGCTATCTTTGAGCCACACCAGATTGTGATTGATTCTGTTGTGTTTAATGGTGTGGTGGCATTTTGCCTTAGGCCTTTTTTATTGAACAGTGGAAGGAACAGAAGAAGGAAACACTTGATCACTTTGTAAATGCTGCACATTGCAGGCAGGGTTTAATGACTGAACGTAGCCGCTTCCAGTGTATTGAAATGCCTCAGCCTTGCCTCAAAGCATTGTACCTCTATTCAAATGGCAAAGAATAGAGTTCCTGTAAGATTGTGGAGTGCAGCTCATTTTGGGTATAAACAGTTGCTTTGACCTTGTACGGGCAAATAGACCCTGTCAGGCCTGGAATTGCAAGGCCAGGAAATCATCTGTTTAGTCAGTGCTGGTTCTGGTCATTAGTTTCTGTTTATGGCTGGGAATTGATAATATAGCCCTGTGTCTATGGAGCTAAAGTCTGAATACTAAAAGGGACCTATTTACCAACAGCTTTATTTTTTAATTTAAAGTTAATTCAAATTGAAATGAGCCTTTTAACCCTTAATTAGGACCATGTTTTCTCTTAAAAGTCAACCACATTAGTCAACTGAAGACAAATTCACTTTGCAATTGAAAGGCTGTCTACTTTCTTTCAACAGTAGCCACCAAGGTTTACTAAGTGCATTTGTTTTCCTTTCACTATGGTAACTTTAACCATTCTCTGTATCAGCGTAGCTCAAACCCATCAATTATGACTTGGAGGAAAGTATGCTATGTGCTTTGGGAATAAGGCCAAGATTCTATCTTGAAGCTTTTTTATAATTATTATTCATTGTATACACAGTGCTCAAAATATTATTTCATACTTTTTCTTTGTTATTTTCCAAAGCTGATGGTTTGTTTTTTTATTTTTACCCACCTATTGACCTGTAGTATTTAGTTCCTGTTTTATTGTTACCTTTTCATAAATATGGACTCAGCAGATTCCCAAAATATTTTTAATTCATTCACTACAAATTGGCATTATTTTAGCTTCCTTCTATTATTTTATTCACATTTTTTAGTGTTTCTCAACAGCAAATTAACATTTCACAAGGGCTTTATCATTTTTGTTCCATTGTGGCTTATCTTGGGGTTCTTCAATAAGTTTTAGGGTTTGCTCGATAAGTGAGCTAGCATATTCTCACTAACTTGGCACTTAGAATAGGGGAACTAAAATCTAGATTAGCAAGGAAAAGATGAAACCTCCTAGAATTTCTAAGTAGGAAAAATAAGTAGATCGAAGTATCTTCACTTTCTTCACTGCTTTAAGGATTAAAACTCACCATGGAAATGATAAAATCACATAGGGCAACAAGACAAAGAAAGGAGGTTCTCTTCTGACTTGAAAGAAATATTCTTGAAAAAGAAATGACAGATTTTTGCTCTTTTCAGTGTTTTTCTGTATCAGAGTGGTATGTATTCAAAGGGCATGTTGATTTCATGATTGGATGGGTTGAAAATAAATTGACCACCAAACAACTAATTCCCTATTTCGTAGTTTCATCTTTACCAATAGCACAATAAAACCATATTTGATTTTATGTACATTTCAGATGGAGATACTTCTATCTACTTTTTTTTTCTACTTAGAAAATTCTAGGAATCCTACAAATTTTGTTACACAAAGTATTAACTTTTAAAGTGTCAACCTGAAGAGAAGAGTTTTTAGAGATAAGTTAATCAATGCCCTTCACTTGACAAATGAAAAAAATAGAAGTGTAGTGACTAAAATTGGGTTCAAGGTACTCATTCACTTCAGAAATGCATCTCATCAGCTGTTAGGTGCTGGACAATGTGCTAGACACTCAGCATACAAAATGAATAGGAAGTAACTCCTCTCTCTATATTGCTCAGGGCCTAACCTGGGAGCACATGGTAATTACCACAGATGGAACTTCAGACTTACTTATAGAAGCAGAAGTCACTATCCCAACGACCTCATTAAAATTTGAATACTCTTGGGGCGCCAGGGTGGCTCAGTCATAGCGTCTGCCTTCGGCTCAGGGCGTGATCCCGGCGTTATGGGATCGAGCCCCACATCAGGCTCCTCCGCTGGAAGCCTGCTTTCTTCCTCTCCCACTCCCCCTGCTTGTGTTCCCTCTCTCGCTGGCTGTCTCTCTCTGTCAAAAAAATAAATAAAATCTTTAAAAAAAAAAATTTGAATACTCTTAGTCAGTGACTTTGAGATAATACCTATTTAGCAGAAAAGACTAGAAGCTAACCTGCACTTCCTCCTTCCTAGTCCAGTGCTCTTCCTATAAGATGCTGAAAACAACTTGGTCTTGGGATAAAAAGAAGAGAAATTAAAGAATTTCTTGGTGAGGATAACATAAAAATGTTGTATTAAAAATTATCTTAGCGCTCACATTTTCAAGCAAAGAGATCCATTTCTAAAGTGACCATGCCATATGGATATGATGTTTTTAAAGCTAGGATTGTAGATTTTATCGCTGTAAGAACTGGACACAATAAAGTGTCTAGGTCATTTTGGAGATGTATACATATTTGTCTGAGGAAAATGAATAAACAAAATCCAAACATTGTACGGACAAGTCTCATTACTTAGTAAATCTGCTGATATCTAGCAGATTTTGAGGAAGTGATACCTCTGGCTTTTAATGGTTATTAATTTAGACTCATGGCTCACCTTACTTTGATTTATCAACACAAAATCAAAGATGAGAGCTCCTGCCACTCTTAACTACTTCAAAAATCTTCATTAAAGCAGGGGGATAAACCATTTCTGGGACCACAACCAGTAAGGTGGTAATTTCCCTCCACTCAAATGGTATGAAACTGTTTAGTTACTCTTTGGTTTTACTACCCTGGGATTGAATACTGTAAATAATTTTACCAGTGTTTGAGAAGAACACATATAGTAGGTTACCAGAAGAAATCTGTGAATCAGAATTCTGTCGTTTTGGCAGAGGTTTTGAATATGTGTGGATCCACCTTAGTTGAATATTCCATTAGTAGTTCGCCTGCCCCAGGGAAGGCCTTAACTATTTAGCAGATTTTTTTGTAATTTTAAAACTTAAAACTGGATAAATTTGAATTAGTATCCATTTTGTCTATTCTTTTTTCCTTGATATTCTGTAATAAATTGACTAAGATTTCTCTTGAGTAATGAAAGGATAGAAAACATTACTCTCTATTCCTTTAGCTGATTTTTTTTATGCTAAACCTTCTTAGTCTCTGAAATAATATTTGTATGAAAGAAATGTGCTGATTGTTTTATCACTAGATTTGCATTCAAGGAGAAAGGAGGTGCTTTCAAATTACAATCATTGCTTTTATTACTATAAGCAAGATACTAAAACACAGGTACTTATGCTCCTTAGAGGTAAAGTTTCAAATTCTTCCAGGAAGATTTTTTTGAAGATGAAGAAGGTATAGTAGATAGATAGGTGTTTAAGCACTAACTGATCGACTGCAAGGAAGAGAGATTATTTGTTGGTGGAAAAAATTCAAAAATAAGTACGCTATATAAAGATTTCTCCTTATGGGGCACCTGGGTGGCACAGCGGTTAAGCGTCTGCCTTCGGCTCAGGGCCTGATCCTGGCGTTATGGGATCAAGCTCCGCATCAGGCTCCTCCGCTACGAGCCTGCTTCTTCCTCTCCCACTCCCCCTGCTTGTGTTCCCTCCCTCGCTGGCTGTCTCTGTCTCTGTCGAATAAATAAATAGAGAGTGTTTCCTACCAGTATAATATTATTAATGAATATAAATTTTTCAGTCATATTCTCAAATTTGTTGGACAATTTCGGTAGAAGATTTAAAAATCCTGCTTGTAGCAAGAAAGGAAAAACTTACTTGAATGACTCCTACATATCCTGAATTTGACAGCTCTGGTCTTCCAATAAGAAATATACTTGCCCATCTCCACATAACAATATTAGACATCAAATAGATAGAAACTCCTAGAGAATGATGAGAAAACATTACCCTTTGTGAAATAGTTTCTTACTAGGAGTAGATGACAAAAGACTTGCATTTGTTTAATTAAATAAGTTTTAAATGACTATTCTTCAATGTCATAACAACAGCTTAGAATTAGTAGGAAAATAATTCATGGTTCTAGAGAATAATTTGCTTTCAATAGGTGATATATACAAAATTAACAGCAGAAAAATCGCTTTTTTGGATTATACCATTGAATTCTTTATTATCTGGGGGCATGCTACTTTTTCTGTTTGTGCTTCAATCGTCCATTCTGTAAAATGAGTAGATTAATATCTCCCCCAATGGTTTCAATGCAACTGCTGTGAGATTCAATTGAGATGGTAACTATGAAAGTTTTTCCAGAAAGAGTAAAGATGTCTACAAAATTTAGGGTGCTGTTATCAAATCTATTATTGTACTCTGTATACAGTTGTAATTTGATGAATATCAACAAATTGGAGAAGTAGGGCCATCAGTTAGCTACCAGGCACCGGAAGATGCAGAGTAGGGGCTGTCCCAACTGTGTGTCACCTGAAGTCCCGGAGCTCTGGGTCCTCAGACGTACAACACACAGACTGACCAGTGTGATTTTTTAGGATCTTTTTAGCTTGGTTAGCCTATAATTCTATTTAGTACTTCTCAAATTCATCTCTGCTTGCCTCACATCCTTTAGAAATACTTTCTGCTGTAGGAATGAGAAAGTTGCCCATGGTGACTTAAACAAATAGGGTGTTATTTTTCTGACATTATAAGAAATCTTGAGAGAGGTGCTAACTGAATCAGCAAGTGCAGGTTACACATCTAATTTTCCTGGTCTTTAACTTACACATCTAATTTTCCTGGTCTTTAACTTATTGTCACATTTAAACCATTATGTGGAGAATCAGTACTGGAATAATGTAGGTAGAGAGGCTTCCATTACATATAGACCATCTTCTTAGGAAAAAATAAAAGGTATTTCAAAGACTTTCATCAGATTTCTGTTTGTATCTTTTTGCCCATCTTTTGGCCATCACTTGGGCCATCCATAACTATTTGCCATTACGTCTGTATAAAGAAGTACTCGGCAGGCTGAGATTCTGAACAAAATCAAAATTCCACGAGCAAGCAGAAAGCAGGGTTAGGTGTTTAGTATGTGAACAATAGTACCATCATGTTCCTCTACTTAACAGTTTGTCTTTTCCTGTTGATATTTGTGTATTTAATTATGCTACTTACAGGCCAGCTTTTACTATATTTTCTGATCTTTCTCAAATGAGATTCCTTCTGTGTAGTTCCTTCCAACAGCGCAGTCAGAATGGAACGCTTTCTCCTTGTGGTCTGTGTTAAATGTCTGTTGCCTGCTTTCGATTGCAAGGGCCTTTTTAATTAAGATGGACAGTGTTAGGGACATTTGTATCTTCAAGGCTAACAGAAAGCCTGAACAAGAGTAAATGTTTGCCAAGGATTTATTAAACCGAATATATATGTGTCTACCTTTTACTATTATTATATCTAAGGTTATTGAATCATATTTAGAGAAAGTCAAGTTACAAGTTTGAGTCACATTCTTAACTTCTAGGTTTACTAACTCTAACTACTTTCGAGTTATTATTAGAAGTCCTGTGCTGTAGCTAAGTGATTATATGACTGTCTTGTCTTTTCCTTAAATATCCCAGAGTATAGCCATTTATAATATTAACAAAAAGCGATTGAGTGTTTAGTGAATGCCTTTATGCTAAATGTTGTAAAAGCCATAAAAATCTCAAATAAAAACATACAGATAAACTTACAAGCAACCAAAAAAACAAAGTACACCAAAACACTGCAACTCAATCTTTTAAAGACTCGGTTGGCATTACCCTCTTGCAAATTTAAAGGTGCTCGATGAACTAAATTGAAACCAGAAGTTAAGTGCATAGTTGGTTTATACTTTATATCATTTCCCCCGAGGCACTATGACATGAGATATAAGTAGTAGTTTCCAACCAGTGCTCAAGAACATTGTTCAAGAGTTTATAATCCTAATCCGTGGTTGGTTAGGGCAACAGAACTTATCTGAGTGGCTCTCAATATGGCACCAAAACTTGTTTGATTTAGATAATCCTAGTGCAGCCATTCTTGGTAGACACTAGAAAACAGCAAGACTAGGTTAACAATTGTTATCATCTTTAGTTATTGTAATTGTGGGTCTTGACAGTAGATTTCCCTTGGTAGTGTATATCTCAAGAAACATTCGGTAGGAAGACCCACTGTTATGGATATAATGTGTTACATTTCAAAATGCATTTAATGATTATAAAAGTTAAGATTTGTCCACACAGGCTTTACTTGCATGCAAATAACCTGTTATTCACAGTATGAAGTTGATATAGGAAAATTCTGGGATTCAGTGATAAAGATAACCTATAGGGTATATTCTATATGCAAGTGCTTTATGCCGTCAAATCTCAACGTAGCATTGACATTGAGTCCAAAGATAATCTGGAGGAAACTTAAAAAATCTGGACCCTGAATTTAATCCTCAAAATAATGTCAAGAGACTTCTTGGTAGGATTTTCACCTGGATTTCATTTCCCAATGTAATTCTGGTGTTAGATCAATGAAACATTACAGCATTTGAATTTTACATCAGATTAAACAAAAATAATATAGTAGAAGCATATTTCTGTAAAAGCAATAAATATATAAAGAATGCTAAATGGACAGCTGAAATCAATATTTCATGACCAGTTCATTGGGATTAAAGAAATGTCATTCAGAGAGGTGCAGAAAAAAAGATGAATGCACACTTTCTTAAAAAGCTTTAATCTAGGCACATCTGGGTGGCTCAGTCAGTTAAGTGGCTGACTCTTGACTTTAGCTCAGGTCATGATCTTGGTGGCTCTCTCTCAAATAAATAAAATCATAAAAAAAGATTTATTTAGTTGAGAGAAAGAGAACATGAGCGGGAGGAGGGGCAAAGGGAGAGGGGCAGAGGGAAAAGAGGGCTCCCCACTGAGCAGCGAGCCCTTCCTGGCTCCATTCCAGGACCCTGGGATCATGACCTGAACTGAAGGCAGACGCTTAACCAACTGAGCCACCCAGGTACCCCTAAAATAAATAAATCTTTTAAAAAAGGCTTTAATCTAGTTACAATTCACAAGTACATCAGTTTAAATAGAAATTATACCTCCCATGTGTTTGAGATATAGAGAAGAACTATACTGAAATAGAAAGTATACCTCACTATGTTTTTGAGACACAGGCAAGGAAATACATGAAAATCTTCAGTGTAAGCCATTGCTGTAGAGGTTAAGGAATAACACTGTCAAGGCAGGGGGAAAAAAAAAAGCTCCTGGGAACCATGCATCAAGAATCTTAAAATAACGAACCCAAGATTTCTTGTTTCAGTTGCTTACTATTTGTGGAGATGGAGTTGTACACACAGAAACCAATAAAATCCGAGGGAGTGTGTAATGCAGCGCTAACTGTAGTACAGAGAGTGTACACATTGCATCATGTTTTAAAAGGGAATGGCTACATGATGACATGGCTTTGCTATATTTTCTCCACAAATACTTCAATGCCAAGTAAAGCTGTGAAAACATAAGCTGGAAATTTCATCACACTCTGGTGCCAAAATAATCTAAATCTTCGGGGGTTTCTTCCCCCTTAACATTTGGTGCAAATGTTCAAATGTATATGTGGAGAAACTACACTGGGCCACATTATTTGCTTCTGTAAGTTCCGGGAGGGAAAAAACATGGATTTTTATTCCTAATGAGTGCATACCCTAACATCCTGAAATCTGTTTTGCATATTTTCAAAAATACATTTTCCAAAATTATCGCAGCATTTTAAAAGAGCCGTTTTGTTTGTAGCTTGCCGACCAGGTTTCTACAAGGCTTCGGATGGTAATATGAAATGCGCCAAGTGCCCACCCCACAGTTCTACTCACGAAGATGGTTCAGTGAACTGCAGGTGTGAGAATAATTACTTCCGAGCAGACAAAGACCCTCCATCCATGGCTTGTACCCGTGAGTAGTTTTGCTGCAACCCATGCCTCCATGTTTGTTTTATTTTGTTTTCTCTTCTTGTTATTGTGCTTCTTTATTCTTTTTTTAAAAGCATTTGGCCCATTTCCTTCCGTTATCCATGTGCAAATTGAAAGCTTTCTCTGCTTCACTCTCCATGCTTGGCTCACCACAAACGCAACATTTATCACGCAAAACAAATTAGTTTTTAAAGCCCTTCCTGCAACAGGACCCCCAGGAAGAAGGAGAATTTTCTTTATCTTGGTTTAGATCTTGTATTATGTTTGACAGACTAGGGGAGGTTATAGTCATGGGATTTGTGTTTTTACATTTCTATTCCCTCTTGTTATGTGTTGGTCATAGGTCATAGGGAAAAAGGACTAAGATTTATAAAACTAATAGTAAAGTTTTCATAACTATTCACAAGGGCATTGAATTTAGTAGTAAATTCCCTTGTTGGACTATGAGAATGTATCTTCAACCTTGAGTCAAAACTCCCCCGTTCATGCTTTAGGGAGGACAGTGCTCTTGAATCCATGTGTCTATAATCTCATGGATCCTCGAAGGACGAATTAAAAGTATATAATAGAGACAAGATGGTTATTTACCTCTTTCAGTTCCATTGTAAATTATCTATTTCCCTTGTAGTAGAAAACAGAAGTGAGGCTCATTAATCTTTGTTGAACTACTTTGCAGGACCTCCATCTGCACCAAGAAATGTTATCTCTAATATAAACGAGACCTCGGTCATCCTGGACTGGAGTTGGCCCCTAGACACAGGAGGCCGGAAAGATGTTACCTTCAACATCATATGTAAAAAATGTGGGTGGAATATAAAACAGTGTGAGCCATGCAGCCCCAATGTCCGCTTCCTCCCTCGACAGTTTGGACTCACCAACACTACAGTGACAGTGACAGACCTCCTGGCACATACTAACTACACCTTTGAGATTGATGCCATTAACGGGGTGTCAGAGCTGAGCTCGCCACCAAGACAGTTCGCTGCAGTCAGCATCACAACCAACCAGGCTGGTGAGTACGTGCTGGATGTTTCCTACTCCTGTCATCTCAGAGCCAAGTAATGGTTTTGACAGAGGGAGTGGAAAAAAAGTTGGGAAAAAATTTTTTTAGAAAGAGCCCCAGAATTTTCTGTCACATTTAGACAGTTATGTTACATTGAATAACTCAATTTTAATTCTTAAAGTTGGAATAAATCATATTTATTAGATAATTTTGAACTAGTTTAATCTATTGTTTTTCAGTTTGGAAACTTTTTAATAATTGGGACACTGGAGATGGTCCTTATGGGGCTCCTTGACACATTTTGATATTTCAAAGAATTTAACAGAAATTGAACCTTAGCTTGCAAAAGGTTATGCAGGATACTTAAAACTAGAAATATCTTTACTTTAGTTATAATGATATCATATTTTTTATATCATTATTGAGTTATTTTATGCTCCTCAGCAGCTCTGGGTATTATTCACTGAGATCATTCTCTAGTTAATTAAATATAAGAAAATAAATCTGTTTTATCTGACAGATATAATTTGTACATAAAAATTCAAAATACGTAACTTGTGGAGAAGCATAGTGAAAAGAGGTCTTGTTGGAGAACAGTTGAAATCACTGATCTGAAAATTTTGCAAATATAAATTACTTTTATATTTTCCATTGACAATCTTTTTCCAATTAAAACAAAATACTACACTGGCAAGTCGTAAGCCAAGGCCCTTTAATATGGAATGGAAAAATTAAACAACGGGCAAACTTCTCACCTTTCTTTAGCTTTATGTCCACAACATTTCTGTTCTCTTTACTATTAGTAAATCTTGCTCTCTCAATCACCCCTTAAATCTTTCCATGTAATTCTTATGAATTCTTGACTATAGCTTTGGTGTTTTTGTTTTGTTTTTTAAACACTGTGTAGTCCAACATTATTTATGGGATTTTAGTTATGATTCTCTCAAACATATGGGAGGGTTATACTTGACAAAGTATGCACATGTGACACCAGTGATACCCCTTTGAGATAAGGCAATCACAGTGTTTCCATTATTTATAACTGTGATGAATGAGAAATAAACAGTTTTCTTTTGTAGTCAACAAAGCCTGTGCAAAGTTAAGCTGATATTCATTGTATAGAGTTGTTGCTCTAAGATGCCATAATTAGGGATACTACATTCCAAGCAGCTCAAGGCAAAAATATCATTGCATCATTTATATACAAATAAATAGTGGAGCCAAAAGAGGGGAGATGAGGAAGAGACAGAATGTGCCCTGAGATCGCTTCAACTAAAACTAGAGCTTCTCGGCTCTGCTCCCAGGTGGGTTCGCCCTGGAGCTGGAAGGCAGGATGGAGAGTCAGCTTTGCCTCTTACCTGCATTTGACTTAAATTTGGAAGTCCTCTGCTGTCTCCTGGCATTCGCCCTTTGCTCTGAGGATAGCAGAAGGGATACTGGATGGCATAGGGGAAGGGAAAGACAGCAGACTAAATTCTCTCTTTAGCTGGGAAAGGTCTTAGAATAGCAGCCAAAAAGCTAGCCAAAAGACACCACTTTGGTTTCACTTGGCTGTCTCAGGAACATCAGTTAAACCACCAAAGTTGCACAGTTAAGAGATGTCACCCATGGCTAATATTCAGTAAATAGGCATCAGTATGACTCTGCTGGTTTTTAAATTTGTGTACTATTTCTCTACTAGTTCAAAGTAGTTCTAACTACTTCCGCAGGTGAGTGAACGCAAACACCTCTGTATGGGTTCACTTCTCAGGTACCCTGGGTAGTCTGCTAGAGCCAGTGTCTCAGCTCCACCTATCCTCTCCCTTAATTTGGCAACCAAAGGATAAATGCTGGCATAAAGGGGGTCTTCACAGCCTTGCACTGGAACTCCTCCTTCTTGAGGGGTCCTTGTCCCTGCTATGTCATGGATAGGTATTTTGAATATTACCCCCAGCAGAGTCCATTTGCAAATGTCTCCCTTTCTGATTACACATCCCTCTTTTGTTCCTACTTTGCTTCTTCTCTCCTATATTGATGGAACTCTTACACTTTTACATTCTCTTATGGTGACAAATAAACTTTATTTGTAGAAAAGACATGACTTTTAAATGAAGTGTGCTGAATCATTATTTTAATCTTGCTTACTGAATCTGTATTTTTCCTCCTGGAAGCTAGATCCCACACCAAACAACATATGTTTTTGCTTTGTGTCAGTAAATGGCATTTAAACTTTGTAACTAATAGTATTTAAAAATTTGTAACTTACGTTTGCTTAACTGTATTCCATGAGAGTAAAAGATGAGTAATGCTGTTGCTATATATTGCATGATTATAGCTTCTCATATTCAGTGAACACAGGGATTTTAAGAAATTATAATTATGTGGCAAATGGCTTTCTCAAATCCTATATTTCATGCTGATTTACTACCTGGTTTAAAATAGGAGCATCAATCTGTGTTATAATTATCTCCTAAGTCAAACAGAAACGTATAAAAACAAGCAAGACCTCCTTATTTCCTATCTTATCATTGGCCTCTGGCTTTCTGACAAAGCATTTATCAGGAAACTAATAGTTCCAGATATATACAGTGAATGAATCTAGGTAAGGGCAACCAAGAGCAGGCCAAGACATTAAAAAATAAATGGGGTTGATGCTTTGGCCCTCCCAGTTACAAATCACAGGGTAAGACAGATTCAGCAGGGATGATATCAGTTACTCTCTCTAACCCAACTATCATATTTTTTTTAAATTACAAATTTGTCTACACTATGCACCACTAGGCATTTTATATATTTATTTCTGAGTGTCTGTATCATTTTGTGTGCCTGGGGTGGTAGAGGTCTTTGTTCCATCTTCAAACCCCACAATAAGATATATAAGCAAGATTGGGAGCAATGCCATTTCTCCAGGGAGTGTTTCTTTGTTTTGCTTTATTTTTGTTCTTGTGAAGGTTAATGGACTGGTAGCCTTGAAAAATGAGCTCCCTACCACTAGAAAGATACGGCTGTGACAGATATGATGCCGTGGTGTTTAAATTCCTCCTAGTCTCTCTATCTTTGACAGGGATATAAAGGGGGAACGTGAATGTGTCCCGTTTAATTTAGTTTGTGAGATTGAGTTTGTTGATTTTTCTCTTGATTACATTGTGAAAGCCCTGTGATGACCACGTGATAAGGCACCTTCTAAATTGTAGAGGATTATATTGTAAATTTGGATGTTTGTTCAATACTTTCACAAAGTATGCCAGTGAGATCAAAAACATGGTCTTTACGTAAAGATTGTATCTATCTGTGAATCTATCAAACATGTTCAGAAAGAATGGCAGATTGCAAAACAAAAATCCGTAAAATTATAACTTTGTGTAGATTGTGTCTTCTTGTTTTCTTCCCTGAATGTTTTTTTTTTTTTTTTTCAGTTCTGGAAATAATCATTCCACTAGTGGACTATCTGTCTTATTCTCAAACTCCACCCTAGCTTCTGCCCACTGTTCAGTGCCCTATAGCATGTAATGATCTCAGACTAAAATAGGGAGCACTAATAGAGACTCTAGGGGTTCAGTCGTGAGGTTCACCCCACCCCCATTTTACAGCTGGAGAAGCTGAAATCCCAGGGGCTTTTCCAACGTTTTGTCAAGACTTTCATTTATGTCTCCCATCTCCAATTCCATTTCCAACTTCTATCTTCACAGTCTTTCTGTCATCCTGTGATTCATGCCATGTGGCTACAAAAGCAAATGTTTAGCCATGGAGAAAGAGAGGGGCTTTGCTGGAACACTTACTCTAACTTATGCCATCCCTAGTAAACTTGGTCCTTGTTTCTCAGTCATCTGTCAAAGGGTTTCTTAGGGGCCTTCTGCACTACATCTCCCTTATCATCTCTACTATTCCGCAAACCTAATCTCATCCTTCCTGTCCTCATTCTCTGCAGATGATTTTCCCTCTGTGGTATGTGATTCATAATAAGAAGTAATACACTTAGTCTTGGTCCCAGTTCAGGGCACAATGCTCTTAAAAACCCTGGAATTTCCTAAGTGATAAGAGTAATAAAGGTGTATTTTGTTATTCATAATAACCCCCTTCAACCAGGCCTGCATTTATGTTAATGAATTGGCTTTTGGAAAACCCCTAAGGCTTGGGTCTGGTTGCCAGAGGAACCTAACCCTGTGATTAGAAGGTTGAAACTTTCAGTTCCCCTACTCCCCACCCCCAACTCCAGGAGCAGGGAGAGGGGCTGGAGAGAGAGTTCAATCGCCAGGGGCCAAAATATAATCAATCTTGCCTACATAAAGAAGCCTCCTTAAAAGTCCAAAAGATGGGATTCAGAAAGCTTCTGGGTTGGTGAAGACATACAGGGGCTAGTAGGACACATGCCAGGAGAGAGGGTGGAAGCTCTGGGCCTCTTTCTCTATACCTTGCCCTACACATCTCACCCCTCTGGCTGTTCCTGAGCTGTATCTTTTTACAAGAAGCTGGTAGTCTAGTCAGAAAAATGTTTCCTGCATTCTATGAGCTACTGTAGCAAATTAATTGGACCCAGGGAGGAAGTGGTGGGAATCTCTGATTTATAGGTGGTGAGACAGAATCACAGATAACAACCTGGATTTGAGATTAGCAGCTGAAAGGAGGGCAGGGGGACTGAGCCCTTAACCTGTGGGATCCAAAGCTAATTCCAGGTAGATAATATCAGAAGTGAATTCAGTTGTACGATACCCAGCTCATGGGTCAGAATTGCTTGGCGTGGGGAAGTCCTCACACATTGTGTAACCAGAAGGAAAGTGTTTTGTGAGTTGAGTGTTGAAATTAGAGGAGACACAGCAGAGTGTGTTTTTCCTCTTAGACTGTCCTCACTTATCAAGACCATAAAGGTTAAGAAGAAAAAGAAAATGCTTCTCACCCCCACACCTGGCTTAAGTCCGATTTCCACCCTTTGTACCTGCTAACTCTTACTGATTCCAGAGTCTTTACAGAATGTGCTCTCGAACAAATCTCCTTCCCTTCCAGCATCTTCAGCATGCACTCTTCTGGCTTTTTTTTTGCCTTTTGTGCAATTGTATAGGTTTTCCTTCATCTTAGAGAGTTACAAAGAATGAAATAACAGAAGCAGCAATAACAACATGCACATAAGAGTGTGAATCTTCAAGATTCCTATCCTATTTTTCACCTAATTTTCGGTCTAAGATTTTTTTTTTTTTTTTTTTGGTAGAGTAAGCCTTACTTCTTTCGTTCTCTCATTAATAGTAAGGTTTGATTTTTGCCCTCACACGATAGCAAGTCCCCTCCTGGAAACCAGTCATAAATTTCCTATTTGTATCTCTATGTTAAATTGTTTGGAGGAATATAAAGTTCATGAGGCTGTGGGCCATCTCTGATGTTCACATTTGTATTTCTCAGACTTAGAACAATGCCTTCCAGCACCTTGTAATCACTCAAATATTGAATGAATGAATGAATGAATGAATGTTTAATGGAAATTTTCATCATTCAAAATTAAGTATATTCTCCCTCAATCAACTTTCTTTCCTTATTTTTTTTTCCCCCTCTGCCACGATGACCATCATTTCCCCAGTTCACTAGATTCTAAACTAACACTTGGAAGCATCTTTGGTTCATCTTCTACATTTAAGAAGTTGTCACATGCTACTGATTTTTCCTTTCAACTGTTTTGGATATTTCATACTTTTTTTGCTATACTTACTATCAATTTCTAAAATTCCTGGTTATAGCGTTTATAAATAAACGATGTGATGAATTATAATAGTACTTTTTTAATGAGGTTGAGATTCCAAGATAAAAAAGTAGAAACTAATATGTATTCATTTAAATAAAAATATTTTACTGCTTAGAAACTTCTTTCCACTGAGATATGTGCAAAAGTGTTAAGAGGTCAACAAATATGTTTGAACGCCTCTTTTCCCTGCACTCCATACATGCTCAAGCTATGCAGGAATTTGCAATGTAAGTATAGAATTAATTACAATATATATGAGGGGGCACCTGGGTGGCTCAGTCAGTTAAGCGTCTGCCCTTGGCTCAGGTCCTGGAATCGAATCCCACATCTGGCTCCCTGCTCAGTGGGGAGCCTGCTTCTCCCTCTGCCCCACCCCCTGCTCATGTTTGTTCTGGCTTGCATGCACACGTGCTCTTTCTCTCTGAAATAAATAAATAAGTAAATACAATCTTTTTAAAAACCCCAATATATATGAAACAAACAAATTTACATAAGACACTATGTAATTAAATTAGTTAAAAATTTTAGGGAAACCTTTGAAGAAGAGTTAAATGTACTTTGAAAAATATAAATAAATCAGACAGATATAAAGAAAAAGAAATATGCCATATCATGGTATTGGCGTTGAGGCTAGGCTGAAAGGAGGAAATTGATCTTGTTTAAGGGGTAACAAGAAATCAGGTTGAATAGTCAAGGAAGACCAAGCAACCTGAATGTTACATAATGCGATGTTGGATAGAGATAAGCACTTTGAGTGGAAGAGTAACTTCATTCAATTTGTGTTTTAAGAAGTATTATTGAAAAGAGCAGGGAATAAAGTTAATAAATAAAATTCTTAACATTTGAATGACTTAATTGTAATCAAAGAATGAAATAAATAACATCACTGGATTTATATGAGTATTAACATTATCTGTAATTATTATTTTCAAATCTAACCTGGCATTTTTAAAACTTTTGAGCCAGAAACTCAACCCTTAAAAAATAGTTTTAGGGATTTTGGCTTTTTTCTGCTTGGATTCCTGACTGCCAGATTGTTGACACTGAAGTACCTTCAGTCCTAGAATTATTGGACTAACTAACCTTAGCTTGACACTTAGTAAATGGCATCATGTTTCTCTCAATTTGTGTTAGTTGAAAGAGATGTCCCACCATTATCTGGGTCTTAGTATTGCTCTAGTATTTCCTTTTTCAGCATCTCCCTACTTTTGATCACATTTTGCTCCAGGCATACACATTTTTAAGATTTTTCTCTAGTTCCACTTAAATTTATTTTTTCTCTATGAACATTATCCTGACCCCCATTCTTACCTAGAGCGACCAGAACCTTCCCTCCTCTTTCAATTTATACTTCTAGAACTCTGCATGTATGCGTACAATTTCTCTCATAAGACATGACTTGTTCACCTATGTTAAAATACTGCAATTTTACAAAGTAGTACTGTGGTACACCTTTTGTGCTCATACCTCCACCCAGATGCCTTGGAAGTTCACATTTTATCCCAATTGCTTTATCATTCTCTCCCCGTTCTCCTTCTCTACATAGATATTATTTATTTCTGAACCTCTTGAGAGTAATTGCACATGATGTGCCCCCTTTTCTGCTAGCTACTTCAGTGTCAGTTTCCTAAAAACACTGCGATTTCTTACACAACCTCGGCACATTTATCAAAATCAGGACATTCATATTGTTCCCTGCTATTATCTCAGATAATAATAATAATAATAATAATAATAATAATAACTTTTGTCAATTGCTCCACAAATTTGTTGTAGCAAAAACAAATTGATATTCTGTTTAAGTTTCTATGTATAAAAATAGCTCCTATTTATAATAATGAATAAATTAACGTTTTTCTGTGAATTAAGTCTGATAAAAAAATACAAAAGGAAGGGAAACCAACACTTATTTGTAGGACTTTCTAGGTGCTTGATATTAGTCTGGGAATTTCATAGTTGCCACACCACTTGAAAATGACAATTAAATAATATTATTGAAAAGAAAAAGAATTCGACTTCATTTTATTTAGATGCCCTATGGAAGGACCACTAATTTATGCAAAGAAGGATAACATCTTAGAAACTATCCAATATAATGAAAAGATGCCCATCCTCAGCTTTAGACAGAATGGCTTCTACCATCCACTTAATGTGATGATCAAAGACAAATCCCTTCTTTTCTTCTGGTCAAAAATCACTATCACATGAAGGGATTGGACTAGAAATCCAATTATAATTTTTCTTTTTTATAATTTAACTTTTGTAATGCTGGGACTACAATTCAGAGCTTCACTACTTGGATATTATTAATCATTAAGTGTACCTTTAAGCGTACCTATCAACTTATGTCCAATAAAGGATTTTGGAAGCCTTCTGGCTAATGGTGTGTGGCCTGCTATCTCACAGAATGAAGTAACAGTGTCCATTAGTAAAAAAGAAATAGATATCTTTAATACATCTTGAATAAGCAATACATCCTTTTAAAAATGAATCCTAGAACTACCCTTTGGCTAAGTTTAGAATCTACTCTAATTTTTTTACTTGATAAAAAATATTTCTAAATCTTCTATATTTCTGATTTTGAAATACATTTCAGATATTTCTAATCTTCTATATTTCTGATTTTGAAATACATTTACACTATCTTGCTGTTCTAGTGGAATTTGGAAACAGCATATATGGATGTGATATTGGAACATCTTATGTCAAAGATAGCTGGTCAGTCTTCAGCATTTCTGACGAGGCAAACATTTCAGTATAAAGGTAGAAAAGGCACAAAGCTGCATCTGCTATTAAAATATGAACACTTATTGGTGTAGTCTCTATAGAAATGTATGCTGTCATGTAATTATGTACCCTGGAAGTAAAGTAAATACCAGAAGAATTTACATTAATTCTTTCAGAACAGGGAGTAAGGTGTTTGCAACATCAGTGAAGTGAAGTAGAATGATAAAACGTAATGAAAATCAACCACAAAATAGTGGGGTAAGATTCCAGTAATGCACTATGATGAATCCTCCCCTCCTTATTTCACTTGTATGATTAATAAACCCGAAAATGGAAATCTCAGCCTTTTATTTCTCGCAAGGAGCAAGTGAGGTCCGAGTCAGGCGCAGAGATTATGACTGGATACATTCATTATAATTTTCCTGGTGCATTTCGCTTGCGTGGTAATTTAGCTTCTTTCTGATTTGAAATTGAGGCAGATACCTGCGCATCTGGGAATATCACTCTGCAGTGATATATGCTCCTGTGCCTGAAGCATTGCGCATCGTTTAACACGTTAACGATGCCTTTCAGCCGTCACGTCCTGGGACGGAGGCAGATTACAGATCTGCAGCAGGAGCTAAAAGCTGAACAAAAGTAGAACCATAGACTGTCCTCACAGTTATTCAGAACTTTTTGCTTTTCTTTCTTGCTGGCTTCTCCTGAAGAGTGTTCAAGAGAACAGGGATATCAACAAGCAGCTGGAGGAGGAAATACGGTGTTAACTAAAGCATATAAATTCTAAGAAAGAAATAGCCATTTGACGCTAACTTCGTGCCGTCGTCACTGCATCTTTCCAAGAGCAAAACATGCTTCTTTGACAGAAATCTTTTTTATTCTCATTTCCCCCAAGCAGAATATTTTTAGTCTCAGAACACAGAAAATACAATGATTTAACTTTTAAATGTGCTCTACCCTTTAAGGGTTAAATTAAACATGAAAGGTCCTTAGGGAATAATTGCAATGTGTGCAAATCATTGAGAAATTAAATAGATGCACATATCTAAAAGGAAAAGAGGCTTTGTTCTCAGAAGCAAACGTTTTACTACCACTGGCCAGATTCTTTCATAACAAACTTTTTTTTCATTGTAAACATTTAATTATATTTCAGTAGCTCCAAAAATATTATCTCAGGGTCAATAACTATGATGTGGCCCCAAATTCCGACTTTTATAATCCTATAAGCACCACTGTCCAAACTGAAGAAAAAGGCATCCCTTGCTGAAGGGACTTTACTGCCATCTGACATGAAGGTGTTGGGATAAGGACTATGAAGTTTGACATCCCCACAATGCCAGAGCTTTGAAATTCTATAACATTGCCACCGGGCTAAGGAATGCCAAGGCCAAAACGTGAGAAGCTCACATTTTCTACCCTGTTTCATCAGTAATTGCTGATCTAAATCCTCTTAATATGATTAACACTGCACTATAGTCTATTACATAATTATCTCATTTATATATAACTGTCATTTTGTATAACTGTAAGTGGTTAAATGTCTTGTTCATGATTACACGATTCCAGAGTTCCTGCTCTTAACTGTTAGTATATTTTTTTTTCGATGGCTTTGCACAAGATACAAGTAATACTGAAAAAAGAAATGTATAAAAACAGTTATCATATTATTGTAAAATTTTGACTGCATGCATACAGATCATATGATATTTTTTCTTTTGAAATCAAAATTTCACTTGATTTGAGCAATGCTGATAAGAACTAGAAACCTGAGTTGCCCTATTTGAAAGTTATTTAACCAAATCTTTCTTGTTAATACCATATAAAACCCCTAAACTTTTAAAGTAGTTTTGAATGATCGATCATGATTTCTATTAGTCAATGCTAATTTAAGACTATTTATCTTGGGGGCACCTGGGTGACTCAGTCGGTTAATTGTTCCACTCTTGGTTTCAGCCCAGGTCATGATCTCATGAGTCCTGAGATCAAGGACTCTTGATCTAAGGTCAAGGACATTGAGCTCTGTGCTCAGCAGGGAGTCTGCATGAAGATTCTTTCCCTCTGCCCCTCCCCCACTTGTTCTCATTCTTTCTCTTTCTCTCTCTAAAAAAATAAATATTTAAAAATAAAGAAATGAATAAATAACATTTATCTTGAAAATTTGTAATGATCCAGAAATAACCTCTTACTAGTTTTTATTTTCATCTCATTAGGAAAAAATAATTATAAAAAATCAAAAGAAAGAAAATGTGTGTTCACAACTTTGTCCAAGAACTAGCTTTGAAGGACAGGCTATATGTCAGGGTAGGAAGAGCTCTGGAATGAGTGTTGAAATGTCCTTTGTGCTCCCAGTCTTTGGCTTGAGCCTCTGAGTAGGCTCAAGGAACTAAATAAATATTCTAACTATATATTCTAACTAACTATATATTCTAAGGAACTAAATTAATAAAACTGTACCATGTACTCATGGAAAAAAAATCCAGTGTTTACTTACAATTGAAACAAATATGATTAGAACAAAACAATATTTGAAAGGTAAAGTGGTGTAGGACAGTGTCAAAGTCCAGTTGTAAATTTGGTGTTGCCACTTGATCGTGAAGTGACTTATTTTTTAAAAATTTTTTGAGGAATTTATTCCCAATTTTATTTTAAAAATGAATTGAGGGGCGCCTGAGTGGCACAGCGGTTAAGTGTCTGCCTTCGGCTCGGGGCGTGATCCTGGCGTTCTGGGATCGAGCCCCACATCAGGCTCCTCCTCTGGGAGCCTGCTTCTTCCTCTCCCACTCCCCATGCTTGTGTTCCCTCTCTCGCTGGCTGTCTCTATCTCTGTCGAATAAATAAATAAAATCTTAAAAAAAAAAAAAAAGAATTGAGGCAGTTCTTGGACTAAACTGGAGTCCTTGCATCCTTTCTGAAATAGATACAATACTACACACAGATTGCTGTGAGGAGTAAATAAATGAGAGACAGTATATGTAACTGAGAAAGAGCTTAAATAAGTCATTGTGCCCTGTTTCCAGTATAATCATACTGGTCTTGCTTTGTCTAGATGAAAATAAAATATGAAAAAATATATATGAATAAATATTAAAATATGAGGTCAAGCTCTGAAATACTCGATGTGATTGGCTTAGGCCCCAAATCTTTCAAAATTATAATTCATATGTGTAATATGTAACAACTCTCAATATAAGTAGCCATTCTTGCTCCTTTCATCACACACACACTCATACACACACATACAAACACATCTATATATATATATATATA
>NC_048218.1:39514844-39527387 GCF_002007445.2 Ailuropoda melanoleuca
TATATATATATATATATATATATATTGGCTTTGAGTCAGCACTGAGGTGCCCATGTGAAGGTCTAATGGAAATGTCTAATAGGCAGTTGGATATATCGTTTTATTTGAGTTAGGACAAGACCCAAAAGCATCCATTAAGTAAAGGGATAGGTGGGGCACCTGGATGGCTGAGTCAGTTAAGTGTCCAACTCTTGATATCAGGTCAGGCCTTGATCCCAGGGGCATGAGTTGAAGGCCTGCATTGGGCTTCATGCTGGGTGTGGAGCCTACTTAAAAAAATAAATAAATAAAATAAAAGGATAGGTAAGAATAAGAAAATGATAGTCAAGCAAAGAATGTCTATAATGATTAAAGAAAAGAAATGGACAGAGATATAGGAAGAAATCAGTGACAAATAATATTTTTTAAGTTTTTATTTTAATTCTAGCTAGTTAACGTAAAGTATTATATTAGTTTCAGGCATACAAAGAGTGATTCAACACTTCCATACAACACTCTGTGCTCATCACAATAAGTGCACTCCTTAATCCCCCTATCACCTATTCCCCCTATCCCACTACCCATCTCCCCTCTGGTAGCCGTCAGTTTGTTCTCTATATGAAGAGTCTATTTCTTGGTATCTCTCTCTTTCTTTTTTCTTTTGCTCATTTGTTTCATATTTTAATGCCACATATGAGTGAAATCATGGTATTTGTCTTTCTCTGACTGACTTATTTTGCTTAGCATAATACTGTCTAGCTCCATCCATGTCTTTGCAAATGGCAAGATTTCATTATTTTTTATGGATAATATTCCATTGTGTGTGTGTGTGTGTGTGTATATATATATATATATATATATATATACATATATACCACTTCTTCTTTGTCCATTCATCAGTTGATGGACACATGGGCTGCTTCCATAGTTTAGCTATTGTAGATAATGCTGCTATAAAAACAGGGTGCATGTATCCTTTTGAATTAATGTTTTTCTATTCTTTGAGTAAATACCCAGTAGTGCAAGTGCTGAACCGTAATTTTTTTAGGGAACCCTCATAATCTTTTCCATAGTGGATGAACCAGTTTGCATTCCCACCAACAGTTCAAGACGGTTCCTTTTCCTCCACATCCTTGCCAACACCTGTTATTTCTTGTGTTGTTGAATTTATTCAGTCTGACAAGTGTGAGGTGTTATCTCATTGTAGTTTTGATTTGCATTTCCCTGATGGTAAGTGATGATGAGCATCTTTTCATGTGTGCTGTTGGCCATCCGTATGTCTTCTTTGGAGAAATGTCTGTTCATGTCTTCTGCCCATTTTTTAATTGGGTTATTTGTTTTTTGGGTGTTGAGTTTTATAAATTCTTTATATATTTTGGATACTAACCCTTTACCAGATATGTCATTGGTAAATATTTTTTTCCCATTCAATTTGTTGCCTTTTAGTTTTGTTGATTGTTTCCCTCACTGTGCAGAAGATTTCTTTTTTGATATAGTCCCAATAGTCTATTTTTGCTTTTATTTCTCTTGCCTTAGGAGACATGTTTAGAAAAAAAGTTGCTATGGCCGATGTCAGAAAGATTACTGCTTGTGTTCTCTTCTAGGATTTTGATGGTTTCCTCTCTCACATTTAGGTCTTTAGTTCATTTTGAATTTATTTTTGTGTATGGTGTAAGAAAGTGGTCCAGTTTTATTCTTTTGCATGTTGCTGTCCTGTTTTCCCAACACCATTTCTTTTTCCCATTGAATATTCTTTCCTGTTTTGTCAAAGACTAATTGACCATATAGTTGTGGGTCATTACTGGGTTTCTATTCTGTTCTAATGATCTGAGTATCTACTTTGTACCAGTAGCAGACCGTTTTGATCACTATAGCTTTGTAATATAACTTAAAGTCCAGAATTGTAATGCCTCCAGCTTTCTTTATCTTTTTCAAGATTTCTTTGGCTATTCAGGGTTTTTTGTGGTTCCATACAAATTTTCGGAGTTTGTTCTAGCTCTGTGAAAATGTGGTTAATATTCTGATAGGATTTACATTAAATGTATAGATTGCTTTGGGTAGTGTAGACATTTTAACAGTATTTGTTCTTCCAATCCATGAACATGGACTGTCTTTCCATTTCTTTGCATCCTCTTGAATTTCTTTCATCAGTGTTTTATAGTTTTCTACGTATAGTTCTTTCCCCTCTTTGGTTAGGTTTCCTCCTAAGTATCTCATTATTTTTGGTGCAATTGTAAATGGAATTGGTTCCTTGATTTCTTTTTCTGCTGCTTCATTACTGGTCTATAGAAATGCAACAGATTCCTGTACATTGATTTTTGTATCCTGCAAATTTACTGAATTCGTCTATCAGTTCTCACAGTTTCTTGGTGGAGTCTGTGGGGTTTTCTAGATATAGTGTCATCCTCTGCAAATAGTGAGTTTTACTTCTTCCTTAGTAATTTGGATGCCTTTTATTTCTCTTCATTGCCTGATTTTTGTGGCTAGGGCTTCCAGTCCTGTATTGTATAGAAGTGGTGAGAGTGAAGATCCTTGTCTTTTTCCTGACCTTTGAGGAAAATCTCTCAGTTTTTACCTATTAAGGATGATGGTAGCTGTGGGTTTTCATATATGGTCTTTGCTATGTTGAGGTATATTCCTACTAAACCTACTTTGTTGAGGGTTTTTATCATAAATGGATGCTGTACTTTGTCAAATGCCTTCTCTGCATCTATCAAAATAATTATATGGTTCTCATCCTTTTTCTTATTGATATGATGTATCATGTTGATTGATTGGCGAATATTAACCACCCTGGCAACACAGGAATAAATCCCATTTGATCGTGGTAAGTTATTTTTTTAATCTGGATTTGGTTTGCTAGTGTTTTTTTGAGGATTTTTGCATCTGTGCTCATCAGAGGTATTAGCCTGCAGTTCTCTTTTGTTATGGTGTCTTTATCTGATTTGGGTATCAGGGTAATGATGAATTTGGGTTTTCTTTTCTATATTTTGAATATTTTGAGAACAGGTCTTCTTTAAATGTTTGGTAGAAATCACCTGTGAAGCCAACTGTCCCTGGACTTTTGTTTGTGGGGAATTTTTTGATTACTACGTCCATTTCTTTGCTGGTAATCAGTCTGTTTGAATTTTCTATTTCTTTCTGTTTCAGTTTTGGTAGTTTATATGTTTCTAGGAATTTATCCATTTCTTCTAGGTTGTCCAATTTGTTGGCAGATAGTTTTTCATAATATTCTCTTATAATTGTTTGTATTTCTGTGGTGTTGATTGTTATTTCTCCTTTCTCATTTATTTGAATCCTTTCTCTGACAAAAGAATATTTTAACAGTGGTTTCGAATAGGCTTAAAATAATTAACTTTTAACCAAAGACAATGTTGTGATGTGAAACAGAGATTTTGCAATTACTTAACATACTGTAAGTAAGACTGAGAAGGACAAATAACATATGATTGCACTGGTATGTGGAATCTAAAGAGCAAACGAATAAACAAATAGACAAAAAGCAGAATAGAGCTATAAATACAGAGAACAAATTATGGTTGCCAGAAGAAAGGGGTCAGGAGGATGAACAAAATGGTAAAGGGGAGTGGGAGATTCAGGCTTCCCAGTTATGGAATAAATAAGTCATGGGAATAAAAGGCACAGCATAAGGAATATAGTCAATGATACTATAATAGCAATGTATGGTGACAGATGGTAGCTATATTTGTGATGATCCTAGCATAACATATAGAGAAGTTGAATCACTGCTATGTTGTACCCTTAAAACTAATGCAACATTGTGTGCCAACTATACTCAAAAAAAGAAAAAAAAAAGGCCATAGGGAGGTTTGAGGAACTGTCCTTCAAGAATAAAACTTGAAGACCGTTCTCCATGGTTCCTAGAAACTAGCTAGTAAGAAAAACAAAATCCACATCATGAACTTTGACATTGAGAAGTTGTGTGACTTCCTAAACCTTTGTAGCTTCTCCATGCCTATTACATATTAATCTGCTAACAAATAAGAGCAAACCTCTAAAAGGAAAAAAATTTCAATTACTTAGGGAATGCTCATCTTTTATCATTAGAATATTGTTGTTTTTTAGGGGCTCCTGGGTGGCTCAGATGGTTAAGCTTCTGCCTTCGGCTCAGGTCATGAACCTGGTCCTGAGATCGAGTCCCGCATCGGGCTCCCTGCTCAGCGGGGAGTCGGCTTCCCCATTTGCCTTTCCCCTGGCTTGTGCTCTCTCTGGCTTACTCACTCTCTCTCTCCCTAAAATAAATTAATAAAATCTTTAAAGGAAATAGCTTTATAAAAAGAAAAAGAAAGGAAGAAAGAAAGATCCTTAAAAAAAGAATATTGTCTTTTAAAGTATATTTCGATAAGTTTATTATATTTCCAAAAGAATATTTTAAATGCCAAATATTATGCTCTCTACAGATATTAAGGAAAAATATTTCTTCTCATGTGCTTTTATGTGTTTGTTTTATCTTGTCATTTGAATACAGATTTTGAGCAGAGTTTGTCCATCTTTTTCCTTCTATGGAGGTTGTGTATATTTCCTCTAAGGAATACATATTACAGTTATGCAGATTTCCAATATGTCAGGGAAAAAGATTCTCTATTTCTATTTCATTGAGTAAGGCTTATTTTATTTTCCTTCTATATTAAAATGTTTTCAGAAAGTTTTTCATAGTTGACATCTGAAATACATTGCCAAATATACCATTAACTCCCCGTAAAGAACTAAATTTTAGAACATAGCATGGTTCTTTATTGATTTGAATTGATATGGTAGAAAAACTTGATCCAGTTTGAAATTTTTATTTCTGAATACTTTAAAAAATGAACCCCATCAATCTTCCTTGAAATATGCTTCCATGCTAAGCTATTTTCATAAATTCTTATTAGTGCAGATAGAAGATAGATGTCCTTATTGAAGTTCTGATATGAAACAGCTAGATAAGGAACGAGGTTTTACAACCTGCTGTTTATGTGTGTATGTGTATGTGCATGTATACAAAGCACAAGAAGAATATAAAGTTCAGAAAGAGTGAAATTATAAAAGGTTTATGAAGTCTAATGGATCTGAGAGGAGAAAGTCTCTTTTCTACTAAATTGCTTGAACTTGGGTAGTTCTATTCTTAACTATCCTAGCTATTAAATAAGGATTACCTCTACATTGAGACATGGTAAAGATGAGAATCAATGCCTGTAATACCCTGTATGGTGCTTGCTACTCGTAAGTGACCAATAACTACCAATTGGTAGTTAATATCTTTAACGAACTTTTGGAGCATGGGCAACAAATGCACTCTTGAAGATCAAAATAACTTTTAGGTAACTCCTGGTTTTCTCTGCCAGTAAATAACACGCTTGATTAATTGCTTTTTTCTGTTGCCTAAGTGATGACTGAACACTTAGAATGAGCCAGGTACTATGCTGGATGCACTGTGGATAAAGTGATGATTAAGATGTGGCTACTATTTTCAAGGAGCTCTCAATTTAGTAGGACATCTTAAAGATTTTAAGAAACCAGCATGAAATTGATTGGTTTGGCCAAGAAAAGGCAGGCAAAGCCAGCTGCCAGGAGACTTCAACAAGCATCAGCAGCTCAGTGAAGTCACGCAATGAAACAGATTTATCTCGAACTCACAAATAATGCCAAATTATGTGTAATAGCTTCATCTTTTTTTAAATTATTATTACTAGAGGAGAGACTTTAAAAATCCTTTTTTTACGTGTTTTGTGATATGATGCTAAAAAACAGAATACTATCCGAAATATTTCCACAAAGAGGAAAAAGGAAAATTATGTACAAATTAAATGATAGTTTTGCGTGAAATTTAATGATCTCCCAGATGAATGTGCCTGGGTTGTATAAAGCACTTAGTCAAAATATATGAACTTATAATAGTGGGATAAGACCAGATATTTGGACCTGTCTAGTGAAACTCCACATTGGTCTCACTCATCAATTTGTCCATTTACTCTACTGATCAATCAAGCTTTTTAATTATTAATATGGAATGAAGCATTCTATTTAGTTAAGTGTACAAATTTATAGACAGTTACCACATAAAATATATTAAATTAGAATAAACAAATCGTTGATAGTAATTATCATGGAAGAAACTATCAGCAAATTAATAAAATGTCAAAATTTTAGAAATGTTCATAATAATCTTTATAAGCAAGAATTAAAATTTTTCTAAATATACACAGCCATAATTTAGCACTGATGACTTAATAGTATGCCAGGTTTTACTCCTCTGTCTGCTAATATTTATTAGGACATGTTTACGAATATCACCTATTTGTGAAAGTTAAACGATATTGCTCACTCTCTCTATTACAAGTTAAAAAAACTATTGAAATGAGTTTCAAAAAGAGAACTCTATCAAATAAATTAGATAAGAAGGAATAATCCACCATTTTTTATCAGGGTCAACCAGAATATGCACTTCATTGGCAGATGAATTTATCTTCTTGGGAAGTGCTTAAAAAGATTCTAAAATCCATGTGGGTTTCATATGTAATACGGGTATTTATATTACCATTTGCTATAATTTTTATAATACTAGATGAAGTTTTAAAAATTTATATATTCAGATAATAATCATTTCTCCGCTATTAGTGGTTTCTTATTTATTATTTTATTATTATTTTCTTATTTCTTATTGGACTGGTGGGCGTTAGATATTTTGTATATATTTGTGGGTATCTTCCAGTTGTAGAAACCTAAAGGAACTGTTGAATGGACACAAAAATCAGAATATGTGTTACGTAAAGTAGCAACCAAGTGTGGAGTGTCAGTAGTTTGCCAAACACTGTACTGGATATTTTATAGGTACCATTGAAGCCTTAAAACAACTCTATAATTTGAGCATTATTACCCTTATTGATAGAAGAAAAAGCTTTTTAACGACTTTAGTTAACTAGCCCTATTTATCTAGGTTAGGTGGCTGAGGAGAATTTGAACCCAGGCCTTTCCAATACAGTAGTTTTCCCATTTGTCAGTAAATAACTTACTACTTTCAGGAATTCACTTCAACCACATATCACCAAGACCCTACAACTTAACATGGTACTTAAATCAAGCCCCAGTTTTCGTGTCCTGAACTGTATTTGAAAGAGAACCTCACTTCTGTAAACAGAAAACTAATATCACTTGCCAAAATTTTATGACGTTAGATAAATGTCTGTCCATATCACTCCTAAGATCCTTCCACAAACCAAGGGTAAGTTGGACCACTTTGAGCAGCATTCTGCTTCTCACTCATTCGACCTTGTTGCCAGTTGCTAATATGGGACTGGTAACCCGTGGGCCTCCCCATTTTAAGGCCAACTCTATCCTTCCAGTTTATATAGATCAAAGCTGTTGGAGTCTTCCTTGACTCCTTTCTTCCCTTCACACCTAATGTCTGCTCCATCAGCATTTTCAAAAAAACATATACCTTCAAAATACATTGAGAATCTGCCCAACTCTTACCATGTTCATTGCTACCACCCTGGTTCCATCATATCCTGCCTAGATTACTTAAAATGCCTCCTGACTAGATTTCTTCCTTCCACCTATACCTTTTCTACCAAAATAAGCCTCTCATAGCTATAGTAGTGTTTAATATCATGAACTATTTCATTATATAGGTTAATGGTGTTTACATTTTTTCTGAAATATTTTATAACTGGTATAATTTCCTAATTATTTCAAATATTTTATTTACTTCCTCTGTTTCCTCTTAAAGGAGACAGGCATTATTTTTTTATTTGATTATGAAAAGATGAAAGAACTCATATGACCAGATAGGTTTATTTAAAAAAAAAAAAAAGGCTCAGGCAGGAATTGCTACTAATAATTGCATGTTCTTAAATGCTGACTCATGATATTTATGACTTACTAAGTCGATAGATTGGACACTTGACATTTCTTTCTTCACTTAACATTTCACATATAAAATATTCATCTGAATCTTACCTAGAGTGCACATATGGTTTTGAATCCAAAAGGATACACTAAAACAATAAGAAAAAAGGATGCATAAGTTTTGCCCAAGGTATAGCTCAGGTCTTCTTATATCCTTCGTCCTTTGGAAATAAAGACCTATGAGTTCCTAATCTATACATTTTGTTGAGGTCCATTTTTTAAAAGAATGTCATGTGTAGCCCAAGATATGAGATTGAAAGTCGATATGAGTGGTGCTTTGTGACAGAACCACAGATGTTCAGTACATGATATATTTATTTTTTACCCCAGTGGCCCTTATAAAAAGGGCCAGAAGATCGGCTTATAACAAGTAAACTAATGACATGATATAGAGAGGCCCCTGGTTCAGTGGCTGTTATTACAGCTGTGTCCCATTACATATTAGATACCTAGAACATGCTTGCATTCCGAATGGCATTTATCTTTTGAATTTCAAACATTCCTGCCATAAATAAGGATTTTCTGCTTTTCAGAAATGTTTCACAGTTTAGTCTAGGGAACACTGCAAGGTTGCTTTTACTTAATGAAATTCCCCCTTCAAGGATTCCTAGAGCTAAGACGAGCATTTTCTGAGTGCTCAGCTCCACAGACCTGTGCCACTCTCCTTTCTGCTCATTCCCTGCTATTCCCTTAGCCTGGATAGGTGATAATAACTTGAATTTCACAAAACCAGCAGTGTGGGAACCATATGAGAGTTGCCTGTGATCATGATTTAATAATTCTCTCTTTGTTACTTCTTCCAATGGGAGGTAACAGAGTCTATCATGGAATGATGACCTACACTAGTGTTGTGGGAAAAGGAAGATTTGTGTATGTATTTAATGTATAGTACATATGTAATTAACACTGTGCCTTAAATATATTCCAAGTGAAAGTATGAAAGAAGGATGACCACTCCCTTCCTCCCCAAGGACCTGATTATAATATGAAGGAGCTAAAGACTTGTGCACTGAAAACCCAATACTGTAGTTTGAAACCTTGAGGATGGCTATGTGAGATGACCCCATGCCAGAAATAATAACCACAATTACTTCTTTCAAAAATATCATGGCCCATCTCATCTTTTCAAAGTGGAATTTGCTGCTTTTAATCAAGTGTGTGTTCATTTCTTTTTGAGATGTCCATCTCTTATGTCTTGAGGAATGAACCATCTAAAGACAAAAATTCATTACGTGTGTCTGTGATTCAGGGAGAAGCTCAGTCATTTTCCCTTTGTTCCCCAAATCATCGTTGGGATGGTGGGAGATTAGCCTGCCGAGTTATTGTGAGGGTAGCAACTGCTGCCTAGGAGTGAGCTTTGCTCTACCTACATGTACAGAAAGCAGCTGCCTTTATACAGCAGTTGGTGCCAGGCAGCTGCTTTTATTGTCAATACTTCTTTATAGGGCTTCTCATCCTAGCTGTAGTCACCTGCACACAGACTCCAGTTTTTTGTGTGTTTCCTTATTGATTGATTGATTGATGTTTTAGTCTCAAAGGCTATAACCAGAAAGCTTTGTACGACCGTTATAATGAGCAATGCAGAAAGTGGAGTGGAAAGACATTTTCCTTGAGTGTTGTCTCAAGAGTATGCTCGTGTGTTTGGGTGTTGGGAAGTGGGGCAAGGGGGAATGTGCTTAACATGTGTGACTGAGTGTTTGTGAAAAGCACCAGACTGACAGGTGGCAGGATGCACACAACATGGGAGAAATGTCAGAGAAGTTTGAGTCATCAGCACTTGTCCTGTAAAAAAGTATCACCAACACAATGCGAACCAAAAATATGCCAGAAGAATGAAGTTTTGTATTTGTTCGCAGTTAAAAGGAAATGTTCTTATTAACCAGGGTTATATTTGTTAACTCGAGTTAAGGGTTTAGTCTGGCCCATTCAACCTCCATTTTCCTCCTAGAATTATAATCAAGAGGATTTATACAAGCCCAAATTGTGAGATTTGTAAGATGGTTGGCTATGGCACCAAAGACCATAGTTCTATCAATTTATGTGAATTAAAGCTGAGTATCTGTATTTTCTTTTCTTTTTCTTTCTTTTTTTTTTATAGCTTTTGGTTTTATAAGTAATTTTCGGAGAGCATTTATTGAATTATATAAGTATACATACAAAGTATGTATATATATATTTGTATATATATTAGTATATTTGTATGTGTATTAGTATACATAGTATACATACAAAGTATATATATATTAAAGTATATAAAGTATATATATTAAGTATATATACTAAAGTGTGTGTGTGTGTGTATATATATATATATATATACTTATTAAAGTATATACACTTATGTATATATACATACATACACAAAGAAAGGGAGAGATTTATTTTAAGTACCTGGTTCATGTGGTTGTGGGGGATGACAATTCCAGAATCTATAGGACAGCCTGGCAGGCTGGAGACTCAGGAAAGAGTTAGTGCTGCAGCTGAGTCTAAAGGCATTCTGGAGGCAGAATTCCCTTTTTCATGGGAAAGACTTTAGTCTTTTTCTCTTAAGGCCTTCAGGTGATTGTATGAGACCCAGCCACACAGAGGAGTACAATCTGCTTTACTCAGAGTCTACTGATTTAAATGTTAATCTCATCTGAAAAACACCTTCATGGTGACATCTAGGCTGTTGTTTGACCAAATACCTGGGTACTGTAGCTTAGCCAAGTTGACACACAAAAAAATTAACTATCACAGTTCCCCTGGCAATAGTGTGTGTGTGTGTGTGAGAGAGAGAGAGACAGAGAGAGAGACAGAGAAAGAGAGATATTGTAGTCTCTCTTTTGAGTGAATTTCTAGACCGTACATTTAAGGGAAAGGCCAGGACAAGTTGTTCCATAGACAATAAAAATCCTTGGATTTCACCCACTGACCATATTGATACTCTCTTTCTGTGAGTCTTGATTATTCTTTGGGATTCTTTTCTTAGGCTTTCTTCAGAATACAGTGCCTACTGCATCAAAGAATATCCTCACTCCAATCCTATCCCAAATATACTGAGTTTCAAGACCTCTGTTGGGTGACCACTTATCAATAGCAATGTAATTTGTAGAAAGGCACATTATAGTGTTTTTTTATTGATAAGCATTTTCATGCCAACAATATACTTTTGGAAATCACTTTCTAACCTACCTCCTTTAGATAGAATTCTAGAAACATTATCAGATTTGATGAAACAGACTTTACCATACTTCTTCCCCTTTTCTGCTTTTAAGGGACATCCCTAAATTTAGGACAGTGTTGTGGCTGCCAGGAGGATCATTCAGAGAGCTTGTTTATCATCTTTGGGTGGTTTTACCAATGAAAACCCTCAACTCGGTTATTTTTAAACATGGAATTGCTTTAACAAATCACTCAGAAGCTTTTCAACACACCAATATATACCCAGTTCAAGTCAATCCTACAGAACTAATGTCTCAGAAAATAAAAGTAGAGCTCCCTAACAATGTATATTTAAAACATTCTACAGCCAAACCTGGTGAGCAAGCACTTGGAAGGTCTTAGGAGAAAGTTTTTCCCAACTTCAAGGTTGCAGATGGGCAGAAAATCTACAGCCCTCTCACATTTAATGTCTCTGCTCAGTTTGAGCTTAGATTAACTGCCTGGCCTAAGGCCATGCATATTGAATTTGTAGAAATAGAAGGTGGGAAGGGTCCACTGAAAACTAGATCTATGTACATTAATATTATGTTGGCTTTAAAGGACAACACTTATTTTTCTAAACTTCATGCAAATTTTAAGGATTGTCATTATCGTATCAATATTTTCTGAATTCATTTAATTCTAAAGGAATTAACATCCATTTGTATTTGATTTCCTCCCAAATTTGTTATAGAGTAATGCTAAGTCAATCGATGTAGTATACCTACCCTACCCAGAGTATGCATTAACTAGCGTTCGGCTATTTTTTTCTTCCGCATTTTTATCAGTCTTTGCTGCTTTTACAGTTTTTTCTTAAAATTTATTTCATCAAGTGATTGCGCTGTTATAACAATGAAATGTTTCATTATTCAATTTAATTTAATTCAATTTAATTCCAAAGATATTTATTGACTATGCTGTGTAACCAATATTGTGCTATGTATTGTGGGGGGATATAATGATAATTAATACATGCTACTCCCCTCAAGGAATTTATAATTACTTAAACACTTTGTCAACTAAATATAGTTTTTGCAATCAAAATGTGTCAGAATAAAGAAAAGGGGCGATTATTTCCACTTTGGAAATTGAGAAAGATTTTATTTTAAGGGGTGGGTTTTGAGGTAGCAATGAGAGATAAGTAAGGTTTTGATTGGTGCAAAAGGGAACAAGAGCATTAAAGACTAGGAAAAGAAGCAGAGAGGCTAGGGAGGTAGTTGTCTTTTCTAGAAAATCCATTCAGGTAAAGCACAGGAGCGGGGAGCACTGGGGAGCATTGAGTGAGGGGTGTGGAGGGGAAAGGTGCTTTGAGGTCTCTACTCCTCTGGGGGCATTCAGTTGGCCCGAAGCAGACATACACTAACTCACCAATATCTCCAAACAGATTTAATCAAGGGTATAGAATTTTTTTTAATTTTATTTTATTATATTGTGTTAATCACCATACAGTACATCCCCAGATTCCGATGTAAA
>NC_048218.1:39527487-39639685 GCF_002007445.2 Ailuropoda melanoleuca
TTATCCAGCTCAACTCAGGGGACCGGCTGAAAAAGGTGTCCCCTACTCCTCCGCCATCTTAACCCCTCCCAAGGGTATAGAATTTAAGTGAAGTAAAGGGGATAAGGCACAAGAGCAGATCAGTATATCTTGACTTTCCTCTACACTCTGATTTCCGGGATCAACTTCTTGCATGTCAGCATGCATAGGAATTTTTTTTATTTTATATCTAATGGTGCTTGCTTATGTTATAGATGATCTGGGACGGGATGGACAGGAAGGAACCCTTCTGTAGGAGAGTGACACGATCTGACCTGGGATTTAAGTATATAAATAAAGTGGCAAGGGAGACCAGTTAACAAACTAACAATAACCCAAGTGGAGGATGGTAAGGTCTGAACTAAGCCTAAGGAAATGACGGAGATGACCTTTCAGAGACGAAAACCAGGGTGTACAAATTAAATAGGTGTGCATTAAAGAGCACAGGGGAGTTGCAGCTCAGTCAAATATGAAAATGATATAAGCAGGTATAAAATAAAGCATGATAAAGGCATTGATTAAGATCAGGAGAGGGAAAGATTGCATGAAATGCATACTATAGAGCATTTTGGAATTGATGAGAATAAGGCAAAATGCAGGTGGTTCATCCAAATGATCATATAAAGTAAACAGTTGACAAAATCTGATTCTTGGGAGAGAACTTAAACCTGAGTTCTATAGTTGGAGTCTTAAGGGTTGAAGAGAGAAGGAATGGATATAGAATGTAGAATTTAAAAAAAAAATGGGCCCAAATTAAGATCTCGGGAACAGCATCCAATAGCTACTGAGCATAGGAGAAGGAGCTGACTGCAGAGCCAAAGCTCAGACTGCATGTAGGAAGTAACCACATGCAAAGTTAATTACGAAGTCTCATTTTCTTTTGTCCCCTCTTTTAGTCCTCCTCAAGAAATATAAGCTTTATGAGGGCAGGGGACTTTTGTCCACTCTATACATCGACCTATTATTGCTCTATTTCCTTAGTGTCTGAAATAGAATGGATATTAAATGTCTATCAAATGGATATATAGTCATGTGTGCCCTTTGATGCCACCAGCACAAGCTCTCTCCTATCTCTGTGACATCCTTTGTCTTCACAGGTATCTCTAATGCCGGGTTGTCATCATGATCTCTCGTTTGGACTATTGCAATAACCACTGGTCTGGAGTTGGTTCTCCACTTCATTTGTTTTACAGAATACTTTAAGTCCAAGTGTTTTACTATCGCCTGCAAAACTCTCCATGACCTGCTGCATGCTTACTTGCCTTTTAATACCTTTCCACTTTACGCTCTATGAATACAATTCCTTGTACTCTTCATAAACTCTCTACAGTTTCATGCCATTTTAACCATTTTAAGTATTTCCACCTACAGGAAATTCTGCTATTTCCCTCCATGCCTGTTCATTCCTCATCTCTAAAAATTAGTTCATGAGTCACCTTCCACAGCAAGTTTTCCATTTCCCACCTGGAGTAAGCAAGCTCCTCTCACTCGCCTGCAAGAATCTGTTTACAGCGCTATCTCTTTTACCCAGTGCTGTGACTCCCCAAAGGCAGGCAGCCCGTCTTATCCATGTCTACTGAACTATGATGAAATCATGACAAGACTAATCTTATAGAATACGGGTTTGATCATGTCACTTACCTCCTCTAAAAGCTTTAATAGTTCCCTATCATTCACTGGACACAAAACAAAACAAAACTTCTTAGCCTGGGAGGTAAGACATTTCACAAGCATTGGGATTGATGCAAATCTCCAATCATAATCTCCTTTACTCCTTGTTACAAAGTGAATTTAAAACTTTCTTGTTCTAGGGGCACCCGGGTGGCTCAGTCGGTTTAGCGCTAGCTCTTGATTTTGGCTCAGGTCATGATCTCAGGGTCCTGGGATGGAGCCTCACATCAGGCTCCCTGCTCAGTGAGGAGGCTGCTTCTCCCTCTCACACTCCCCTTTCTCTCTCTCTCCACCCCTCCCCCCACTCACATGTGCACAAGCTCTCTCTCTCTCAAATAAATAAATCTTTAAAAAAACCCAAATAAACGACTTTCTTGTTCTCCAGGACATTTGGCAAATTTGGTAACCTTCACCTAAAATATACTTTTTTAATACTTATGTGGCAAACATTTTCCATTGTGAAAAGCCCAGATTAAACGCCAGCACCTCCACTATTTTTTCACTAATTTTTCTGAGCCAGAAGTCATTGTGCTTTCATCTGACCTTCCAGAGCATTACATTATGCGTTAGCAGTATCTCTTCTGGTGCTCTTTTATTTTAATTTTCATTAGAACGATATTTTATGTGCATTTAATCTTACCCACTGTACTTGAAGATCCTGAGGGCACAATCCAGGCATGGCCCACATTTGTCTTCTTCAGTGGCTTCCTTGGTCCTTATCCAAATAGGCACTTCTAAAAACTTTTTAAGTGGAAGAGATGTAAGAAGAAGGAAGGGATGCACACAGGATTCACATACTAGAGGTTTCACAGAATTACATTAGAATATAAAACTACTACAGGTGCTCCTGGGTGGCTCAGCCGTTAAGCGTCTGCTTTCGGTTCAGGTCATGATCCCATGATCCCAGGGTCCTGGGATCGAGCCCCGCATTGGGCTCCCTGCTCAGCGGGAAGCCTGCTTCTCCCTCTCCCACTCCCCTTGCTTGTGTTCCCTCTTTCGCTGTCTCTTTCTGTCAAATAAATAAATAAAATTTAAAAAAAAAAGCTACTACAGTTGATAGCTGGGGAAATATAGTATCATTCGAGACAACTTAGAGTGAGATTTGGGAACAGAAGTTGGATTGCAAATGTTAACATTCATGCTATATGGCAGACACTGTGCTAATCATGTTCTGCATATCATTTAATACCACTTTTATTAAGAAAAACATCCTGTAAGGTAGAAACTATCACCCCGCCAGTATTTCAATAAAAGAAACTGAGGCAAAGATAGGAAGTAACATGCCTAAATTCACACAGATGTTGCTGAATCATGATCTGAATTCAAGTAATAGGACAGCAGTGCCTGAATTCTTTTCTCTTTCAAACATTTATTTATTTATTTGAGAGAGAGAGTTGGAAGAGAGGCAGAAGGAGAGAGAGAAACTTGAGCAGACTTTGTGCTCATGGGGCTCCACCTGGGGCTCCACGCACGGCTCCATCCCATGACCCCAAGATCATGACTTGGGCCAAAACCAAGAGTCAGTGGCTTAGCTGACTGTGCCACCCAGGCACCCAACAGTCCCCGCATTCTTAACCATCTCTCTCTCTTCTATGGAGGTACGTCACAGAAAGGAAAAATAGCATTGATTAATAACACTGACGAGATAGGCAGGGCTTTCGGAAGACATAAGGAATGATAAGTCAGAAGGAATGGAATTTAGTCATAGACAGGAAGAGGGAAACCTGCTTCATCAACCCTGGGAGAAAAGGAGGAAAATATGGGTGAATCCAGAAAGTCCCTTTGCCTGAAACAGGCATTGTTTGACCAGAACTGAACTGAACTGAATTGGGTAAGGATTAAGTATCTGAACTATAAAGTAAAAATGTGACACACCCTCATCTTCTTTGTGCACTAGGCAAAACAGCTGCAATTCACTAGGGGGTATCAACTGAGAAAATAAAGGAACTGCCGAGGAATTAGGGAGGTCAATATGGAACTTGTGTTAAACTGTATGAAAATTCTTAAACTATATAAAAATAAATGTTTCAAGGTACTCAGGTTCTCTATAAATTAATTTTTGTGTGACCCATTTTTTGCAAAAACATCATGTTAGTTCATATATATATATTTATTTATTTATATATTAATTTCAATGATTTTTTTGGTTCATGATTTTGAGAAGTTTTGATTCATATTAAAAGCTACAATTACTCTAACATTTTATTTACACACATTTAAACAAAACTGTCTTCCTATCTGTTCTCATGTCTTAAATTTCCCTGGAAGATTAGCTTCGCTACTCATTTAATGAACATGCACTTAGCTATCTTTCTTTTTCTTGTATTCGTTATACAAGAACCTTTTTTATGCTAGGTCCACTTTTACCGCGTATAATAGGGAACTAAGACGATACATAAGAGAAGAGGAAGAATGGGCTGGTATCTTAATATCCCCTATCAAGGAGTTGTATGGAGTCTTCTGAGTACTGTCAGTCAGTGTCTTCTCTAGTTTAGTGACCTGCAGCCATCTGGTCTAACACATTCAGAATTATTAGGGGAAACTTGTGGATGGGGAAGTTTGCTCTCCTATATGTTCCTCTACTTAGTTTATTGTATAAAGCAGAGTAATATGAAAGGAAAAAAAAAAAACCGAGAAAAACAAGTAGCAAATTTCAAAACTGGAAATATTTCTTTCTTGGAAATTTTTTTTGTATCCTGGTCAATTTTGATCACCTATGGTGAAAAGAAACATAGTTTCTGAGTAATCAACATTTAAAGAGTTATTAGAGTATGTCTGGGGGTGGACTTTATTATCAAGTCCATTGTTTCTATGGGGCAATTCTCTTGTGACTCACTTTTAGCTTGGGAAGTTATCTGGAGGCTTTGTTCACTTCCAAAAAATGTAAGACCTTATGGCACAGAGAAAGTAGAGAATAAAAATGTTACTGCACATTTCTTCATAACTAATAATCCATATGGCCTGATATATTCAAATCAAATTGGTATTGACATTTGCCAACCTTGGAATGAAAGAATGATTCATCTGAAGTTCTTAGAATCAGTCAGCCCCTGTGGACTCTGCAGATAAGAAAACGGGAGGTATCAAGAGAAGACCTTAAGACAACTCACAGTTTCACAAGTTGTGACCTAGAACTTGATGAGGCCTCAGATAGTTTTGGGCCTGATGGCTTTATGGTACGATGGGGCATATCAATTATTTCTGGAAGTTCCTTGTCACCCTCATGCTTCAGCTCAGGCTTCTGTATTCCCAAACTTTTTTTTTTTTTTAATAAAAAACCCAAAACCACACACCATCTTTTGTTAATACCAGCACGGACTTTTTATTTTTTTCTAATTGCAAAAAGCTGATTCATTGGCATGTGTGCCACTCCCAGGAATGCTCTTAACCACTTCATCAAACTTGGCGCTGTCTAAATGTTGGTTTTGATTGCCAGCCGACAAAAGAGAAGGGAAATCACAAAAGAGAAAATTAACAAGTGTGCACAGTTCCAAAATTTGTTCTACAAATGTGTTTTAAATCAAATGAATCATCCTTTGGCACAAGCTACTCACTCTAGAGTCATTCATTTGAATGGCTTAGTCTCTGTCTCCTGAAGACTGTGGTTAGTATTATTCTTGATGAATGAGACAGTTACCTTAAATCATAAATAAAACAAATAGAATAACTTAACATCTGACTCTTAACAAAAGGTATGTTATCTCACTTTGCACTGGTAATATATCTTAAAGGGCAGTATGCCGAAAATCCGTTTAAACCACAAAAAGAACCAAGGATGCATCTGCATAGAACTGCTGCACGAAGAAAGTAAATGCATCTTGATTAAGAAAATATGTGGTCCTCCCAAATATTTTATCACTTTGTTTTTCTAGTCTTTTTACTCCATAAAAGTGGCTTCAATTCCTTTTTTTTTTGCATTGAAATATAGTTAACATACAATGTTATATTAGTTTCAGGTGTACAACTTAGCAACTGACATTTATGTACATTATGAAATACTCACCATGATAAGTCTAGTTACCATCTGTCACGGTACAAAGTTATTATTATTATATTAATATTATTGACTATATTCCCTATGCTGTGTTTCTACATTCCCATGGCTTATTTACTTTATAACTGGAAGTCTGTACCTCTTAATCCTTTTCACCTATTTCACCCATCTCCCCACCCCCATTCTCTCTGGCAACCATCAGTGTGTTCTCTGTATCTATGAGTCTGTTTCTGTTTAGTTTTGTTTGTCTTGCTTTTCTTCTTGTAACTTTCTAATTTGATTAAAGGTCTCTGGCACTAATAGAAATTGTGCTGTATAGTATTCCTATTTATTTCTTTTTTAAATTTTTAAGGGAGGAGGGGCAGAAGGAGAGGGGCAGAGAGAATCTTAAGCAGGCTTCACGCCCATTGCAGAGCCCGATGCTGGACTCAATCTCACAGCTCTGAGATCACGGTTTGAGCCAAAATCAAGAGTTAGAGCTGAATTGAGTAAGCCACCCAGGCGCCCCTCATATTTATTTGTGAAATCAACTTTTTTATTAATTTCAAATCTTTGCAAGGGTAAAGACTTATAAAGGTAAGTTATATGTAAATATTAACCTAAGAGATAAATTGGGCTTTTTTTCATCTCCTTTGATCTTCACTTTTAAAGAAATCGTGTTCTTCATTTGTAATTTTTTCAAAACCATTTTTAAACTGATCTTTACGCATGATAAAAACTTAACACAGTGTGTAATATTTTCCTCATTTTATGTAGGCTACCTACATAAGCCTACATGTATCATCGCTTTCTAACATCTGCCTTATCTCATAAAACAGTACTTTGTAATTGTTGTGAAGTGGCAATGTGGGAACTGAGGAAGTAAGAAACAGAAGATTTCTGGGTAAGCCCACTCATTTCACCTCCTACATGTCAGTGTCTCTTTTGGTGAAGTCTGCGAGACAGTGGAATACCAGGATATCACCACCTTGCTGTGAATGAGTCTCTCCCAGAGGAGACTTACTTATCTGCCTCTTTGTCTGATTCCTACTGGACTCTAATTCTCACTCACCATGTGAATCAGCAGGAAGGATCTATTCAGAGATCTATATTAGCTCACTTTCAATCTTATCTCCAGCCTTCTGTTGGTGGGCTTCTATAACATGTTACCCCAACATAGAATTAAATTGTGTTCTATAAAGCTTTGAGAGCTGTAGGACGGTAAAGGTGTTGTTCCATAGTTTTATTCATCCTAGGTACAAGCAGTTAACTCTAAGATGGAGATATTTGGTCCAATTATTATGACATAGGTACTATGTATAGTACAATACATAATAATTATCAAGAGTTTATTAAGACAACAGAAAGATCTGTTCAAAATGAGTTTCCAAACTAAAAGCTAAAATATGTAGTTATTTTATTGCTTGGGAATTGGCAACTAAGATCACAAAGTAGTACAAAAATGTACTAAGTTCACCACGTGGAAAAGAAAATTTCAGAAGCTGGGGCCAGATACACCTAAGTGGCTCAAAATGGGTCCCCACAGCTTCTCTGAAAAAGTCAGGAGTAGCTATAGAAAGCTAGCACACAAAGCAGATACCAGCCAAAAAACAATGGAACTCAGCAAATGTAGTGCAGTTGTATGAACTTTTTCATTTTTCCATAATGTCTCTATAGTGCCATAACACCAGAAAAGAGAAAGAAGGAATAAATGTGCCAACCTTTATCTCTTGAACTCAGAAAAATGTCATTTTATACTGGTGTATCCTGGGTATTCATAACCGAAAGTAACAGAAAGCTATGAGATATTCCAGCAATATCATCAGAGAATAGGAAAGCAAGTTTCAACAGATCAGGGAAACTCTGTTCTCTGTTTTCCACTTAAAAAAGTTCTATGGATCTGGTATGCATTGGGCTGTCTGCTTCTTGTTTAAGGGCCCAATTGTCATGATACATTTTGGTATTTGCTTGGGAATCCCCAAGAATGGCCAAGTAATGAAACACCTCTGCTTCTCTAACCTGAGAATGCTGGATTCTGAGTATAGGAAAACAGGATAGAAGTTTTTAAAAACTAACCATTTGTTTCAGAAGAGTCACTCCTACTTAGAGTAGACAGAAAACCAGAGGCCTCAGTGAACAAAAGTGATGCCACTAACTTCCAAACAGTATCATAAACGATATCATCTCACTATAGAAACCATAGTCCTGTTACTCAAATAATTTCTAAAATTATCTATATCACAATTTACAATTCTCAAGAGTGAGTTTGAGACATTGATAACGCTGGGGTAGGATTATATGTGTGTATGTGTTAGCTCTGTGTAATTGTGCCCTTTTTTGTGTGTCTGTGTTTGGTTTCCCTAAGCTCACACCCAATGGAGATTAAAACTTCCTAATGACAGAATTGGCTATTAACTAGAGCAGATATATATTGCTTAAGCATCTCAAAAATCAAAATAGAGCTCATGACAGACTAGGCTGTCATCAGTATCCCAAAGAATCTCCATAGACCCAAGTTGCCTGATAGTTTGTATTCTTCCAGAAGTAGATATTGAGGTGAGAATTTGAATACAAGCTGTTTTTTGGGAGATTATCCAGGAGACACAGGTAGGGGGGGGTATGAAAATAAAACAGGGAAATGAAGGCAACCGCTTGATCGGGGAGGCATTGGTCAAGTTACCCTGTGGGAAGCTGGAAATTAATTCTGCTGCTGCACAGGGAGAGCTGGTGTAGAACTTGGCTTCACAGTCATCCCTCCCAAATGAAGAGAAAGCTTGGGTATTTATACATCAACTCCCCAACAGTCCTTGACTGAGAGCTGTTCCAAGGATGAGAGGTAAATTGAAGGAACATTCTTAGAACTTTCAACCTGACGTGCTTGGCAGAACTGACTCTGATGCTCAAAGGAAGCCCTCCCAAGTAGAGTAAGATGCTGGCAGCTTGAAATAGAAAAGTTACCCTACAATTGTAAATTCCAAAAGGATATTGTTGGGACACCAACAAAATACACATTATGTATCCTGAATGGGTTGGAGTACTTCAAACCAGTTAGTGTTTAACTGAGATAATAGGTTCCATATGCATTTAGGGAAACATGGGGTATCAGTAATTTGTAAAGAAATCCAACTCTAGCCATTCGAATGTTTTCTATCTCCATAAAGGGGGGCTACACATCTGCTTTTTACATTGTATTACCCATTGTACCTTCCACGGTGTCTGGCATGTAATAGACACACAAACTCTTTGGGAAAGAAATCATTTCATCACATTTACTTTAATGTTCTTTACTAAGGAATTAGTCAAAGAAATGCAAAGGAAAAAATATGCAAGGAGGAACATGTAAAGAGATATTCATTACATTATTAATTTAGAAAGGACCTTAGAACGATAATAAGAACTATAAGACTAGTTAAGACGGTTGCTTTATTAAATGAAATACAAATTATGTTGCCTCAAATGTCTTTCCGGAGAACTACCTCAATAATTCTTTAGTCTTATTCCAGTAGAATAGTAGGAAAGAAGAGTATGGGGTTAAATTCTAGTCATTAACTTTTTTCCTCAAAAAATTTACCATTTTTTTCTCTCTTCTGTAAAATAGAAACAAATTATCTCATTATTTATATTGCAAGGGGTATTGGCAGGTGTGAATGGAGGGATTCAAATGAGAGAAGGATGTGAAAATGAATGGGAGCATCACCATTTGCTGACTGTTGCTTTAGCTGAGTTTCTTAATATTTTAATTCTGGGTTTCCTTTCTGTGGAATCAGAAAAAAATAATTCTCATTTTTTAAGATAGCTGTTAGAATTAAATAAAAGAACATGTGAATCTAAAATATAAAATGATCAGTAATTGAGCTTTCCATAGGAGATATATATAGATATACATATATAGATAAAGATATAGATAGATAGATAGATAGATAGATAGATAGATAGATAGATAGATACAGATTTATGTAAATGTGCTCGATAGTGCCTCCTTATCTGTGGGGGATACTTTCCAAGACCCCCAAGGGGATGCCCAAAACCACAGATGATACCGAACCCTATACATACTATTTTTTGTACACATATACACCTGTGCTAAAGTTTAATTTATAAATTAGGCATAATTAGAGATTAACAATAACTAATAATAAAATCAAATGATTATGACGTAATAATCATTATGTGAATGTGCTCTTTTCATCTCTCTTTCCTTCAAAATTCCTTTGTACTCTACTCACCCTGCTTATGATGATGTGAGATGATAAAATGCCTACGTCATGAGATGAAATAAGGTGAATGACATAGGCATTGTGACATAGCATTAGGCTACTACTGACTATTGACAATAAGTCAGAAGGAGGATCATTTGCTACTAGACTGTGGTTGACCGTGGTTAGCTAAAACCCTGGAAAGCAAAACCGCAGATAAGATACACATGTAAATGGTACTTACATATTTATGATAATAAATGTATTATATATTTAAATATATTATGTAGTGTATATATACAAATATGTCTTCCTGTGTAGGATTTTTAAGGTTATTACATCCAGGTTTTACATTTCATCAGTAGTGCTCTTTTTGTAAATATCAACTATGGGCATAGAATTTTTTCACTGGTTTTGGATTTCTGAAGATTCATACAGTTGAAAGAATTTATATTCAAATTTCATAAACTATTTTTTCTCATCCTTTTTTCTAATTTTACATTTATTATAAAACTAAAAATATGAACACAGAGTTTCCTCTACATTGCATATCTTCCACCTGTATTTGGATTAAACATGTGTTGATGTAAGATTTCAAAGGTACCAGTAAAGTCGACACTAAGTATTGAGATGCCAGTTTTGCGGCAGGCACTCCTGGAAGAGTTAGTCATCAATATTATTCGTTGTTTCCTTAAATGAACATCAGTAGTTAGCAATTTGTAGTCCATAAGGACCTTTTAATTTGTCTTCAAAAAGTGACTTTGAACATATGTTATTTTGTTAAATTACAGATGTTAACTGAATAAATTCTTTGGTTGCATGTTTTCTTCCTACAATCACTTGATTGTTTCCTGTAAAACTCTGTTGACTTTTCATGGAATGCGTTGGGAAATTTTTCTCAAAGTTTTCCTTTTGTGCCTGTAGTTCTTGTAGTCACTTCCCTTATTACAAGCTTCATTGATACAGATTTTAGAACAAAGACATAGGTTTGCTGTTGTTAAAACTAGTTGTATTTGAATTGATTATTTTCTGGTCTGATTTTATGATCCACCATTTCGCTAGAAGCTAGTGGTGAATTACCAAACGAACTTCTCAATGTGTTTGTGTACATTTTTTTCGAATTTATGAATGAAAAGAGCACAGACATTATGTTGATTATGTGTAACTGCCTATACATTGGATGCTTTATATTGAACATTAGCTATTAATGGAATATTCATTCCACTTTTACTCATTTGCAAATTGTGTACATTGTTTAGAACCCAACGTCTGGTCTTACAAGGCCTCTTGCTTCAGGATCCCCTTTCAGAGTATTAAACCAAACCATTATAGCCCCAAATCAGCTTAACAGTCAGTTATTCCTAAGGTTAACAAAAAATAAAAGTACCACACATTAACCATCCAGGAAAGCAGGATACACACATAGATCCATACATGCATATTTGAAAACCAACTGTGAGTCCCCTATAATGTATCTGGGGTAGAAAAACCCAGTTGTGTTTGGAGAATGAACTGCCAGACCCCTGAAACCTCAAGTTTGCTTTGCCTCTAGCATTTTTCCCTTATTTTTTTTTTCCTAGCTAGGTGCATTTTGAAGGAAATTTAACTTGAAAAGCATGTTTCTAAAGCTAAACCACAGACTGTGCAATGTGAATCATAACGATTCTTGGCTTATTGTTTTTCAATTCCAGAAGAAATCTGACAGATCAGGTCAGTAACAAGTAATAATGCCTATAAAAGAGTTTCACACAGATGTGTTTTTTTTTTTTTTTTTTAACAAACAAGCCAAATTAGAAAAAAAAAAAACTTGGAACACAGCAGAAAAATGTCCAAAATTATTCAAAGCCATATAACTAATATAACCACCCTTCAGTACTGGTAAACCATGTGTACTACTTTTTATTTCAGATTATTCTTTTATATATATATACATGAACATATAACTTGATTGGGGTGGGTTTTACATCTTATGAAATTTACCCTTGTCAAGTGTACAGTTCAATAAGTTTTACTAACTCTTCTGACTGATTCAACCATTGTCATAAATCAGTTTTAGGATATTTTTGCCCTATCACTGCCTTTTAAGTTCAAGTTTTTAAACATAAATTATAATTTAAGAGTCTTCATATTGAATTTAATTTTTCATAAATAAAACTCAACACAAAGTGACTTGAGTTTAGTTCACAAACTTGGGAATGAATTTTAGAATTTTTCCACACCTTAGGTAACATGTACTGTCTCCCTTCGTGAAGTTTATCCAGCTCTGTCTGAGAACTCTTGCACTGTGTTGACTAAAGATAATTGTCTGTTAGCTGTTGGGAATTCGAAATGCAGGAAACTAAATACACACACTAAAGTGAAAGCCAAATTCTTAAAAGAAACAAGTATTACTATATTTGTATCCACATAATTTTCTTTTTAGCTTTACTTATGCAATCCAAAAATGGAACAACTTAAGGCTATTTTTTTCTAATGTGCTAAAATTTTTACGTTGCATGTGAAAATTAATTTGCTCCAGTCCTTAAAATTCTAAGGTCAATTATGTGGAGTTTACATAATGGCAAAACTATGTATTGATGTATTTTCCTTATTTGGATAGACTTGAATATTCAAATTCTTCCAAAATTCATACTAGCTCAAAAGGTATTTGATAAAAATTCTTTAGATAAATTAATCTTGTGTCTGGAACTAAAGAGGTCAAACCACAGGCATCATGGAAATTAAGCAGGTAGTCTGCCTCTGCAATTTCCCCTTTGTTTTCTGCCTATTATTTAGAATCTCTATTTGTGGGGAATAAAATGTTATTTATTGCAATGAAATGTTTGCATTTCTTAATCAAGTGATATGGAGTAGAGAGGGAATTTGTTTAGAATAAAATGAGTTTGGGAAGTATTACTAAATGCAAACATGAACAATGCAAATCTTACAGCCAAAATAGAAATTCTGCAGGCATAATTGCTTTTAGAAACTCTGTAATTCGCCCCTGGTGTGCATTTTGTTTGTATAAATATGCAAACATACCCGAATTAGCATATTTCCCACCTGCATCCTTCAGACAGCTAGACTACAAAAAATTAATAAACGCAACCTCTTTTTTATTACTTAATTTGTTAAATTTTAATTGAAATCAGATAATGGGCTTGGGATGCATAATTTGAGGAGATGTAGAGCGCATATGAGGGAGGTTTCATGGAATTATCAAATGCATTTAACTCTTTCCTATTTTACTTAAAAACTTTCACGTGAGGGGAGTCTGGGTGGCTCAGTCCCTTAAGTGTCTGACTTTTGATTTCAACTCAGGTCATGATCTCAGGGTTCTGGGATCCAGCTCCAGGTCTGGGTCAGGCTCCCCACTCAGCAGGAAGTCTGCTTCTCTCCCTCAGCCCCTCACTCTGTGCTCCAGCGCTCCCTCTCTTTCTTTCTTAAATAAATAAATAAATCTTCAAAAAAATTGTTTCAGGTGATTTCTTTCAAATTAACAAATAAAGACTATTGTGTTCTTTAAGGGTATAACCATATCATAAATAAGTTCCTAGCATAAAGGTAACATAGAAGTAGGGCTGTTCTGGAAGTTGATTTCATGGTCATCAAATATTCTATGTTCTATATAGTGACCTTTCAAAAATTTTATTTTCTGGAATACTCCGTTGGCCCCCCTCCTTTTATTTTTCAAGCCAATGAGTATTTTTATATGTAAGTAAATTGAATAGGTGTGAGCTAATTTTGAAAATCCGATTTCCAATGTTTGATCAGCCTTTGCAGATTTCCTGGTATGGGAGGTTTGGGCTTTTACCTCCCTAAAGGAAGAGATCAACCTCCATGATTCCTAAGGAGGACTTCCCTGCTTCAGTTACTCTCTGCTGCACTTAGGGTAGAATTGCTAGGCGTATACAAGCCATATGGGCCAGACCTACACAAGCCATATGCTAAGCACAATCTCTCAATGTTTTTTCTGCTTTCACGTGCAGAATCAATAATATTTAGATGTAACATATACTTCTACAGTGTACATTTCTGGAGGGATAATGCACTATAAAATTCATGATTCATACAACAATGAAAAGTAATCGTTGCTCACTCATGCACGTGATACTTATAAGGACAGTTGTCATTCCTTCATGAATAAATCAATTTCTCACTCACCCAAGAACATAGATAAGTGAAAGTGAAGTTATCATAGGAAAGCACTTGAATTCATACAAATGCATGAATGCGTGTGCATGTGTGTGTGTGCGTGCACGTTTATGTGTGTTTTAAATTTTGGTGCCTCAATTAAAGTTAGCTCTTTATGACTTCTTTTTTTTTATTATGTTATGTTAATCACCATACAGTACTTCATTAGTTTTTGATGTAGTGTTCCATGATTCATTGTTTGTGTATAACACCCAGTGCTCATTGCAATACGTGCCCTCCTTAATACCCATCACTTGGTTAACCCATTCCCCCACCGCCCTCCCCTCTGAAACCCTAAGTTTGTTTCACGGAGTCCATAGTCTCTCATGGTTCATCTCCCCTTCTGATTTCCCCCCTTCATTTTTCCCTTCCCTCTCCTAATGTTTTCCATGCTATTCCTTATGTTCCACATATAAGTGAACCCATATAATAATTGTCTTTCTCTGCTTGACTTCTTTCACTTACCATAATCCCCTCTAGTTCCATCCATGTCTACGCAAATGTTGGGTATCTTTCTGATGGCTGACAAATATTCCATTGTATATATGGACCACATCATTTTATCCATTCGTCTGTTGAAGAGCATCACAGCTCCTTCCACAGTTTGGCTATTGTGGACATTGCTGCTATGAACATTGGGGTGCATGTGCCCCTTCTTTTCACTACATCTGTATCTTTGGGATAAATACCCAGTAGTGCAATTCCTGGGTCACAGGGTAGCTTTATTTTTAACTTTTTGAAGAACCTCCATACTGTTTTCCAAAGTGGCTGTACAAGCTTGCAATCACACCGACAGTGTAAGAGCGTTCCCCTTTCTCCACATCCTCGCCAACATTTGTTGTTTCCTGCCTTGTTAATTTTTGCCATTCTAACTGGTGGAAGGTGGTATCTCAGTGTGGTTTTGATTTGAATTTCCTTGATGGCTAATGATGTTGAACATTTTTTCATGTGTCTGTTAGCCATTCGTATGTCTTCTTTGGAGAAGTTTCTGTTCATGTCTACTGCCCATTTTTTGACTTGATTATTTGTTTTTTGGGTACTGAGTTTGAGAAGTTCTTCATAGATCTTGGATACCAGCTATTTATTACTTCTGACACAAACCCCAATTGATCCTGAACAATAGGGTATACTATGATGACTTGAAGATATCTGGACTGACGAAACTATGGTATCATTCTCTCCATTTTCTTTTCTTTCCTTAATTATAAAAATGAAAGGATCTGGTAAAGATAGAACAAAATGATTCACCTTGAGCCTCAACAGTGCCAACTAGGGGTAGGTCCAGATAAAAGTGTTAGCTTATGATTTAGTGTCTAGTGTCTAACTAACAATGTAATCTGGCTAAAATCATGATGCTGGTGAGCAGAGACACAGGAGACCAACAGATAGCAACCTTATAAGTACAGAAATACCCATTCCTTAAATAGCATAAGAGGTTAAAACTATATCTTATTAAAGCTGTGATAGGCTGGTTTTAACCTTTAGTGTTGGTTAGACATCAAAGACAGTACATCATGGAAGTCTCTGGATTTGATGGGACTGAGACAAAAAATTATAGCAAGACTGTGTGCATGCCAGATATTTTCTTAGATAGCTCATAGTGCTGTTGAGAAGATGTCTATTGCTTGCGTTAACTTGTAGACATTATTACACTATTGTGATTGTTTTAAAATGTAGTTTTTATTATTATTCTTGTATGGTGAGACCAACAGATTGGTCAGGAAATGATTGTTACGAAGAAGATAGTTTGTTAATCACAGTTTCCAAGAGGAAGGGGAGACTACTACACCACGGAGGGCCACACAGAGGAATACCAGGGTCAGTCAGGAGGCAGAAGGAGCAAGTGGAAAGCATGGGCAAGAGCCTTTAGTGTGGTTTCTGTGGGAAAGGTAAGGCAAGATAGGATAAGTAGACTTAGGATTGGCTAATTCGAATTTCAGTGGACTCTGAGGTATAGGGACTTGCTAGATGTCTGGTACCTAGCCTTGGGATGAACAGGGCAAAGAAATAGTGCCTCTTAGAGAATAGATCCAGATAGAGAAGGTTTTAGATTGATTCTTATTTCTAGGAATTGGCTAGGCTTGGGAGAGGCAGTCTATCCCCAATCAGCAAGGCTCCAGATGCAAGAGCATCAAGAATACAGAAAATTTAAAAAAAAAAAAAGATAGTTAATAAGCTGACATAGTAAGTATCTGGTCTTTGACACCAGTTTCTGACACAGGAATGCCAAAACTCTTATTATTTCCTGGGTATGCGGAGTGTCTTTTATCCTAATGAGGTGACTCTGGGTGAGTTTCTGAATAACACCTGGATGAGGACTGGTCAATGGAAAGACCAAGCCATGATTAGAAGCTTGGAATTTTCAGCTCTGCCACCCATTCTCTTGAGAAGGGAGAAGGGCTGAGAATGGAGTTAAGATTGATCATGCCTATATGATGAAGCCTCCGTACACATCCCAATAATTCGGTGTTTGGAGAGCTTCCAGGTCTGTGAGCACATCCGTGTACCAGGAGGGTCATACACCAACTCCAATGGAGAGAGAAGTTCCTGTGCTTGGGACCCTCCCAGACGTTGCTCTGTGTATCTCTTCATCTGGCTGCTCATCTGTATCTTTTATCATGTTCTTTAATAAATTGATAAATGTAAGTATTGTCCTGAGTGCTGTAAACCATTTTAGCAAATAAATCAAACTGAAGAAGGAAGTCATGGGAACCCCTGATTTGTAGCCAAGTCAGACAGAAGTCGTGAATAACCCGGAGGCCTACTATTTGCAATTGGTATCTAAGTGGGGGGCAATCTCATGCAACAGCTTCTTTTACCTGTGGGATTTGATGCTGTCTCCAGTAGACAGTGTCTGAATTTAAATTGTAGGAAACCCAGCTGGTGTCATAGAATTGGTTGCTGTGGGGAAAACCCACAGAATTGTTGACCAAAGGTGTCAGAAGTGTTGTGACTATGGTAATAATAGGAGAAAAAAAGGAGAAACACAGGAGGGGATAAACTAGTTTTTTTTTTTTTTTAAACATATTTGAAGATGGTTCTGATTCTGTGTGGATATTGAATGATATTAAAAGGGGAACTTAATTTAAAAAATAAAGAATGTGAAATGCAACTGAAAAAAATGAAAAATGGGATCTCCTCTTGAAGAATCCATGCAATAAACACCTATGAAATGAACCCTTCTTCTATCACTACTGCTCAAAATTTATTTTCGATATATATGCCTTAAAATGTTTTTCTTCCAGCACTATTGGTTCAGTTGAGAAAATTACTTTTCTCTTTACTACGGAAAATTAATGACATAATTTTATAGATAATGGTATCTCTGCTAAACACATTATAGTTTTCATTTTAGTTCAAATTTTATTATTTTAACATCAAGAGGTAAATAGAACTTATCTTTCAAAGGAAATAACCACAAAATATATTGTACATTTTGCTGTAAAGCTAACCAAACTGCATAGCTAGTTTTATGCAAGGTTGTCATGATACTAGGCACTGAAGACTCTGAGGGGCTTATAATATAGTGGGAAGACATACTGGTAAGTAAATTATGTAATTCCAACACAATGTGGTGGGCTAAAGAATAAGAAAATGAACAACTATTCTGTATATCAGAACAGAAGAAGCTTATTAAGTATTGCCTAAGGGACTCAGGAAGGGCTTTATGGGGGAATTATATTAGCAATGGATTTCTAAGGATAATAAATACAAGAGATTTTTCAGATGAAAAAGGAAGAGATTGAATGTTCCAGAGTGCAAGTGTAGCAACACACTGTGGACAGATGACCAAAGGAATTATCTTTAGAATTTTAGTTTGAAAGGAGAGCACTAAATAATAAAGCTGGTATGTGTGTTGCAGTCTTATGAGGAATCTTAAATAATTATGTCATGAATTTCAATGTATGTATCTTATTATAGTCTAGAATTTTCCAAATGTGTGATCTTAAGAGTTTTCTGATACAAATTTCTTAAAAATGTAGATTCCTAGACCTTTCTTTTGGATCTCTTTATTTAGTTAATAAGTTTAGAAAAAAAACTGATTTGACATTATGAAATTTTGAAGGAACAGAATGTTAATGTTTATTTACTTTATAAAATAATAAGTCATCAAAATGTATAGAAAACTGAATTTCTGGAACAATTGAGATGAAAATTCTAGCATCCAGGTGAAAATGGCAAGAGTTTGAACTGAAGCAAGTCTGGAAAATTAGAATAAAGAAAATTCGTCAGCTCAATGTTGAAGTGGTTGGCATGCAGGGCTCTTGGTGAAGGAGAATATATAAAGAAGTTTAACTCTGAAATTCAAACTGGTTAGGCTGTAGAGATAGTGAGTCCTGAGACCCAAATAGGAAATTCCAGAGAACAACAGGTTGAGGAAATCAGGGTAGGGATGATGAGATGGAGAACATGAAGCTATGAATGATTATGCTAATTCAAACCCAAAAGTGTTTCTGGATTTAATAGAAGGGTTCACTTCCAAAAAAAAAAAAAAAACAAGAGGGAAATGTTCTTAAATGGGCATTGTAATGAATGGCACAAAAATCTAAGGGAGTAATGCTTTTAAACGCATGTCTGATTCAAAGTAAAAATCTTTCAACCATTTACTGCATGATATTTTCCCATGGAGATAATTTTTAAAAGCTTTGGCTCACTTAGAAAAGAAATACTGAACCCTTTTTGTTATTACTTTAACTTGTCCAATCTCTAAACCACAGATACCTCAGAGGTTCATTAGAAATTCCCAAACCCAGAAAGAGGAATGTCCCAATAAAAACAAACAAACCAAACCAGATCCTTTAGGAGTTGAAGTTTGAAGTTTTGACTTCCTGATTCTAAGGATGGGTCATATTATAGCTTCAGAATAATAGTAAAGGTAGCTTAAAAACACCATAGTTAAAATAATGAATCTCTTCCATATCTGTCAGTAGATTTGGCATGTAAGTGTATCAAGTGTAACTCAAATACAAATTGTAAACCATACAAGCCCCATTTCTAACTCAATCTCTTTACATGGAAATCTCTTTAGCCCAAACTTTTTTGCTTCTTCATTGTAATTTTTATTATTATTTCATTAGATACAGTCAATGGCTCAGGTTACACTGAGAATGAGAGAAAATCTTGCCTTTCCTTTTAAATAAATAACTGGGGTTCAGTTATTAAGTGTTATACTTCTCTTGTCTCTCTGTCCTCTTGACTAACCGTTGCATGTTTGTGATTCAAGAGGATGCCAGTTGCAGTAGTCTGGAACTAGGGAAGTAAACACCCAGTGAACATCCAATCCTTGGTTCCCAGAAAGTGATGTCTTCCTAGAACAGAAATTAAAAAGCATTTTGATACCAGCTTTTATGAAACACATACTAGTAGATAATCTAAGGTGAAAATATCTGAATATCTGTATAGTCCTATGTCATGACAAAAAAAAAAATTGAAGCATTAATTGAAAGAGCCATGAGCAAGTCCACTGTGGCACCACAAGATTTTTATTTAATACCTGGAAGTTCTGGTTCACTTTACAAAGTATATCACGTCTCCTTTTTTTATTCTCCAAAGGACGTGTGTGTAACCAGCTGTACCCAAAATAACAAAACCTAAGGATCAAATATTTGCTCCCTCTCAAATATCAATACCACAAAAATGTATTTTACACACCAAGACATTATTTTAAAGAGGGCCATTAACTTACTAAAAATTAGTTCCTTCCAACTGTTTTTTTCTTTTTACCATGTTCTTTGTGTGTGTGTGTGTGTGTGTGTGTGTGTGTGTGTGTGTGTGTGTGTATTTTTCCCCCCTGCAAAACTCTGCATTTACTAACCTATGTAAAGGCCTGGACCAGTTTCACAGTAGCTTACTTCGTCATCAATTTCTTCATCTTGATAAGAGAGTCATTTCAGTAGCGTATCATTTAACGTATCATAAAAGAGGCACTGGATTAAAACTCCCAATCTGGAACTATCGAGGTGTTCACCAGTAATTGCTGCTTCACCTTACACACCTGCAGTTTGCTGGGAAAGACTTGTGTGTCTCCTCCTCCTATGTACCTCTTACTCTAGTGCTGAGCATTTCTCTAGTCTTGGAATGGATTTTTTTTTTCATTCCATGGAACTATGACCCATCATTCTTTCAAATTACAAAATTAAAAAACAAAGAAATGAAGACAAAATAAAGCATGTCTATTTTATGATATACATTGCAATACCACATTCTCTTACACAACATGATAATAAAGGATTTCTATGGATTTGGGAAATTAGTACTTTGAACAAACCACTCTTTAATACCTGGAAACTAACTTAAAGAAATGTAATCCATATCATGGTTTCTCATTAATATTACAAATTCCATGAGTGCCTGAGGAAGTGTAGATAAATTATACTCCAAGTCATGAGTTAAGAGTGTTCTAGAAAACCTTTTAAAAAGCATTGATACAGTGGAGTGCCCCTGGAATTCATCTCTTTCTGCAGTATGTTTTATTATGTCTTAAAATTATTTATTAGGAGAGAGAAAAACAATTTCTGTTAATTATTTATTAATATTAAAATATTGATGAGCATTACCTAAATGTTACGGGATTCCAGCTGGTGCACTGGGTTCTAACTGCTGACACACAGCCAACACAAGAGGCGGGTAGTAAAAGAGCAGAACAAATGACTTAACAGGGACCTAAAAGCAGCAATCAGCAAAGGTTCATTTAACTTAGAGATGGCACAAGCTTCGAGCAATTGCCTCTACTTAAGTAAGTGTGGAATTACAAAGACTATTTATTACAGTCAAACAGGGCCCTGCAGCTTGCTCAAAGACCTTTGAAGAATTTCGACAGTTATAAAGTCTTGCTCAGTGCAGAAGCAGTAAAATTTGGGCAGACCCCAAACAGCCTGCAAAGTTTTCGTTAAAAAGTTAATACAATCTTTGTCACAATCATTCTTTGAAATGAATTTGTTTCTCTCTTTTTTTTTTAAAGGGGAGATACCATACATGATAATTTTCAAAACTTCTTTGAAAATGTATTTTAATTATTAGGGAAAATAAACTGTTTTCATGGTGATATGGAATTAATATAGGATCTCCATGGGTTTATTAGGAAAGTGTTCCAACATCAAGCATCTTTGAAATGCTCTGTAAGTGTATATTAAAAGTCACTCTATTAATGGATTTAATTCAGCGGAAAACTAGTGGAATTTCTCTGTTTTTTTTGTACAAAAAGCAAAACTTGTTTCCCAGGACATTAGGACTACAATTTTTCTATTAACAATTGGATAATGAATTGTTTGTTTGTTTTAAGTAGTAGGGTTAGGTTAAAAGAAAATAACTCTCAAAAAATTAACATACTTTATTTACTTATAACTGAGTGATCTATTTAGAAACATCAAATACATTTATAAAATTTTAACTAAATATAACCAAAATAAATTATCCTTCACTTGTAATCAATTTCAGAGAAGCAAACCACTACAGGTTGGGGGGTGGAGTAGGGGGTAAGGGTATGGTGAAGCCAAGCCAGGAGATAAAATAATAATAATGAATAGATGAAAATTAAATATGAAAGGTAAATGATGTTAAGTTACATGAAATGATAGTAATTGCTAATGGGAGAAAAATATGAATAAGAAAATACATTTACTTTTCCATCAGAAAAGCAACACCTACATTTTAGCTTGGCAAAAGATTAAATATCATCTCCAGGCCTTTAAATTAATGATGCTTTAGTTACAAAAGAGCTCACAAGATCTTACAAATAATAGAAATAGGAGGATGGGAAACTTATTGTAGTGGATTCTTCATTTAGACTTATACTTTCTAATAAAGTGTCATGAGGCAAGCTTAATGAAAACTATTTTTAAGTAAGGAATAAAAATGAAAGGCAGTTATAGACAGGAACAATTTGAGAGGTTAGATGCAAAGTCAGCATGTGACAATCACAGAAACATCAAATTCACAAATCCGAAACTTCTAATGCTAGCTTTTAAAGGGAATACAAATACACAGAGTCCTAATTGTTCTTGACTTGAGAAAAATCTATAAGAAAATAGTTCCTTTAGCAATGAAAACAATTCAACAGTTAATGTACTTGAGAATTCTTGATTTATGTTTGTTTCATGTTTGCAATTTATTTTGCTGCATTCCATTAGGCCAGGATGCTGCTGAACCCCACAGTGAGATATTTCAGTTGGCCAGTGTACCAAGATTGAGATTTGAAACCAGAAGTGCACTGAGGGATAGCATGCATTTTTGTTTTAAGTGGAAGGATTTGAAGTAAGATATCACTTAAAATATATTTAATCTTCCATTAGAAATGAGGGTGACCCTATGATGTTTGATCCAAACATGATTTTTATTCATGTTCTATACTTTTGATAATGCATAGCAAAACATAACAAAAAATAGCAAAACAAAAAATATAGAGTCAACACCCAATAAGATACTTCAGAATATATCCAGAGATTTGTGACACAAAGTGCAGTCAGTTCCTTGGTACTTCTTATTACATATTTTCTTCTTAAGAACTAAAAATGTAAAAGCAGACAATTGTTGTTTCCTGACATATATATTTTTATTCATGAGAGATTTTTGTCAAAAGTCAAGACCTACTATAATATGTTCTAAACCCTGTCCATTTTACAATACACTAAATATTATTATTACTTATAGATACCATGGGACTCCTTGTGCATAATGGATTCCAGTCTTCTTACAGAGTTGCATATGAAAATGTTATCAATGAGCTGCAGAATCTGGCATTAATAACTTTGCAACATTATAACAAATAGGTAGCCCTGATGTTTTGTTCTTTTTTTAATATATCAAATATATTTCATTGCTTACATTATAGTAGCAGATTGAAAACATCTGCTCACTTGCCACTAGTCCACCAGCAGCTGAAAATCTCAGCTCATTTTCCATAGGCTTGTATGTACCAGGGCTATAATCCAGCTGCTGAGGCTTGATATGGGGCCAGATTAATACTCCAGAGCCTTTGAAATGGAGATAGTGCTTTCTTGCAAAAGATTAGAGCAATGATAGCCTGCATTTGCTTGTTCCCTTCTCTCTCTGCTCTTCTTTACCACCCTTCCTAATTGGATTGATTTGTGTCCTCCCACTATCCCCTCCCGTTGTTCTTTCTCTACAGCTCCATCGCCTGTCATGACGATTAAGAAGGATCGAACGTCCAGAAACAGCATCTCTTTATCTTGGCAGGAACCTGAACACCCTAATGGGATCATATTGGACTACGAGGTCAAATACTATGAAAAGGTGGGGAGATGATGTTAAAGGGTTGGGTCGTATAGGGAAAGAGGTGACCTTCTTATGAGCTGTGTGCTTGCAAAGAAACCAATGGCATTACTAAGAAGGGGTAGAGCGCTGTTTGGAACGCTGGTCACATGATACCTTTGATTTATCAGTAGAGTGGGGTTTTGAAATCATTGTGTTAAATATCCCCCATTCTATAGCAATAAGTCACAGCAAAGATGTCAGTACCAAACTTCAGCCATCTAGTTACGGCATTAGAAATGACATTTATGTTCTCCTCCTCTGAGACCGCTGTTCTACCAATTATTTCAGTGATTCCTTAGCCTGTTGATGAGCTATTTCTTAGTTCATTGCCTTAAGCACCATTTCCTGACCTTCACATTCACATGAATTTCACTCAGTACAGATGGGAACATTGAACTAATAAAACCATTGTATTATTGAACTGACAATGAAAAGCTTCCTTGACACTGTACAAGGTAATTTAGAAGGTGGGAGTGGATGGATAAGTTTGCTCCACATCATAAAATTGTGGTTCAGTAATACAATTACAAAAATAGGTGCATGATTATTTATAAGTAGAATTTAGGCTGTAGGATTTCATCGCCTCTAAATGGCACTTATTTCTCCCTGATTATAAATTATGGTGATGTTTGAAAGCAAGACCTATTCAAATCTTACCAGAACTGAGTGGTTTAATAGCTACTAATGTGAACAAAACATGTTTGTGAAGAGCTGTCAAAGTATTTTCAAGCGAGTTAAAAGCAAGCCATGCATTTATATAACACTTTATAGAATACTTCTGCATACATTATTTAATTTTGAGTTGTCTGGTGATCCTGTGAAATTGGGTAATAAAGTTCATTCACAAGTAAGAAAACAGAGTCAGTGGCATTATTTGAAATTTCTCACAGCCTCGCTGCTAATAAACAGGTCTCGGTTTTGAATCCTGGCAGCCATGACTCCTCCTTTAGTGGGTTTCTCTGTATTACATGCCTTGCTCTACGTGAGAATGGATTATTAGAGAAATGAGAATTAGTGGTATGATCAGTTGTGCCAAAAAGAGTAATGTAGAAACATTCATTTGCATTGTGTAGCTATTTTCCTTATTGAGGTTAATGTATTTCACAAGTGTGATGCCATTTTTTTTTCATACTGCCCCCATGCAATAAAAAGGGATATCTCTTTCATTAAAAGAAAAGAGAGACCTAATCAACTTCATTGTGCTGAAGTCATAGTATAAATAACGTATATCCTAGCTTTCGGTGCTCCACTGTAGTACAGTGAAATACTCATCTGATCATGATCTTCTATTTTTAAAAGTGTGACGAGATTGGGCAAATATTAGAATACATGTTTTATAAACGATGCAACAAAATAAAAAGAAAGGTAATGATACATCTGTAAAGCAAAGCCAGGAAGCACCCGACCTTTAGATCTGCAGGACCCTATTCAAAAATGCAGTCAATTTATACTCCTATTTTTTACAAACATAAAAAAAAATTCTGAACTTCTTTCAAATTATACCAACAAAGCACAATGAACATTCTTGTAGTAAAATAATATTAACCAATATAGGAAAAAATGGCTGAATCTATTCACTATTCCCTAAACATTTTAAAATTTGATACAAACATGCATGTGATATTATCTTTAATATCTATTTATAAAAATATTTATATTATTCATACATAAATTTAAAAATTATTCCCAAATATATATAATGCTTGGAAATATTTTGAATGTTGCCCTAGAATTTAAGCTCTATAAGGTCTTTCCTGACTAGTACACCAATGAGGATGGGCAGAGTTGAGTTTTGGGTGTAGGTTCAACAGTTTTTTTAACAAATTAAGTAATTATTCTTGTAAAATAAATATATTTGATCCTTTTCATTTTTTAATATACCAATTTAAATGCTACCTAGTACCTAATTAGCATCTTTACAAAGCATCTGTAATGTACACTTCTTCTGTAATATTCTATGTCGTTTTGGTTAAGGATATCCACTCTGGGGCAGGGACATTCCATCATTGTTCAAAATCAGGTCACCCATAAAATACTCAGTGTGTATTAATGTGCCTTAGGGGAAAAACACAGTTCTGTGTAAATCCACTTTTTCTACACAAGACTTGACACAAAAAAGACTTTCCTGTTAATGTGTACTGTGAATCTCCTAACATACAATGTAAGTTCCCTGGAGGAGATCCTTTGGGGAAATATCTCTAGACTTCGATCTGAAGATATTTGTCTCTACTAAACCACAGTGACTAAGATTAAATACAGTGCACGTATAACTGATGCTGAGAAAGTTATGAATGTAGAGCTATATGTAAAACCTGGACCTTTTTTAAGTTTAATATTTTACAATTGATAAAAATATTTTTCTGAGAATCAGTAAGGCATTCCTATTAAGTTTAATTCAAAGGGGGTATTTTCCTCTTTGTAAGTTTATTTTTTGAAATTAGATCTAAGCTTCCTTTCGGACTTGGCTTGGAAGAAATTTCACTTGCATATTCACAAATTGGTAAGAATGAAAACTTCCTGCTTTATGTGCAGGACACAAATCGTTTTAGCCACGTTGGAAGATTCTGTAAATATTTTTAGCTTATAAGATGCCTCTATTGGATTCAGAGAGTGAAACGATTGTTGTCTCTTTTATATGTCCTAGGCTCTGTGTTAAAATCTGAAAGAACTGGTTTTGAGTGGTTCACCTTTTTTATCATTTGATAGCATTATGAAGATTTGATTTTAACATGATTTTTCTTACCTCAAAGCAGGAGCAAGAGACAAGTTATACCATTCTGAGGGCAAGAGGCACGAATGTTACCATCAGTAGCCTCAAGCCTGACACTACTTATGTATTCCAAATCCGAGCCCGAACAGCAGCTGGATACGGGACCAACAGTCGCAAGTTTGAGTTTGAAACTAGCCCGGACTGTATGTATTATTTCAGTGTAGTGTATAGGGGTGGGGCTGTTGTAAAGGTGTCTGATAATTCATTCTCATTCTCTCTAAATTTTAACTTGGTTAAAATTTAGATAATATTTCGGTATTGAGAAACACTGAAAGTAAATTGCTTGAAATATTTAACAATTTGTATGGTATCGAGTCTGCGGATTTGTGTTTGTGTGGGTGTGCATTGGTGTTTTTTTTTTTTTATTATTATTCTACAAATCAAACGTATTCTAATGCCTGGAATGCTACTGGTCCTCTATGGACCATAAATTGCTTTGAGGAACATTATAGAATATGGTAACATACCCCAGTACCTGTTAATCCAGATGTTCTAGGTTCATTGCATGATTCAGTGAACTACAAAAGCGAAACTTGCTGATCCATGAGGATTTTAATATTGTTTTAATCCTTAACACATTCAATCTTCTGTCACTTGGATATTAAGGATTTTCTAAAACCTAATTTATCACCTCATTTACATTCACAAGCAGTTTGGATAGTCTTGTGCGTCTGACACCAAATTTGGCATAAATTGGTCTAAAATTGGCAAACATTTTCCCAGTAGCATTTTTCTTTTCTTCAAATGCCATTTGCTTCATATTAGAAAAACCTTCCGCTAAAATATAATTTTTAAAAATGTGCTATCATGGCCATGGTACTAATACAGAGTGAATACACGTTCAAGTTAAGGATTTTATTTAGTTTATTAATGAAGAGACTATAATATATTTATCTATATTTTATTTATGTTCATTATATTCTACAAAAGATTAAACTGGTTCATTTATTTATTTTTTTAGATTAAACTGGAAAAAGGAAAATTTGAAGAACAGATATAAATATACATATTAAAACATATTTGTGCATGAATGTATATAGGCAATAGGGAATACTTACAAATTTATTAATTTGTCCCAAACTGTTTAATATCTTATAGGACAATAAATGTAATAATTGGAGTCATCTTTTCTACTGCACATAAACCATTTGTGTCTCTAGTGAATGTTATGTTTTAATTGTAATGGAAAAAAACTGTATACATCACGCAGTTCCCTGCATCTTAAATTCAGTTGTTTTCACTTAGAAAGACAATATAAGATGAACGCCCTTTAGAAACAGGTTACCCAAGGAGGGTCTGACAATGGCCAACACTGTCTTGAAAGGAAACCCAGTGATCTCTTTTGATTGTCCCAATTTGCCATTTCTCCTAACATGTATATTTCCTATCTAAATATTTTGTTCATGACATTAAATATCGTTGGCTTTGGTGCAGTAATATTTTTATTATGCCCACAATCCATACCTAATAGAAATATTAAGGATTAACACAGATTATAAGAACTGTTTGAGCTAATATAATACTCTACCGAATAGTTATTTTATTGCACACTTTTGGTCAGGTGATTAGAAATGCTGCTTACAATAACAAGGTGTACCTTCTGCAAGGTATTGAAAATCTAGTGTTCTTAGAAATCATCAGCTCACAGCTGAAACATGACAATTGTTTTAACTCAAAGGGGAGCTGCGATCCTCCAAAGTGCAAATCTATGCTTCAAGACCTCTCCTAATCCTCCTGTGATGGATGTACATGTTTACCCCACTGCGGCAGTCACGGGCGTGCCTGCTCAGATCTCCCTGCTGCCAAGCCTGCAGCGGGCAGACAGCCTCCAGCTGCTGCCCCTTCAGGACCCACCGCAGCCCTCATGCATGGGCCACGCTCCCCTCGATGACTGAACACCACAAGGGGACTGGAGCCAGGGCTTTCCTGCCTAATGCAGGACTCCTCTATGGACAATCTTCACTCCAGGACTAGACTCCAAGGAGAAATCGTTCTCTGAGAACATTAGAATCAAAATGTTACAAAATACCATGAAAGTACATCTGAACAAGTTTTAAAAACAAATTTAAAATTTTATTTTATTTTTTTAAAGATTTTATTTATTTATTTGACAGAGAGGGAGCGCAAGTAGGCAGAGCAGCAGGCAGAGGGAGGAGAAGCAGGCTTCCTGCTGAGCAGAGAGCCTGATGCCAGACTTGATCCCTGATCACGACCTGAGGCGAAGGCAGATGCTTCACCAACTGAGCAACCCCAGCGCCTCTAAAGTTAAAATTCTAGATGACTCAATAACAAAATTTAATTGTAATTTAACATTAGTAGTTCTAAATCTGTTCTAAATCTTTTTGTTTAAATAATGCAACACAAGTTTCATTTTTCTTTTCGTTTTTTTTTTTTAAAGATTTTATTTTCAAATAATGTCTGCACCCAGCAAGAGGCTCAAACTCACAACCCCAAGATCAAGAGTTGCATGCTCCACCGACTGAGTCTGTCAGGCTCCCTGCAGAAAAGTTTTTTGTTCTGAAATGATTACGAATTGAATTTCTTTTTCAAACTTTTAAATGATATGTAAGTTAGCAACAGCAAAATCTGTATTTGCTTTACTAAGAAAGATCACAAATCCCAGGAAGAGAAAAAAACAAAGTTCGTTATATCCTGTGGTAGAAATTAGGCGTATTGAGGGACAGGAGGGTCAGATCACCATTAGATAAACCTTCATTACATTCCACATATGCATGTTCTTAATCAGCACTTAACTCTATCTGATATGTAAATTTGTAAAAGGAACAACAAATTCCTATATATGAATGTGATTCCAGATTTACTACAGATACTGCTGTGGCGGCATTCTGCAAGAACCTGTAATGAGGCTTCAGTGTCTGAAGTTTAAGAAATCTTCCATTTGAAAACTGCAGGGTGTTGGGGTTTTGCTAAATAAGTTTTATATTTGTGATACTTCCACTGATTGATAGAGCAGATAAAAGGAGATAAGGAAAAGATGAGCTTTTTATTTTTTTAATTTTTATTTTTTTTAAAGACTTTACTTATTTATTTGGCAGAGAGAGAGACAGCCAGTGAGAGAGGGAACACAAGCAGGGGAGTGGGAGAGGAAGCAGCAGGCCCATAGCAGAGGAGCCTGTTGTGGGGCTCGATCCCATAACACCGGGATCATGCCCTGAGCCGAAGGCAGACGCTTAAGACTGAGCCACCCAGGCACCCCAAGATGAGCTTTTTAACATCCTCTTCCTCATTTATGAAAATCTTGTAGTTTGCAGTTTGATTTTTATTTTTATTTATTATTTATTTTTAAAGATTTTATTTATTTACTTGAGAGAGAGAGAGCACACACACAAGAGCAGGGACGGGGCAGAGGGAGGGGGAGAAACAGACTCCCTGCTGAGCAGGGAGCAGGTAGGTCATAGGGCTCAATCCCAGGACCCCGGGATCGTGTCCTGAGCAGAAGGCAGGCACTTAACCAACTGAGCCATCCAGGCTCCCCTCAGTTTGATTTTTTAAAAAAATCAGTTTATTCTTGTTGCTTCACCATAGAATTCTCCCAGACTTTAACTATAGATGAGAAAAAAAGGCATCTTTTGTCTTGGGGGGAAAAAAGACAAAAATCAACTTTCTATTTTTTTTTAAGATTTATTTAGTTGAGAGAGAGAGTGGTGGGGGGAAGGCAGAGAGAGAGAATCTTCAAGCAGACTCCCCATTGAGTGCACAGACTGATGCGGGGCTTGATCTCACAACCCTGAGATACTGACATGATCCGGAACCAAGAGTTGAACGCTTAACGGACTGAGCCATGCAGGTGCCCCTAACTTTCTATTTTTTTTTGTCAAAATGATATCTTCATAAAAATTCTAAGAACTTAAGAGTCTTGTTATATTTGATATTAAAATATACATATACATATATATATACATAAAAGACTTATATTTGGATTTCTTTAACAGTTCACTGTTTATTATACTTTTTATTTTTTAATTTTTTCTAGTTTTTATGTTTAAAAATTATATGAAAAGTTCCCATTCATAACACATGTAGATAGTTCTCGGTAGAACAAAGAGTATTTTTACCTGGAATTTAGATAATATTTTTTGAACTTGGTTAAAATATCTTACTTTTTACAGTGATTATCATCTTCCTCTTACCGAAGAGAAAACTGAGAAATAGGGAGATTTAAGTAAGCTTTCCAAAACCATACCATTGGTAAATGATGGCTCTGATTCTAGAACCCATGTATTTATGTGATAATATATTAAGCATTCTCAGAAGCATTTTATCTGGTCCTGTTCCATAAGCTATTCATATACTATTATTTCCTTTATAGGTGGCCTAGGACACAGAGTTTTTATGTTTTTTTCTCAGGTTGCATAGCCAATAAGTGGGATCAATGAGCCTAGAATCTCCAAGTTTTGGGGTACTGATCCAGGGCTGCAATTGCACATTTAAAATATATATATGTATATGGTTGAAGTTGCAGAGTTTATAGGAGTAAAAGGGGCTTCCCTAGAGTCCAGGCAACATCTCCAAAGCAAGGAGTATGAAGAGTACGAAACTGTGGCCTGCTTGGAAAACACAGTCAACTGTCTAGAAACCCTCAGTGGGCAGAAACTGAATCCACAGCACTTTTTGCCAGTTTTTCACTGGGGAAATGAAACAATAAAAATATGTAACATTTATTAAGCATTTACTATGGGCCTGACACTGTTTTAAGTGTTTTAACTGTGTTAGCCCATGTAACCCTCCCAACAGTGACCTTATGTCACACAGCTAGTAAGTGCAAACCCAGGCATTCTAGTTCCCGAGAATGAGCCCTTAACCACCCTACTCTAGGGAGAGAAAGCCGACAGTAGGTGCAGGATGTACCAGAATGGGAAGTGACTGGAAATAGGGGAAGCAGTTTGTTTGTGGGAAAAAATATTTAAAATGAGTTTCTAAGACATGTAATAGATATCAATGTTTAGCAGCGTGCCACGTAAAATCACTGGACAACCTTATTATGCATTTAGTCAATATTACTCATTAAAATGTTTGCCGATTTCACCAGCAAAAACAATCAGTTTGATTATGTGCTTTAGATAGTCTCCAGGATTCATAGCTATTTAGAGCTAGAGGAAATTGCAGAGATGTCCTAGTTTAATCCTGCCTGTGGCAGAAAAAAAATCGAGAGGTCCTCTTTCTTCTATCATGTTTCCCCTCCCAGTTTCACAGACTTTTATTTTTTCGACTGGCAAAAATATACAGAGAATGTAGAACTTGCTGCTCTTTATAAGTTATTTCAGGGTACAAAATGGATAGAGTTACTATTATAGGTTTATGGAGCATTATTGAATCACTGGGTTAAGTTATTTTGCAGACTACTCACAGATCTATATCCCATGCATGGGTATGTATCAGTCTAGGTCTTCTGGGAGGCAGATGTGAAGATGGAATTACAAGAGCTTTATGGGGGGAAATGCAGGTAGGGGAAACAGGCGGGAAGAGCAGAACGGGTCAAGCAGCACCTCAGGCTGGGATGTAGGTCCGCTATCTATGAAGAGATGGAGGGAGAGAGAAGAGTCAAGAGGAAGACTCAGACAGCAGTGAAGCTCTGAGGGTCTCAGAAGCCCACAGGGAGCCCCAGAATGAGGACTGCCATTGAGGAGTCCTGCGCTGAGCTGGGAGGGCCTGGCTCCAGTCTCCTGGGGGTGGTTAATCATCGAGGGGAGCGTGGCCCATGCATGAGGGCTGTGGTGGGTCCTGAAGGGGCAGCAGCTGGAGGCTGTCTGCCCGCTGCAGGCTTGGCAGCAGGGAGATCTGAGCAGGCACTCCCATGACTGCCACAGTGCTGTAAACAACAGTTTGCTGGTAGTAAAAAGTAAAGTGCTTGGAGCAGTTTATATTATGAGTATGCCATCCTGCCACACGTTGAGCTCTTTTTTTCAGATGCTGACAGGACTTCTCACATCCTATCTGCCATGTCTCTTCATTTGTATCACTTAGCTTTTCTTAAAGCAGCATTATTTTCAAGAAGACCTTCCAAAGTTAGATGTTGATCAGGCTGAACATTCAATATCGGCTCCTGGAGAGGAGATGGTATTCAAATAATCAAACTCTCTCTTCTAAGTTCTTTTGATACATCACTCACTCATTTGTGTGCTGGCATTCACTACAAGAACAATATATATTAAAATATGAGCATGTGAAAGGGTTTGTTCCAGGAGCCGTGAATATTTTAGAAAGCCTAGAGATCAGGATGCTTATGGAGTTTGTTAGCAGATGAGGCTGGGGGTGTAGGCAAGGAACAGGATCTTAAATGGCTTTACCTTCTCTGCCGTGGAATTTGCATTTTATCTTAAAAGTGACGGAGAGCCCTGCAAAACTTTTATGCATGAGAATGACATGGTCAAATTCATGGTTTAGAAGGAATACTCTGGTGGCCATGCAAATAGAGACCAATTAGGAATATCTAATTGTAATCCAGAAGAGAAATGAAGACACAAACTAAAACATTTGAAGGGTTTGGTGATTGACTGGATATTGAATGATCAGAAGAGGGAGAAGACAAGATGACTTCATATTTATGGTCTACATCCTCGCTGCTCAAAATGTGGACTGAAATCTGCAGCAGCTGCATCACTGGGAACTCCCAAGAAAAGCACAGTATCAGTCTCCACTCTAGACCAACTGGATCAGAAACCACTTTTCCAAAAGATTCTCAAGGGGTTTGAATGAATGCTGAAGTTAGAGAAGAATTGGTCTAGCTCAAGGGTCAGTAAACTTACTCTGTCAAGGGCTAGATAATAAATATTTTAGGCTTTGTGTGTGTAGTCTCTGTTCCTCCTACACAGCTTGGCTATTGTAGCGTAAAAACAGCCAAAGACAATACACAATGAATGTGGCTGTGTTCCAATGCAATTTTACTCACGGACACCAAACTTGAATTTTATATAATTTTTACATGTCAAAAAATCTTCTTTTGACCTTTTACAACCATTAAAAGAATATAAAAACATTGTAAGCTCCTGGGCTTTACAAAAACAGGTGGCAGGCCAGGCTTGACCCTTGGGCCATTTTTCCAACACCTTGTCTAGGTGAGTGAGTGAGTGAGTGAGTGAGTGAGAGTGAGTGAGTGAGTGAGTGATGGGCCATTCACAAAGGTAGGAAATACAGGGAAAAGAACAATTTGTTGGTGGTGTGTGTTGTAAAACATTTAAATAACTAGATATTGGAGGCTAAACAAGCTTGATTAGAAAGCTTTTATCATTTTGTTCCTGCAAATCTTACCTGTTTTCTATCTATGTGCCTCTGGTAACTTCTGGTTTATCCAATGAGTTTCTTTGCAGTCAGGATAGAGAAAACCAGTCGAGGATATTTCACACAGTAGGAACTTAAGGTGTGTTTAATTGATGCCATTGAAACAGAGTATTTTATCTTATAAATTAGAAATTTCAAGAACCATTGGAGGAAATGTCTATTTTTTTTTTTTTTTTACACCTAGTGAAGAATTCTGTCGTAGGCAGTCAGCCATATTTCAGGTAAAAGCAGAGTAAATATGGCTTTTCCGTGCAGATGTTAGTTATGGTATGTTAATGCCTGGCTTTTTCTTATTTTTCTCCTCCACCCCACAGCTTTCTCCATCTCTGGGGAAAACAGCCAAGTGGTGATGATTGCCATTTCAGCGGCCGTGGCGATTATCCTGCTCACGGTCGTTACCTACGTCTTGATAGGGAGGTGAGTTTGCAGTCTCCTTTACCACTTATTTTCATTATTGCTTTGCCTGCTCCCTTCAGCGGCCGCTAAAATCTGGAGTGTGGTCCATGAAGTATTCTAATAAGCATGTCTCCACTTAGATCTAGATCTTTCTTTCTTCCCCTTCCATTCTTTTGTTTCTTCATCGTCAGTTTTGATTTTCTTTCTTCCATTAAATTACTGCCCCACTCTTTAACACATTCCACTTCTCTGCTCTCTCTTTTGACCTCACTTGCAGTTTTTACTTTCTTTTTCCAATTATCCTCTCACTCTTCAAATACGCCCCAGATTTCCCTGCCACTTTCTCACCCAGAACACTGGTAACAGGGCACAGCGCTAATCACTAACAATGGAGACTTTACCCTCCATTCATTCTAACAGCAGTTGTTAAAAAAAAAAAAACAAAAAAACACTATAAACACTTTCTAAGGCCATTATAAAGACTGAACTGAAGGGGTCTGCACAGTGGGGAAGCAACTCTACATATCTCCTCATTAGGCAGCTTTCCAGAGTCCCCAGAGAAAGGGGCTTTCTATAAAGGATTTAGAAAATATGAAGTCATTAAACTTTCACTAAAGCATTTAATTGTTTGAGGAAAACGCTTTATTTTTTGTGCTTTGCACATTCTGAGCATAGATAATTGCGTTAAGTATATTTTCTTTCTGTGTTCTCTTCCCTTGACTTACCTCCAGGTTCTGTGGCTATAACAAGTCAAAACACAGTGCAGATGAAAAAAGGCTTCATTTCGGGAATGGACATTGTAAGTTCCTAAGATGTTTTGGTGCTTTGGCTTTTACCATTTCAGTTTTCCCAGGTGTTGGTTTATAATAGGAAAACTTCCTCACAGAGAAAATGCAAAAGCAGTTCGATGAAAGAATTGAGCAAATTAATTTTAAACGGAGAAGGAAATTCATGGCTCTGCATTAAGTAATTTTTACATGGCCACATTTCAGCATACTTAAGCTAAAGGGAAGGATAAACTGTGGTTTCTATCCAGATAATGCACATGATGGGGAGTATGGATTATAGTCAGTTCTGCGTAGCTGAAAGGCAAAGCGTATCTTCAATTTCCTCATTTTTGGTCCTTTGCTAAAATCTAAATAGGAAAATTTCCCTTTCCTAACTCTCAAATAAATATAAACAACCTGTGTTTATGTGAAATGCCTTACTCTGTTTTGTCAACCAACCAGGAGAGAGCCTTTGAAATAAACTGTATGTTTTGGAGTTACATGATATCCAACTGGTAGGAAAGCCTTTTCCTTCATATTTTAATACCAATCAGTTTAGTGTCTTTTTAATATTTTCTAAAAGAAATACTCTTTTTTTTTTAATTTTAGGAAATGAAGTGTTTATATCTAATAAGAAAACTCTTTTTCTCCTTCTCCTTCTCCTTCTCCTTCTTCCTTCCAAAACAAATCATCCCAGGCATTTTGATTTTCCAAACTATGGCTCAGTTTAATGTGGCAATTACTAATCAGTGGACTCAAAGGGAATAATAGCATCTTCTTATGGAAATTAGTGCACACTATACTCATACTTACGTGCTCTCAAATAATCTCGATATAACTAATGTGGTCTTGTAAGCATTACTTTCTTTGGCATTCACCGTTGCCTTGTAAAATGATTTTCAATTCAGCATCATACTTCGTATCAGCCACTGGCTTTGCATCTAAAAATTATAGATCTAGTTATAACTCAAGTAAAAGCTTGATTACCTGTTGCCAACATGCAAGGGGCATACAGTAGCTTGCAAAAAAAAAAAAAAAAAAAAGGAATGTAAATTGATGTGATATGAACACAGTGACAGGCTTTACGGAGGGCATTGTTTGTTTTCTCCATCTCATTGCAGTCATTACAGAATAATTCACAAAAGCCAAAGTAGTACCTTCCTAATAGCAGCATCTCATCATTTCCGCTTAGTTAGGTTACCAACTCCAAAGTCTTAAAAGAATGAATGAGCAAATCACAGGATACTTGTCTAGCTTTTTTCATGATCCCAAAAAACAGAGTCACAGTTGCCGTGCACAAATTAGAGCAGTTACATTCCTGTGGATTAAGTTGTTCTTAATTTGAGTTAGTCAATGTAAATATTGTCTTTAGAGCAAAATTATACTTTTTTTATATCAAGATTGTAAATCTCATTAATTTGGAACAATGATAAATTTCTGTATCCCAATTGTAAGCAGGTTCTCTATCACTCCAATCTGTTTTAACTGTTGGTTTTTCTGGTGGGGTTGGTTAAAACTTTAATTTTCTTCAAATGCACAATATCTTTATGACAGACAAGCAAAAAAGAAATGCATTTCATCCTAGCTATAAAGGCATAAAATAACTTATATGCATGTCATAAACTTTCTGTGTCTTAATGCTGCAGCTGGTTTATTTCAGATCATTTATTTGGTATTACTTTAAAAAGCTCTAGTTATGAACTATTCCCTCCAGCCTTGTTACAAATCCTATAATATTGCTTCAAAAGGAAAGAAATGTGTTTCACCTCCTAAGATCCTGTCCCCTTGCCCTCTCCGGCTAGGCCTTTTTATTTTTTGCTATCCTTAGGGCAACTCATGCTGGTAAAATGGAAATGTAAATTATTGTGTTTGCACAGAACGAGCTGTAAAGTAGTGTAGCTTAACACGTGTGCATGTGTTTATTATCTGGTTTTCTTGACACAGCCCAGTTACTCTGTATGTTGCCCTTAATTATTGGTGTGAAGGGATTATGTGCCTTGTATCCTGCATCACCTGATTCCTGGAACCTCTGGGGTCAGCAGTTAAAAGTCAGCAGCCAAAGCTCCCACAGTGAACAGGCTATTTTACTTGAGGATATGTGTATGTTCATATTTGTATTGTTCCCCAAATTTCGTGTGGATAGAAAAACAATTTATATGATTTTACTTAATTGCAATGAATCTGATTGGTTTTAGTTGAGAATGACTATTGAATTTTCAGATTATTAAGGAATACATATACTCCCTAGGGCTGCTAGGTATGGGAGGTAACAGTAAGCACACTTTCAAGGCTATTTAAAACCAGTGCTTGTTTAAAATGTTTGAGGCTTTGCTTCTGACAGCTCATTTTATAATGGTCTTTGCGAATTCTGATGCTAGTAAATTGCTTCCAAATTGATTTCCTTGAGGTGAGCAAAGTCAAATTGTTTTGTAGTTGTTTACAAGAAAAAACTTTGTAATTTGTTAATTGTTTGCAAGAAAAAACTTCATTTTGGGGGGGAAATTTTAACTTTTACCTTATTTTTAAAAATGTTTCCTTTGCCTTGAAAAGGAATACTTAATTTCCCTACCTTACTAGTTCCTTACCTTACAATCTACTAGAGATAAATCAAAACAGGATGATCATATAGCCTAGCCCGCCCTTTGAGGTAAGCCTTCATTAAAATGTAACCAAATTGACTACACAAAATGATTCTGACACAACCTTATTTCCTAACATATTTTAATAAGTCTTACAGTTACTTTTACTGTTTTCCTTATGCCTAAGCAAGAAAAGTATGAGAACTTTCCTTAGTCTGTTTGCTTGTTTTAAGGGTGAAGTGTTTTAGTAATGATGATATTAGAAATAGGTTTAGTGTAATAATAAACTATAGAAGACCACTGTCCTAAAGAGTGGCTCAGCTGTCTGTTTTTTATAGGAAGCAATAATGTTTGCAATAATGGTAGAAGCTTGCAAACTGCTCTGGGATCTCAAAAGGAATGGACATTTTGGAGTCCAAATTCTGTCTCCGGAAACCTCAATCACATTTAATAATTGTGAATAAACATTCTTAACATGAAAATATTAATAATGGCAATAACCTCTATCATTTATTGGGCCCTAACCACATAACAGGCACTCATGCCAGACACTTGAATAGCAAGTTTTCAAGAGCTTTCTTTCTTTGGAACCTAGCTTTTTCTTTTTGCTGAGCTGTTCAAAGTAGAAAAGCTTAAAAAGTAGAGTTCTTACCTTCAAAACCAGGGCAAAGGACTTGTCATTTCCCCATTTCAGTGGCTGTAACTCCCTAGATATTGGTATCTTCTTGAATTATCGGCCTCAGGATGGAGAGGCTGTCCTATTGCCATGCCCATGTCAACACAGGCTCGAGCAGGAGGAATGTTAGCCTTTCTTCTCCATTTGTTCCCCAATTCTCCCATTCCTACTCTAGAGTCTCAAAATCATCTGAAGATGTAGCTGAGGAAAACTGATTTTTTACTTCCTAACCGCCATTTATTTTTATAATCCATTTTTTTTTCTTATGCTTTTATTTCTTTACTCAAAACCTGTATAGATACTTTTCAGGAACATAAATTATTATGTGGTGTAACCATGGCATTCATAAAGATGTCCTACAGGTCAATGAACTAATCACTTTCCACACTGTGAAAAGCTAGACTTGTTGGCCTACTGTCCATTGCACTGCAGGCTTTCCAGAATAATTACTGTCATCAGTTTCTACACCCCTTTCATAAAAGTCCAAAACGGAGTCAAAGAAGGGGATAGCCTGGTGATGGGTAGTAGGGAGGGCACGTATTGCATGGTGCACTGGGTGTTATACGCAACTAATGAAGCATCAAACTTTACATCGGAATCTGGGGATGTACTGTATGGTGATTAACACAATATAATAAAATAAAATTAAAAAAAAAAAAGAAGTCTTGGGTCATCATAGAAGGTTCAGTAGCAATTTGTCATTAAGATCCTTTCATTATAAAATTATACTGGAAAAGATAACATCTGATTTTATTTGTTACTTTAGGATAAAAAAAATCTTTCAATAATATAGTGTGATGAATAAAAAAAAATATCACTTTTAGGCATCCCAGCCCCTTGCTAAACAATGTTACCAATATTTTTTTTTTTTACCAATGTTACCAAAGTTAAAAGTAAAAATCCATCATATTAGTACACACACAATATCCTTTAATGTTAGAGCATGTTTATATACTTTAATAGATCCTAGTCTCCCTTTTTTAAAAAAATTTAGTTTTAGGGGTGCCTGGCTGGCTCAGCTGGTAGAGCATGTGACTCTTGATCTCAAGGTGGAGTGTTCAAGCCCCACACTGGGCATAGAGCTTACTTAAAAAAAAAATAGTTTTACTTTAGAGAAAGTTAGTTTATTGAACATTCCAAATTGTTTCTAATATGACTTATTTTTCCAAATGATAGGAATCTCATTAGTATTAAATCAAATCCAAAATGATTCTCCCATATCTTCTACTCATGTTATTTTCATTATAGAACATCACAAAAAATATCACTTCAGAATAATTAAATGCATATATTACAAAGGAGGTTTATATTTAATAAGCTATAAATATAATTTATGTTTGGAATTTAGCTTCTTAGCACCATTATTAAACTTACAGAGAATTTATATTGCCCTTAACTATGTTGGAAAGCTATATAATAAGATTTCAGTTGATACTGTAATTAGTACATGCATATAATACTCACATTGTATATACATATCCTCACAGGTTTAGGTAGATTTCTAATTGCAGTGGGGGATTTTGATTATGAATGTTACTAAAAGCAGAATAATGTCAGACAAAAGACATGCTGTTTTATATCCTTTAATTAATTTACCCATAATTATAGCTGCCATTCCACCTTATGAAATTATTTCACAAACCTTGATTTATTGTCAGATGTGGCATTGTCATAAATATTTGTTTACTGCACTCTTTGTAGAATCATAACCGTGTCATAGCATGATGGGGTTCACTCAGTAATGCTTCTGATATTAATTACTGGATCTACTCAATTCTGAACCACCCTCTCCTTGAGATTCCCCTTTTTGAAAGTCCATTTTCCTTCTAATGTTCTTGCAGAGAAAGTGCATTGTGTTTCCTCTTTTGTTTCATTATGGGAAACTTTGTTTCTTCAGTTGTTCAATACTTAGTCCAACTTCTCTGTCTGCCAATTGCTGTGATACCTGAGAATAAACTAAAGGTTGGTGTTCTTTTTAGTAATGGGTTTTTTTTTTTCTGCTAATAATGTGATTATAAAATTGCCTCAGTAAAGTTTGTATAAATCTAGTACATTAATGCCTTTCTTCCTTCCCTTAAACAGTAAAACTTCCAGGTCTCAGGACTTATGTTGACCCACACACATACGAAGACCCTACCCAAGCAGTTCATGAGTTTGCTAAGGAATTGGATGCCACCAACATATCCATTGACAAAGTTGTTGGAGCAGGTAAGCACCAAAGTAATCCCACTACCTACCCACGTGCTAATTACTAGCTTACAACTATGAGTAAGAATGTTGCCTGAGATCGCTCAAGTTCTCAAGCCTAAGTTATATTGCTATGAAAAGGGACATTTCCCCCTGATTTCATGATCAAAGGCAGGCAGTCAATAAATGAAGGAGTATTTAATGGAATGTAATGATTTCAAAGGTGCCAGACTTATAGACTTACAGACCATGGCCAGCTTTTTATTTATTGAATTTCAGAGTCAGCAGCCGCAAGAGCTCAGTCCTCCCCTGGCTATTCTGATCATGTGTCACAAAGCCTGTTTGGCTGAATAGGGATAACAGGATAAAAGTGTCTTACTTTAAACAAGCTCACTATGTGAAAATTTTGATTTTGCAAAAAAAAAAAAAAAGATAATTTTAGAATCCTCTTTGGAATTAAAAAAAGAGACTACACAAAACAAAATCATAAATGACACATTTTACACAAATTTACTCAAAACCATTTTTGAGTGAATAGTTTAAGTAATGCAAAGTGTTCCTTTTTAATATTTGCCTGTAACTTTGTAAGGCTTAATTCATTTGTGTTGAAGCTTGTTTTCATATAGACATCTCTTCGTTCTAATCATGAATCTAGTCAATCATAGATCCATTAACAAACACCTATGGATTGTTAATAGCAGTTGTGTATTTCCAATAAAAATTATACTTATGAAATAATGATATTTTTACATTTACACAAACAATATGGACATCTACAGACGCAGTGTGATATTGAATAAAAGCTACTACTTAAAAGTAAAAATAAACAATATTGTACAACAGTTTTATTCCATCATCTCATTAGTCAATATTGTTTTAAAAACAAATGCAAAGTTGATGTAGGAAATAGAAAGATTGAGAAATTAACTAATTGAATTACGGTTAACATAGCAGATCATGTTTTCTGCAAGTGCTATATATATGACTGTTGCTTCTTTACACAAATGTGCATGTAATTTTCTCTGTTTCTCTTTCTGTACATCAGAGCAGTATTTAGAATTCTAGTGGTGTTTGCTATTCAAGCAGGACAGTCTGAGCAATTAATATTATCTAAATAAAATGATAATTTACTAAGTCTTCTCCTATAACTTTATTAATATTTTATCTTCCTAAAACTCACATGTGCAGGTAATATTAAAATATGGAACTAGTAATTCATAAAAGGAGAATAGAGTATGTGCTTCTTTTTCCACAATCTGACTTAAGAATATACCCATTCTTCGTGTATCTATGTTAATCCAGTTAAAGCAAATATATATTGATTATTCCCTTTCATTTGTACGGTTCTGCTTTGTAAACTGCTCTGTGGTGCAGAGGGCTTTTGTGGTGCTGGTGCTAATGTCCCACAAGAGTGCACTGTTCTCCAGCATGGAAACCTTGGGAGTATAGGGAGCAGATTTTGCACACTCAACTCATGTGAGGAGGAGAGACCCACTTACGCTCGGCCAGTGTCCAGAAGGCCAGACAGACACATCAGGACCTTGAACTTTGGGACCTTCTGCATTAGTAAAAGTTTAAATATATCGATGTTATTGATAATACCAGATATCTAGAACGCAGTAGTGTGAGACAAAACATACTCATTAAAAATGGCATCTGATAAATGAGACAAAAGGAAAGGCTCCTTAAAACACTGACTCACTTAATAATTCCCAGTGCTCGTTAAAGATCAGCACAGATCATCTTTTTTCATTTCTCTCTTCAAAGATATTTGTAGAAAAAATAAACATATGCCCGATTTTCAGGGTTTTGTAGCCAATATCCTCATTTGCCTCATGCAGAGCAACAATACTGTGCCTGCTTTGCTTGCAAACAAGTGTATCTTCAAGGTCGATTACTCTTCTGGAAGATTTCAATATAATACTGTGCACACCCAATTCTAGTCTGTCTTGATTCACCTTTCAAGGGCTTGTCATCAAGACAGAATATGAGATCGAAATTTTGAGAGCCGTCAATTTTTCTTAACATTTTGTTTTGCAAAATGTAAAATATCTACAAAAGTAGATGAAATTGTATGATAGTATAATGGAGAGTATAGTGTGGTAATACCATTTCCACAACAACTTCAATAACAATCTATTCCTGGTCATTCTTCTTTCATTTATACACTTACTCACTTCCCATATCCTTTTAAGTTTTTAAAAGTAATGTTATCTATAAAAATTTAATAATCATGCTAAGTTGATTAGCAACGATCTTCCATTGCTAAAAGACTGAATCTTTAGGTCAAAAACAGAATTCTCCCAGTCAATTAAGTATACAGAAAGACTCTTTCTATATGTGAGCTAATTCTGTAATTTTCTGTTGGAAAATTTATACAAAGAAATAGGTATAACAGAAACTCTCATTTATACTTTGACTAATCAGAAGAATTATGCCCACATTGCAAATAACAAAATTAAAATTGAACCATAAATTGACTTGCTCAAAGTAGTAAATTTTTTAATAATGCAATTCATAATGACTAAAATTCCCAGTTTTATTCCTTCATCCAACCATTATTTCAAAAATTAAATACTGAAAATTTCTGAAGGTAGAATATATTTGAATATATTCATTTAACTCCCTATTCTATGCTAGGCATTCACATGATATTTAATTTTATTAGCCTTTTGGACAGGCATTGCCTCCATTTCACCAGACGAGGAAACAAGAGCTAAAAATTTGAATGACCTATAGTCATATAGTTATTAATTGAAAACCTAAATTTGAATCTTTTACTTTCCAATTTCTAAGTCCATTCTAGACACGAATATTTACAGAAGTGCTTTCATGTAACATTTTTGTGAGGATTGAGTCATTCCTGCACAGTGCTTAGCTGACACATTAACATTGTTCCATATGTATTTTTATTATGTTTCTCTTGTTAAAACAGTAGAAGGAGAGTGGAATTTGAAGCTAAGGCTGACTTTCATTCTACTTAAACACAAGTAGATTTTTTCCTCTATTTTAAATAACATGAGTGTAAGAAATTTTACTTTGAGCCAATTTGCATTGTGCATCTTAAACCAGAATAGAGTCTGCCCATTCTCATAAAGCGTACTTTATTTCAAAGGACAAATAAAAACTGCTGCACTTACTGGATTTAAAAAATCAAGCAGTGCCTTCCAAGTGGTCTTCTCGTAGTTGCATTTTCTCTTAAAAATGACAGGAATGACAGGATCTAAGTTTTCTTTCTTTCTTTTAGGTTCAAAGTGAATTGAATAAGACCATGTCAAATTTGACTAGATGGAAAGATCGACCCTTGCATTTGCCCAATCTTTGTTAATTTTTCTAACAGGGTTGTTTTAAGTGATTATAAGGCGAATTGAACTAACATTTAACATTTCCATGTTTGGTATAATGTATTGGTGACCATTTTTAGTATTTATCTGATGAAATAATCATATTTCAAAATTTGGGGGTTTTTAAAAATTAGCATTACTGAAACATCATTTTCTGAATTTTGGAGGTAGATAGACATTTACTTATGTCACATATCTCATTAAGAAGAAAGAAAAGAGCTCTAATTGACCCACTTGAAATTCGAACTCTTCCCCTGATTGCCCCAGTGAGGTACTTTTACAAAATGCTCTCCTTTACAAATACTTCTCCAAGGTGACATTAACCGTGCTATCACCATCATCATCACAACCACCTCTTCTTACATCAATGCAGAATTTGACAGTTTAAAAAGCATTCTTATATTTATGCTTTAATTTGATCTAACTCTTCAGAGGTAGATATTTATCCTTGTTAAGGTGGATCTAAACTAAGGAAAATAGTGACCAACCCATAGATGACACTATGTGTCTTTACATACATTCATTCCTTTAAATGCACGAAGAGCTTATGACTTAGACAAAATTGGTGTCCCCATGTTACAGATAAGGAGACAAAGGCACAGAGAGGTTAAGATGCTTGCTCAAAATCACGTGGCTAACAGGTGACAGAGGCAGTTGAACCCTAGCATCCATACTCTGTCCCACAGTTCTGTACTGTCTGTCCCACAATCTGTTGACGCATGATTTGTCATCTAGAAAAGGAGGTGATAACATCAAAATTTGAAACATGATCCATTACAGTAGATTGACTCATGATAATAGCAGAACTTTCTTTCAGAAAATTAGTTTATTATGGATGATTTTTATGGTTTGCTCAAACTTAATGTTTACACAATGTGAACTGGAGCTCTCTTGCAATGTTCTAATAACCCAGTATCAGAAAAGGAACGCTTATTCTTTTTTAAAAAATACCTTATTTATTTATTTGAGAGAGAAAGAGAGCATGCACATGCACAGGAAGGGGGGACAGAGGAAGAGGGAGAAGCAGACTCCTCACGGGGCAGGGAGGCCAACGCGGGACTCGGTCCCAGGAACCCAAGGAAGACGTTTAACCAACTGAGCCACCCAGGCACCCCAGAACCCTTACTCTTGCTTACAGATTCTAAGAATGATTTTCTTTGCATCATAACTTTTCCCCCTAAAACTCACACTCTATAATGACATATTCTCCCTTGAATTTCAAAAGTCAATGAATGTTCTCAAATTCAGCCCCTGTAATCTGAAAGAACCTTCTAGCTACAGGTACCGCTCTCTTCTCTATACTCCCTCAAATGGAAGAAATGAGATCTGCCTTATTTAGCATTATAACGTGTCTGTCATATTGTTCCCAATTGATGAGTATTTATTAAAAAATAAATACTGTCATATTGTTCCCAATTGATGAGTATTTATTAAAAAAAAATGTATAAATAACTGCTTTTGGACCTTAAGTGACTTTGACAAGTTACAGCATAAGTCATTGTTTTGGAAACAGTAACAAAACTGGATTCCTGAGAAAGGGTCAAGTCTGGGGGAGTTTAGAGCTTCCTGGAGAGAAGCGAGTCATTTGCAGTAATGCATCTGGTAAACCAATAGGGTAACCTGCTGCTTTTGCAGGTTGAACCCCTTTCTTGAACAAAATATAGAAAAAAAGAAGCATCTCACGTCTTGACAGCTTCTTTCTGGCTGATCATGGGGCATGGAACTTCTACAAAAACACAGTGAAAAGGTTGGACTAAGAACGCTCTTCCATTCCATAGATAGTCTAATGGTTATGTAATTCATCCTTTTCAGGAAAACGTCTCATTTGATATAAAATTAAAAAAAACACTTCTAAGGTGTTGTACAAATTATATCTAATAAGCCACATGATATTAGGATTTCCTCTATGAACAAGGAATGTTCTATGGGTGGCACTTCTAAGGTGTTGTACAAATTATATCTAATAAGCCACATGATATTAGGATTTCCTCTATGAACAAGGAATGTTCTATGGGTGGCACTACTTTGTGGCAATTACCATGGCAAGCAGTGGGTCAGAGAAATGAATGTAAAGGGTTTCTGCCCTCAGGAAGCTCAAAATATGATGAAAGAGTAATGGGTAAATCTTCTCAATAACAAAATATATGAAGTTAGTGCCCAAACTAGCTCCAGGAAGTTTTATGTTAGTTGGACTAGACTATTTAAAAGTCAGCAACATTTCATATTCAGTAAATTCTGTATTACTCATGCATTTAAGATAAGTTTTTTATAGAAGACGTTGAATCTAAGAAAATATTTGTAGTGATTCCATAGAAAAGACATGCTACCTTTTTTTGATACTAGTATTCTCTTCTTCCTTCCAGAAGCTCAGAGAACTTTACTAGTATGTCAGTCATGCAACGTGCCAATACTCCAATAAAATGAATTGATAGCAGATGCTTCTGTTCTCGTTTTCAGAGATTCTGAGTGTATTGCTGAATGGGTTCTCTGAGTAGTAACAGAATGGCTAGAAACATCTGAAATTTGATCCATTGCTCAACCCATAATATCTGTGTTGGTCTGTTGACTACCCTCAGGAAATGGTAGCTATGAAAACAAGGAATTAAAATCCTATTAGATATAGGTTTCGACTTTCCTCTTATTCCTTCATAGTCTATTATTCACAGTGGGGTACTTGAAAATGTATGAGGCTACACACAAGGTCCATTTTCCAGTAGGATGTGGATGCCCAGAGGTTTCTTAGGGAGTCTCTGATTATCATCTTCTGAAATAAGTTGAAGGCCTACAGTGTACATCTTGCTGGTCAAAGGTGTAAATGCTTTGAATGGGATTATTGAGAGGAAAGAGTTGCTCTCTACTGGTACCTTTATAGTTTCTTACCTTTTCTTGTTCTGTTCTTCTAACAGGCGAATTTGGAGAAGTGTGCAGTGGTCGCTTAAAACTTCCTTCAAAAAAAGAGATTTCAGTGGCCATCAAAACCCTGAAAGTGGGCTACACAGAAAAGCAGAGGAGAGACTTCCTAGGAGAAGCAAGCATTATGGGACAATTTGACCACCCCAACATCATCCGACTGGAGGGAGTTGTTACTAAAAGTAAGTCAAGTCAAAAGACAGACTTTTGCCTGTGTTGAGCAGAGGTTATTTAAACCCAAACTCAACCGGTACAGAATTTTGATTTTTTTTCATAGCTGTCTGTCAGTCCTAACAGAAAGACTGGTTTGGGGTTAACATGTCTTCTTTTGACAAAAGAGCAAAGATATTTAAGTGCAATTCTAGATCTTTAAAAATTGGGAAAAAATTAGGAGCTAAAAAAATTGGACTGTATTAAGACACGCTGATGAAAAGATAGTTAAGAAGTGAATTGTGGAGAAGTCTCTGTTATGTAGAGTAGCGAGGAAAAGTAATGACTCAATTTTGACAGGAATTGCTGGGAACTCCCAGCAAGCTGCCTTTTCTTTTACTGTTCACCAGTTTCAGTTAAACTTCCAAATCTTTACCCCCCTGGCTTTAGGAAAATTATGGGAGTTTGGGGACTGCTTCTGAGCTGTAAAGATTGGGATCACATTAGACCCAAGGTCTTTTCCTGGTTCTCTGTGGATTTCAAATAATTTTAATCTAGAGTCCCAGATGGATTTTTGACTGGTCTGGGGAAACTCTGGCTCACAGCCCATGATAGAGATCTGAACTTATTTCCATGATAGTTTCTCCAGCCAGACTCAAAAGGAATCCCGTGAGGCAGATATGTGATTTTTGGCTCCAGTACCAATGAAAACCTCTTGAGAATGCTCTAGGATTTTTTTTTTTTCCCTCAAGATTTTGGAGCACAGGATGAAGAATAAGCTAAATTGGCAGCAAACTACTTAGAGTGAAAGACAACATATGGCAGGAAATTTGGCATCCTTCAGGGGATAATTCATTGGCATCGTATTTACGTATTGTATGGTTACCAACAGACATTACACATTATATTTTTTCACAATGGTATTTTTCTTTAACATTACGTGGAGCACTTTCCAAATGGCACTACTACCTATTCTCATCTTAGTGTGACTAAAAAGGCACTTCCTTTCTTACAAGAGCGTGGTATAATTGAAATGTACTTTGATTTCCTTTGGAGTTTTCTTATATAATAAATGGGATTAAGAACTGAGTAATGTAGAGCTAAACCATAAACTGTAAGCCCCTATTAAGTATGATAAGAGGCATTTTTCCCTTTGTACTCCTAAAAATTAGGCCACACTAGTAGTAACTCTGAAATATTTTCTGAGGAAGGACATTTTAAACTATTTTTAAAATTAATAAAAAAAACACTGTTAGTAGTAGTAAGGATTGAGAAAACGTTCAAATCCTTTGTTCCTCCAGGGCAAGACCATACTACTTAATGCCTGTAGAATTATAGAATTATGTCTAACTGGAGTTTTAATAATCAATTAGCCATTTATTCTCCTTTATATCATCCTTGCCAAGTGGTTGTCCTTCAGATCTTGACCCTGCCCCCGGGGCTTGGGGAGGAAACTCATTTGTACTTTTGGTCATTTTTCTTTTAACTCAATTTTCATAAGGTTTTTTTTTTCCATAAGATTTTCTTTATGAGTTGACTATTGTGTGCCAGACATTGTACTGTGGATGTCATTTCATTATTACCACTACCCTGTGAATTAGATATGATAATTCCATTTGCATTTGAACAAACAATAGCTATAAAGAGCAAGTAGCTTGTCTAGCTAGAAAGTGCTGGAGATAGCATTGGAAACTTGGTCTGTTGGTTTCACCTCTTGTCCGCAACAATGGACAAAAATGAGTTTCTAATTTTCATTTTGTATTCCACTTATTCTTTTATATCTTGATTTTTGTTAATTTCCCTAATAATTTGATCATAGCAAGGGATCCCTCAAGCTTCAAAAATTTTCTGGAAAGAATTAATTAACCCTTAATACCTAAAACAAAATGTGAATTCTCCTAAAGGGGAAGAATCCATGTTATTTTTAAGCAGTGATGAAAATGGAAACTGAATCATACTAGGTTTTTAATTTACCCATGTTAAGGAATAAAAAAAAAAAACGATTGATTGCTTGAATAGAAAAAAGAGCAATATCTCCTACCAATAGATCTTTCTTTGGTGTTAGTTCATTAAACTGAATGTGTGCTTCAAGGAAGTGTGATTGTGTATCAGTCAGGGAGCGATGGAGAACATCACTACATTTTAGCATGGGCAGAATTATCACCGAACTCCTCTAACACCTACACCTAATAAAAAATGAGATAAAAGTGACTATCAAAATATGTTATTAGACTTAAATTTGTTTATTGATAGGCTCTTATATTTTATCAAATGTAGATTGATTTTTTAGTTTCCAGTGTTAATGAATTATTGAAAATGACCTGTTATATTTTGCTTCTTGATACCTATAAATTCATTCACTAAATGATGAACAACATTAAACCATAATTATTATGGCAGGTTTTCTTTAAATATAAAAATGAAATAATAAAATATGAATTATGGTCATCTGGCAAAGAAATCCATAAAACAATACCCAAGACCAACCTGCAGAAAAAGAATGCATTACGGAAAAAAAGACTTTAAAATCATAGGTATTATACATTAAATGCCTTATTCAAGTCTGATTTTGTTAACATTCTAATGTGGATTACAACTGCCTTATTCTTAGGGTGAAAGTTCTAAATTTGAGAAATCTCCCTGGTCAAATAATCATGTAAGAAGTTGCCAAATCTGACTATATGGATCCCAGTCATCTCATATAGTGCAAACATAATAGAGTAGCAGACCCAGATTAGACTTTGAACTCCTTTAGTAGTATATTTAAAAGCTCTAAGTCTGGTACCCTATAACATCTGAGAGGAAATAGAAATGCCTTAAAATGAAGTTAATATGTTGCATTTAACATATAAATAGGGCAATTTTGTCACCAAACATTATTCATCCACTCCTATTATTTTCTGTTTCCTGAGAATATATGACTGCTAAAACAATCTAATTGCAAAGTTCAGAAACACACACACACCAAAAGTGATGCAGAACTTATAATTCAATAAACAAAACTGTGTTTAAAGAAGAAAACCAATTATATCAGTGTCTGGATTAAGAATTAGAAGGTCAGAGTTCGGGGCACCTGGGTGGCACAGCGGTTAAGCGTCTGCCTTCGGCTCAGGGCGTGATCCCGGCGTTATGGGATCGAGCCCCACATCAGGCTCTTCTGCTATGAGCCTGCTTCTTCCTCTCCCACTCCCCCTGCTTGTGTTCCCTCTCTCACTGGCTGTCTCTATCTCTGTTGAATAAATAAATAAAATTTTTTTAAAAAAAAAAAAAAGAAGGTCAGAGTTCAAGTTTTAACTCAACCCAACTGGAAGTGAGACCTTTGGCAAATCAAACCACTCACAGAGACTCAGTTTCTTTACTTGTAATTCAGAATAGCAATTCTACTTCACTATTTCCAGATACTTTAAAGATCAAATAAGATTATATAGGAATACATTGTTAAGTGGAGTAGACTATGAAAATCTGAATTACCACTTCCGGTAAGTTTGAGAATGTATCAGTTAATCTTGGCTGTATAGAAAAAACATTCGTGTGGGACGCCTGGGTGGCGCAGTCGTTAAGCGTCTGTCTTTGGCTCAGGGCATGATCCTGGAGTCCTGGGATCGAGCCCCACATCAGGCTCCTCCTCTGAGGGCCTGCCTTCTTCCTCTCCCGCTCCCCCTGCCTGTGTTCCCTCTCTCACTGGCTGTCTCTCTCTGTCAAATAAATAAATAAAATCTTAAAAAAAAAAAAAGAAAAGAAAAAACATTCATGAAAGCTATTCTTTTTTTTTTGCTCAATAATAATTCTTTTTAATATTGCTATTAATTATATGCTTGAAACACTACATCTGTTATAAGGTATCAATTGCAAGTCATTTACAGAAAGCCCTTTATTCAATCATTATATTTCCATTTATTTGAATTGAACCATAAACAATTTTAATGATGCGTTTTGAGCTTGATGGTCTTAAATAAGAGAAGGTGAGAGAGTCTCTGATCTTCAAAGTAGCAGAAAGCTGGGGGCACAGGCTCTGCTCAGAACTGGTACTAACATGTGTTATCAATTGTAGTTGAAGTTCAAAAAGATGGAACTTGTTTTTGGCCAATGTTTGATATTTCTGCCATCACACCATTAGTCAAATGATGTTCATACTCCAAGAAGATCCCTATTGGCTACTTTTTACCTAGTGAGATAGAAGGAATTCTATTAGATAAGATTGATGTGGTTTTGTTGGTATTTGGGAAGGGATTATTTTCTGAAAATTAAAAAAATAGTAATATAGTATAACTGTAACTTTGCATCATTAAGGAATACAGTGAACAGATCATTAGGACAATTTCTCATGATTAAAACATTTCTATACTGGTGTGAGCATTCACTTTACAGCAAAGGCTTAGTCATTTATTTGCACCTTTCTATCTCCTGTACATATGATAAAAAATATTGCTGAAATAAAATGTCATTCTATGGTGAAATTGCCACATTTTTGCTATGTCCTGTTTATTTCTTTCTGAAAGTTTTCTTCTGCGCTTGTCTCGAGGGTCCTAACTCCCTGTAATATTCAAAATAGACAATATATATGTTATATTTATTTTATTAATAATTTATAGAAATGGTTTGCTAGAATAAACCCTGGTGATGCAAATTCTCATGCATTCATGACTAATTTGAGAAGGAGTTGAGAACATCTCTATCCAAGTGTCTACAGCAATAAAATTAGGAAAATCTTTCAAATATATTGGAGAAAAAAATAAGACAGGGAATGCTATTTTTACACATTAAAGAATTTTCCTTATTTCTTCAATGTTGTCCATTTATATTTTTTGTTTGAATTTGAATGACAAGAAATGTGTTGTGTATTTTCCCCATTTAGGTAGGATGGGTTTATGATATTTTTGAAAGGTTAAATGCAACTTAACATTTGTTAGAGCATGACTTACAAGTGCCCAAAGACTAATTTTAAAGAGTGTCAGTTTAAATATACAATAACTCTCTTGAAAGAAAAACTATAATTATACACTTGCTTAATAACTGTCTGTGTAATTCTGACCATACACAAATTCTTGCAGAAAGTGAGAAAAAGAAACATCCCTAATTCATGAGGCTAAGGATACCTTGATACCAAATCATACAAGAATATTTTCAGAGGGGAGAATAACTGTAATGCATGAATAAAAATTCAATAACACTGGAATAATTATAAAGCCATAGCTAATAATTTTATCAAAAAAGATACTGTATAATGCTCAAGTTTAGTTTATTCGAAGAATGCAAATTTGGTTTACTACTTAAACATTCTAGAAATTCACCACATTGATAGAAGAGAAAACATCAATCTTGATAGGTATAGAAAATAAACATTTTAATTTAAAAATTTTAGCACATCCTACATAGAAAATATTTATGTCTGATAAATATAAGTAAAAACCACAAAACAAAACAAAACAAAAAACCTACAACATCATATTCAATAGTAAAACATGAAAAGCATTTATCTAAAGTAAAAATGAGAATCCTGCTATTATCAATTCATTATTATATATAAGGTCTTAATTTTTGCAATTAGACAAGAAAATGAATAAAAGGTAGAAAGCTTGAAAAGGAAGAAAAATGAAGCTGTCCTTGTAAAATCAAACTGAGCACATTCAGATTACTGTATTTATTGTTATTGCACTTATTATACAAATCAGCTTTGAATAGAATAAGGGTGAGTAGAAATATCATTCCTATCTTCCTTTTTAAGTATAATTCATATACAAAGATATATTAGTTTTAAGTGGATGGTATGTTATTGACTATATAGCCTATCTGTACCTTTCATCTGTTCCTGTCTTAAAAAGTATTAAATTTTGTTTCAAATTAAGCACAAATACATTTAAAAAATGTAAGTCAGCTGAATGTAAAGCATTCAGTGTACTAAGATTGATGGAGTATGGTTGGTTAGGAAGACTTGGAGAATGTGTTTCTTAGCCTGATTTTGAAGAGAGAGATTATCTTTAGCCACCCTGAAATGATAGACTTATGATCAATTTTAACTGGCACTCTGCTAGTTTTAGAACTACATACAACATGGAGTTGGCACCTGCCCTCATTAATTCATAGACCAGTGGGTGTAATAGGGGTCATTTTTTTAAAAGATTTTATTTATTTGAGAGAGAGAGAGAGAGAGCGCGCTGGCAGAGGGGCAGAGGAGTAAGGAGAGGGACAAGCAGACTCCATACTGGGCATGGAGCCCTACATGGTTCTATCTCACAACTCTGAGATCATGACCTGAGCCAAAATCAGGAGTCCGATGCTAAACCAACTGAGCTGCCTAGCAGGGGTCATTCTTAAAATGAATAATGTCTTGATTAAAATGGAATTTGGAAAAGATTGTCCTGTATTTTTATATGATTTAATGGCAAACCACAGAAAAATACTCTGATTTAGCTCATCAGAATATTCCTATTGGTCAGTTAGGTATAGTACATGAAAATCTAAAACCAAAACATTTTCTTCCCAAAGATGATTCTATTTTATTTTTCCTGGGAATAATGAAGCATATTTGTCAGAGTTTTTTTTCAATTTTCCTCCTGCTGTGTATGCTTTTTTGCTTCCACCCTGATTCTGATTACATGATATTAATAATGAGTGCTTGCTGCTAGGGTTAAAGATTTTGATCTTACAAACCACACTCGTGTATTACAGTGTGTTTTAAATCCTTTGAAAATGAGACATAGAGTATGTGAGGTACAATTACTGTTAATAGGAATTAATAGCATTTCTTTTGAAAATGAATTAAATTTCAATAAATTTTTAAAGATTTATTTATCTATTTGAGAGAAAGAGAGAGCACAGACACGAGTGGGGGGAGGGGCTGAAGGAGAGAGTGAGAATCCCAAGCAGGCTCCACGCTGAGTCTGGAGACCAACATGGGGCTCAGTCCCAGGGCCCTGAGATCATTACTTGAGCTGAAATTAAGTCAGTCAGTAAACCAACTGAGCCACCCAGGTGCCCCTCAATAGTTTTTTAAATCTTTTTAAAAGTAATCTCTATATCCAATGTGGGGCTCGAACTTACAACCCCAAGATCAAGAGTTGTATACTCTACTGACTAAGCCAGCCAGGCACCCCAATAATTTTTAATATTTTAATCATGGATAACTACTTTTTATATTTGAATGAAAATATTTCAATCTAAAGCCAACATTTATTTGTTGATTGCAAGAAAAATCTCTATGTATGGCTATATATTTATTACATTTTCCTGCCCTTCTTTTTATAGAAAACGTGATTAGGAAGGCCGTGGTGGAATACATAATGTTGAACCTGGAATTCTTATATATTCTGAATCACATTTCTGGTGTAATCAAATAGTGGTTCAATGATTAATAATATATCTGAACCACTGAGGATTGCTGGGGAAATGAACTGATTGTAACAGACTGATTCACTTCCCTTAACCCTTTTAGTTATGAAAGATCATAATTTTATTTATACTCATGAATCAACTTAGGAACAAAAGCAAAATCCCCCCTGCACATTTTGTTTGGCTCATTTTTGATGGTGTTTCATTTCAGCCAGTCATTCAACAACAATTTTATTGAGTTTTGTATGGATACTCAGATGTATTTTAGGATTTCTTAGGGCAGCAAATGATATAGGCTCTTGAAAAAGCTGAGAATGTTACTTCATCCAAATACATATGAGAGAACATGCAACCTTGATAGAAACACATTGCATCCATGTGCAGATGAACTGATATTTTATAAATAATTTCCAGCTATATTTAATACTTGTTGGAACTAGTTCTTACCACTATGCAGAGTTTCTTTTCCTTTAACCCTGTTTATTATAATCAAAAGCACAAGGGAAACTAAGATAGAATAGAAACTTAGACACTAAAAAAATAAAACTTAGAAATCAAGGCTTTCCAAGGTAGAATATCTGTGATCCTGTTTATTCCTTGTCTGTACATTTGGGTTTGCTGAATCTTTGAACTTAATATAAAGCATATTTTCAGACTTGCCCATCTTAAATTTTGTGTTTACAAATACCTAAATTTTAGAGCTAAATGCAGCCTGATCTGATTTCTGAATGGTCATGGGGCTTTGGCTTAATTGACTGGTTTGATTTTTCAGCTACTTTTATTTCCCTTGCCAAACATTCCACTAGACATGCTAACAAGAAACGAAATGGTCATAAGGCTGGGAGCCAGAAGGAAATGCGTGATAAGCAAAGGTTTGGGTAGTACAAAAACATGGTAACTGGCCACTGTAATTGAGAGTTGGCTGTATGAGGCAAAATATCTGTGACTACACTTAATGTATGTATTGGATTTTGCTAGCATGTTATTCTTCATAGAATGGTATTAAGGCAAGGACATGGAAAATTACAGTGATTTATAGAAAGCATGCATATGAAGGATTTCATTCATTCATTCATTCATTCATTCTTTTGTTCACTCATCCATTGTTTTAATTTCAGATCAGTCTCTGGGATCAGTTTTTAGGCTTTGGATTGATGAGTTCAGGAGAGATAGAGGTTTTCAAGAAAATGTTGAATCTTCCCTTTCTTCCCGAATATTGTTAAGTCAAAGCTTAATTAGAATTTTGAAGAACCAAGTTCTAGAGGCTTAAGCTTTTGGCTAAATGACTTTTCAGACATTACCCGATTAACTAGATATATATGACGTGTTACCCAAAATACATAACTAAATCAGTACCTTAATGGAAAATAGATTGGTATATCAATTGATTATTACATATATAAAAATTATCTGAAAATTATAGAATTTAAATAATTTTTCTTATCTCTTTTTTTAATGATTTTTTTATTATATTATGTTAATCACCATACAGTACATCCCCGGATTCCGATGTAAAGTTTGATGCTTCAAGTTGCGTATAACACCCAGTGCACCATGCAATACGTGCCCTCCTTACTACCCATCACCAGTCTATCCCATTCCCCCACCCCCTCCCCTCTGAAGTCTTCAGTTTGTTTCTCATAGTCCATAGTCTCTCATGTTTCATTCCCCCTTCTGATTACCCCCCTTTTCTTTATCCCTTTCTTCCCCTACCGATCATCCTAGTTCTTATGTTCCATAGATGAGAGAAATCATATGATAATTGTCTTTCTCTGCTTGACTTATTTCACTTAGCATTATCTCCTCCAGTGCCGTCCATGTTGCAGCAAATGTTGAGAATTCGTTCTTTCTGATAGCTGAGTAATATTCCATTGTATATATGGACCATAGCTTCTTAATCCAGTCATCTGTTGAAGGGCATCTCGGCTCCTTCCACGATTTAGCTATTGTGGACAATGCTGCTATGAACATAATAAATACGATCTATAGATTGGGACACATCCAAATACTAAATATACCAAGTATAACCTTCGTACTACTAAGCCATATAATTCATAACTAGTGTGAAATAGGAGTTTTTACCTATGAAAGGAAAAAGCAAGCAAAGAAAGCTTTTTTTTTTAAAGATTTTATTTATTTGTTTGAGAGAAAGAGAGTACAGAAGCTGGAGGGCAGGGGGCAAAGGGAGAGGGAGAAGCAGACTCCCTGTTCAGCAGGGAGATCTACATGGGGCTCGATCCCAGAACCCTGAGATCATCACCTGAGCAGGAGGCAGATGCTTACCCCACTGAGCCACTCAGGCTCCCCAGAAAAGTATTTTCTATCATCAGAATGGCAAACTAACCTTCATGATATAGAAGGAACATATGAGGAAAACTTAAATGTGCACTACGATAAGGGGTGCATTGATGTTTGTTAAAAAGTCATTTGCTTGAGGTCTTTCAGTAGTGCTCAGTCAAGATTAGATTCAGGTCCTCCAGACATGGGATTTTCCTTCTTTTTGTAACATGATGGAATTATATTTAAAACAATATGGCAGCAAAAATAAAGGAAGAGAGTTAATAGTGTAATAATAGTAGGTTTTGAAATCAGAGACAGCGGTGTTGGGGATCTGTTGGAGAACTAGCTACTTGTGTGACCTCAGCAGATTTCTGAAATCCACAATGCTTCTGGTTGAGGACACCATAAAATGAGAATAATATATATTACTAAAGCACAAGGTGATGTGAAGATGAAGTGGTGTAATGTATGTATGTAATATATACATATATATGTAATGTTACATATTTCTAATTATGAAAAAAATTTGCTAGTGTTTTCTGTATATCAAAAATATTCACTTTCCATATTTATTTTTCTTTTTGAATTGTTCATTTTGCATTACTTATTTTCCAAGTTGTTATCATAATGTATATAGAGTTATATTTTCACTTTTGCTCACATGACTTTAAACGTAACAATGATCTAAAATGAAACAGATTTCAGAGTTGTCATTTTAATTCAGAATAATCCATGCAATTGACATCCAACAATTGCCTGAATCATTATATATTTGAACATTTATTCTATTTGTGAATCTGTATATCAGTATACTTAGCACTCTTGTATCTAATGCTTTTTCTTATTTTAAATGTTTCCCTCAGTATAAATTTCCGAAGTAACAGCATAGTGGATTCAGGTTGCTGCTTTTGGTTTTATTATTTATTAGCTGTAGGACATTGAGTAAGTTAATTACCCTCTACATATCTCAGTTTTCTCATGTGTAAAATGGGAATGATAATGATTAATAAGTTATCATACATAGGTATCATATATATATATAGGTATCATATATAGGTATCATATATATCATATATATGATATCACGTATCATATATATATCTTGCACATAATAAGTGCTATATAAATGAAGTTAAATGCTCATTAAAGGATTTAATGGTATTTAAGACCACATATTTCTAAAATGGTTATTATAAGTTACTGCCAACAGCTATTTTAATTTTATTTTCCTTTTAAACATGGATTTTATATTTTTAATGTGTTAGTTGAATAGTTAGTTAGATTTTTAAGGTTTATAATTATTTGCCTTAATTGTTTTATGCAATTCACATATAGGATCCATGAAGATGGGGACTTTGATTTTCTTGCTCTAACCAGCATAAAAGGGAACACCTAGTACATAGCTCTATAAATACCCATAGAAAGTATAAATGATTGTGGAAATCCTGGCTCTATCTTGGGCTGGAAGGCAGAAATATTTGATTTTGTCGATCAGCTAAGATGAAATTAAAGGGGAGAAAGGGGGCATATTTTTTGTTCACAGAAAGCCATGCCAAATAAGCTAATTTAGATACCATAGGTTATAGGCCCTGGTTCTGAAAACCAATCTTCTTCAATTTTTTTTGGCTTTATATTTCACTGAATTTTTTTTTGCAATTTTGCAAAATTGGGAAAATAGGGAAATCTTTTACATTTTTTAATTCATCAGGTGTATCAAAGTATATTATATGTATTCATCATGTGATATTTGTTGAACTCTGTTGATAATTAGGTTTAATTTATTATTTACCATATATCCAGGTAAACCCGTTATGATTGTCACAGAATACATGGAGAATGGTTCCTTGGACAGTTTCTTACGTGTAAGTAGAAGATTTATATATATTCATATATCTCTTATCTCTTGCTATCTATATCTCTTATCCCTCTGTATATCTATAGACGTATATGCATAAAAATGGAATGAATTGCTGAAAATGTTAGAGGCAACCTCTAATATTTTTTGCCAGCAATTAGATAACAAAATTTAAAGTAAAACTGAAATCTGGGGGGACTAAATAGTAAGAGGAAGACTAAAATTGCATCTTAATCTTGCAGCATCCAAAATTAATGGTTTGTATTTTTAAAACAAATTTGTGCAATCTTCCTCAGCCTCTTTGTGCTGCCAAGATTCACATTGGTTAGAATAAAAATTTAAAAAAGACTCTTAAAGTAAGATTTAAATAACATTGGTGTAAGACGAATATTTTCTTTTCTTCATTTAAAGTAACCTCAGACTGCTGTTAGATAGAAGATTATCTCTCAAAAAGAAATGCTGTCTCAGAAAATAAGCAAGTGTTATAATTCCAAAGTATTTTCTATTCATAGATATCATTTTGGTGATATATATGCATCCATATGTATTTTTAATTTTGTAAACTTAGAAATTTTATTTTTTAAATTATTTCAGCAAATATTTGTTCAAAGAAATGCAAAAGTTTTATGGAGAACAAGACATTGCCAATCACCAGCCACTGCAAGGGATAAAAAAGACATATATTCTGTCTTCAATATGCTTTCAGCACTATAAAATAAAGATAGATAGATGATAGATAGATGATAGATAGATAGATAGATAGATAGATAGATAGATAGATAGATAGATAAATAGATAGATAGATGATAGTAAGCATGGGATAATTCATTATCATGGAGGAAAATTTTAAATATCCTATAAATGAGAAATTATTTATTTTAATATTCATGAGGCAAATACAAATTTTATCAGCAATTATTTTCCCAAGCATTTTAAACACAAGTATTTTTCAAATCAGGTAATTAAAATCATTATAATAAATACTCTTTTAAATCGTTACGGTACAGATATAACTAAACATGAAATTTTATATCTATCTGTACATGCATTTATGCACATATGTACATATGTATGTATGTGTGTATTTATTTAACTGTTTATCATATAAATCATTTATTTTTATTTTAATCCAAGTAAATGGAAGCTTTTCTAAATACAGAACTCTGGCTTTGTGTTTTATTGTTTTCCATTTTATGACCTGTAACTCAAGATTGAGCAGAAAAACAAATATTCAGTAAATATTTTTGACTAATTCTGAACTATTTATTTATAATGATATTTAAACATTTATCATCCACCTTCATTGAAGCAATTAATAAAACATATGGAAAACCAGAGGGAAGAATGGACATTCAATCAAATAAATATGTAAAACTAAAATAGCCAAAGGATTCATTTCATTTTGTTATTGAACTGAAAATTTTTGAGGGGTTTGTATGTCACAAAAAGACCAGGAAAGGTCTGGTTTTGAACCTGAAGTCAAAGAATATTAGGGTACTTCTCGTAATCAGTATTTAGTAATGCAGCTACTGTGCTATTTTGTTTTAGCCTTGTATCTATTTATTCATGTATCTTGTTAGGCTGGAGGGCTAAGAACTAAGATGTATGTAGTCAGTCTTTTTACAGTTCAGTATGTGAAATTTTAGCCAAGATATATCTCTAAAAGAAAGCAACACATCTTAATTGTGTATTTGAAATACTTCTCAGAAACACGATGCCCAGTTTACGGTCATCCAGCTAGTGGGGATGCTTCGAGGGATAGCATCTGGCATGAAGTACCTCTCAGATATGGGTTATGTTCACCGGGACCTTGCTGCTCGTAACATTTTGATCAACAGTAATTTGGTGTGTAAGGTTTCTGATTTTGGACTTTCACGTGTTCTAGAGGATGATCCAGAAGCTGCTTATACAACAAGAGTGAGTCACTTTTTCTTTTTCTTTTTTTCCATTTTTATCTTTGTTTTCCACCCCTTGTTATGTTGACTTGCAAATAAATAGAAATCACGTCTCTCAGTGCTTTGTCAATTATATCTTCCCCTGAAGGAAATGTATCCTTTAATATTTAACTACTGTTACTTCTTCTGGGAAAATAAATGGTCACTGTTTATAAGGTGGGTGATTATGGTAATTCTGAAATGTCATACATCAGTTTAATGTTTCCACCACAAAGCAGCATGGTTCTCGCATGTCTGAAGTCTTGGGATTTTTATATTTACCCATTTTTACGTCATGGTTGAGCCACCTTTAGTAAACAGATTGGATAAATTCCCAGTACCTCCATCCAACCAGACATAATTTTAAAGCATTTTAAAATTCATGTTTACCTAAGCAACACATGCTCACACTATAAAAATTTCAAAACAAAGCAATAAAAAGGAGAAAAGTCATCCATAATCATGCCACCCACAGAGAACATTTGTAACTTTGTCAGTCGATTCTTCAAGATTGTTTCTGCATACCTATTATACACACCTATGCATCAATACATAATTAGAATAGGATTATTCATAATATCACTGTATAACCTGTTTTCTCTTAGCAATATACCTGTTGAATATATTTCATTGTCATTAAATAATCTTCAAGTTTTCATTTTTAGCAGTTTTATGTATTCTGTTATCTGGTTGTACCATTTTTTAAAATCAACCCCTAATTGTTGGACAAATTATTATTTTATCTAGCTTTTCTTTCTTTTTTATCATTTTATTCTATTCTTTTTTATTTTTTTTTCATTATGATAAGTGTACTCTTTAATCCTTATCTCACCCAGGTACCCTCTTGTAACCATCAGTTTGTTCTCTATAGTTAAGAGTCTAAGAGTCTGTTTCTTGATTTGTCTCTTTCTCTCTCTCTCTTTTTTTCTTTGCTTGTTTGTTTTGTTTCTTAAATTCCACATATGAGTGAGATCATATGGTATTTGTTTTTCTCTGACTTATTTCACTTAACATTGTGCTTTCTAATTCTACCCCTGTTGTTGCAAATGGCAAGATTTCATTCATTTTATGGCTGAAAAATATTCCTCTGTGTGTGTGTGTGTTTGTGTGGTGTACCACTTCTTCCTTATCCATTCATCTATCAGTGGACATTTGGGTTGCTTCCACAGTTTGACTATTGTAAATAATCTTACAATAAACATAGGGGTGCATGTATCACTTTGAATTAGTGTTTTGTGTTTTGGGGGTATATACCCAGTAGTATGATTACTGGATCATAGGGTAGTTCTATTTTTAATTTTTTGAGGAACCTCCATACTGTTTTCCACAGTGGCTGCACCAGTTTGCATTCCCACCAACAGTGAACAAGGGTTCCTTCTTCCCAACATCCTTGCCAACACTTCTTGTTTCTTGTGTTGTTTGTTTTAGCCTTCCTGACAGGTGTGAGGTGGTATCTCATTGTAGTTTTGATTTGCATTTCGCTAATGATGAGTGATGTTGAGCATCTTTTCATGTGTCTGTTGGCCTTCTGTATGTCTTCTTTGAGGAAATGTCTGTTCATGCCTTCTGCCCATTTTTAATTGGATTTTTTTTTGTCTTAAGTTGCATTAGTTCTTTATATATTTTGAACACTATCCCCTTATGGGATATGTCATTTGCAAATATCTTCTATTCAGTAGGTTGCCTTTTAGTTTTGTTAATTGTTTTCTTCGTTGTGCAGAAACTTTTTGTTTTGATGTAATCCCAACAGTTCATTTTTGCTTTTCTTTCTCATCTCAGGAGACATATCTAGAAAAATGTTGCTAAGGCTGATGACAGAGAGATTACTGCCTATGCTCCCTTAAAGGATTTTTATGATTCCAGGTCTTACATATAGATCTTTAAACCATTTTGAGTTTATTTTTGTGTATGATGAAAGAATGTTTTTTGGTTTCATTCTTTTGTATATGGCTGTCCAGTTTTCCCAACACCATTTGTAGAAGAGGCGATCAGTTTCCTATTTATATTCATTTCTCCTTTGTCAAAATATGATTGCAGGTTTATTTTGGGGTTTTCTGTTCTGTTCCATTGATCTATATATCTATTTTTATACCAGTACCATTACCATTTAATTACCACTGCTTTGTAATATAACTCGACATCTGGCATTGTGATACCTCTATTTTTTTTTTTCAAGATTGTCTGGACTATTTGGGGTCTTTTGTGGTTCCATACAAATTTTAGGATTGTTTGTTCTAGTTCTGTGAAAAACGCTGTTGGTATTTTGATAGGGATTGCATTAAATGTGTAGATTGCTTTGAGTAGTATGGACATTTTAACAATATTTGTTCTTTCAATCCATGAGCATGGAATGTCTTTCATTTCTTTACGTTGTCTTGAATTTCTTTCATCAGTGCCTTATAGTTTTCAGAGCACAGGTCTTCCACCTCTCTGGCTGTTTATTCCTAGATATTTTATTGGTTTAGGTGCAATTGTAAATTGTATTGTTTTCTTAATTTCTCTTTCTGCTGTTTCATTACTGGTATGTAGAAATGCAACAGATTTCTGTACATTCATTTTGCATCCTGTGACCTTACTGAATTCATTTATCAGTTCTAGTAGATTTTTGGTGAAGTCTTTCAGGTTATCTATATATAGTCCCATGCCATCTGCAAATAGTGAGAGTTTACTTCTTCTTTATTTGGATGCCTTTTATTTCTTTATGTTGTATAATTGCTTCTGATAATATGTTCAATTAAAGTGGTGAATGTAGACATTCTTGTCTAGTAGTACCTGACCTTAGGAGAAAAGCTCTCAGTTTTTCACCACTAAGTACGCTGTTGGCTGTGGGTTTTTCATATTAGACCTTTGTTATGTTGTTGTATGTTCTCTCTAAATCTATTTTGCAGAGGGTTTTTATCATGAATGGATGTTGTACTTCATCAAATGCTAGCTTTTCAATATTTTATACAAATGAATAATGATACATCTGCATTCATAATTGTATGAGTCTGATAATTTCCTTATGATATAACCCTAAAAGTGGATTTTCTGAGTCAAAAGTGGATTTTCTGTGCCTATTTTAAAAGCACACTTACCTACATACTGATAAAAATAGATGCTTTTTTTGTATTTATTAGTTTTGAGAAATTGTATCTAATTGTTTTAATTTGTATTAATTTGATTCAAAGTGCATTTGATTATTTCTTCATATATTTATTGGAAGATTCCTTTGAAAAGACATTTCTTTATAGAATTCTTTTTTCGGGGCGCCTGGGTGGCACAGCGGTTAAGCGTCTGCCTTCGGCTCAGGGCGTGATCCCGGCGTTATGGGATCGAGCCCCACGTCAGGCTCTTCTGCTATGAGCCTGCTTCTTCCTCTCCCACTCCCCCCGCTTGTGTTCCCTCTCTCGCTGGCTGTCTCTATCTCTGTCGAATAAATAAATAAAATCTTTAAAAAAAAAAAAAGAATTCTTTTTTCATGGCAGACAATTTTAGAAAGTAAACATATAATGATCATTATTAATGATACTACCAAAGGTAACCAATTGTAATTACCAATTATGTATATAGTAACAAAATGGGATCATATTATATGTATTGATATATAAAATGATATCCACTTATCAATCCAGTATTTTCTTCTTATGCAAACTCAATGTAGTTTTGTAATCTATTTTAATTTAAAATATAAAATGTAGCATTTTCTAAATGATAAATTTTAACAATATCATTAAGCAATGTATCGTACTCCACTTTATTCCTATACATTACTTATTTATCCAATGCACTATTAATTAGGCAAATTCCAAAGTTTTGATTCCTAACATTACTTTGATACAATCCTGATAAATGGTTAAGGTCTGGCCATGATTATTTCCTCAGGATAAATTTCTGGAATTAAAATTGTTGAGTCAAAATGTGTGCAGTTATGTGCATGATTTTTGTATATGAATTGCCCAATTTTTTTGTATATAGTTTGTTACAGAATTTACTTCTAGTGGCAATGTATAAAGGAGGCTGTTCCCCCATACACCAGCCAAGAGAATGGGCAGTTTTTAAATGTCAACTTCTGTTGTTTTCTTCATGTTTCTAAAAGGTTATTACTGGAGCACCTGGGTGGCTCAGTTGATTAAGTGTCTGCCTTCAGCTTAGGTCATGATCCCAGGGTCCTGCGATTGGAGCCCTGCATCAGGCTCCCTGCTCAGTAGGGAGCATTCTCCCTCTCCCTCTGCTGCTCTCCCTGCTTGTGCTTGCTCTCTCTCCCTCTCTCTCTCTTCTATGTCAAATAAATACAATCTTTCAAAAAAATAAGTAAAAGGTTACTATTAATATAAAAAAACCCTCATTCTGTCCTAAAATCATCAACTTCAACAATTCTATTGTCAACGACCAAATGTGTCATGTGGCATCTATCTCACATTCTGAGAAAGAGCCCAATTTGCCAGACTGAGTTTAATCTACAAATAAAGCCACAGGGATAGAACCAGAAATTCAGAAGCACAGTGTCCCAGAGATATTCCTAGATGACTTGAGATAAAAGTTGGAACTCTCCTGATGCCTTTATATGTTTCATCTTGTTTGCGTTTCCCATTTCCAGCTAGACTCTATAGTGCATTCACTGTTCATGCATTTAAGTATTTTCTTAAAAGGTGTCCTGTGTAAAAATGTTGCTGTTCTTGGGAATACAGTTCACCAAGTTAAGAGCCAGAGAAATAAAATAAAATTTTATATCTAACAGCTAGTTGAATTAAATTTATAACAGTGACTATGACTATAAAGCTCTGAAAAGTTGAAGAAATTGCAAAACCTGGGTAAATATGTGGATAGTGCTTTTTAGTGTCCCTTTTGTTCCTTCTCTGATCTCCAGAAAAATTAGCCAACATTCTGCAGCAAAGCATCATTTTTCTGACTATAAATTATCACCCCAGGAGACAACATATACAACAGATGATAATATATTTATAGTATTGAGGAATGTTTTTTTATTCTGCTCATTGCTACTCTGCATTCTAAAGATATCCTTCATAACCTTCTGCTATTATATGAGCTTTTAACACACTGCACGGAAAGTATCGTTCTTGGCAGGCGTTGTCCTTGTTGTTACATCACTATATATATGTAAGAAATACTTCCAGTTTTAATAAAAAGTACTTGATTAAAAGGACTTTACTTGAATATTAGATTTCTGGTAATTTAGTCAGGTTCTGTGCCATATCCCATTTTTAAACTAAAGCATTTTTTTTTTCAGTATTAGTCTTGATTTCTAGGACTCTAAGGAATGATTTTTCTTGTAGGAACTTGGAAGATTCATCCAAATCTGGATCATCCGCTCTCTGGAGAATATATTGGGTTAACTTTCATAGGTTCATTTGTACTGATTGTTACTTTGTAAGGACCAAGGGGTCCTGAAGACCATTTCTTGACCATGGTAGGAAAAAAAAAAAAAAAGTTGTTGCTCTGTCAAAATTCCTCATTATCATTTGTGACATAAAAGTGCAACAGGCCTTCTGCATTTTTCATTCTCAGAAGATTCTTAAAAACTGCATCAGCCAATTGGCTCATTAACTGCCAATAAATAGCTGTTTAGAATTATTCAGTGTTCAGCCTTGTATTTTCTCAAAACTTCTCAAAATATCTGTGGGGGTCCTAACTTCCTTCTGAGAAGCTGTAATTTGCATCCGCATTTCTAGAATAATTTAGCAATCTTTAATTTAATCTCCTGTAATAATCCTTCTTTGGTACAACAATTTTATAATTTACCCTAAACTATGAGGTACGGTTTAAAGTAATAGGACTGCTATTTTGTTTTTTAAACAAACACACTGAAACAATTAAGTCAGTGTTGCCATACTAATTCTCAGGAATTAGTACTTATTATAGGAACACTGCTATTGTACAAAATATTTTGGGGAATCCTTTTTTGAAATTATCTTGAAAATTGGATTGTGAAGGATATCATCATTCAAAATTATTTAAGCATATAGTATTTTGGGAAGTATTCTGAGGTAGAAATCTCTGGTCTCAATAAGCTTCTAGTTAATAAATAAGAAAAGTAGTACATTGTTATATAATAAAGTCCAGGGTTTGTTTTTTTGTAAACCAAAGCCAGTATTTTTCAGCTTAGAAATCCACTTTCTTTATTTGATTAAGCATCTTATAAATTATGGGTACTTCAGAAAAACAAATTCACCATTTAAAAGAGTGTGCCACAGCATTCTTGTTGGATAACACATTTTGGTGAATCTGCTTTAAAAAACCAGTCACAGTCTGCCATGAGGGACTATGGACTCTGGGAAACAAACTGAGGGCTTCAGGGGGAGGGGGGTGGGGAATGGAATAGGCTGGTGATGGGTAGTAAGGAGGGCACATATTGCATGGTGCACTGGGTGTTATATGCAAATAATGAATCGTGGAACTTTACATCAAAAACTAGGGATGTACAGTATGGTGACTAACATAATATAATAAAAAAAATTATAAAATAAAATAAAAACAAATAAAAAGCACACAGGGGTGCCTGAGTGGCTCAGTCGTTAAGCGTCTGCCTTCGGCGCAGGGCGTGATCCCAGTGTTCTGGGATCGAGTCCCACATCAGGCTCCTCCGCTAGGAGCCTGCTTCTTCCTCTCCCACTCCCCTGCTTGTGTTCCCTCTCTCGCTGGCTGTCTCTCTGTCAAATAAATAAATAAAACCTTAAAAAAAAAAAAAGCCAGTCACATTACTTTAGTCACATTTAACACATATCACCTAGAGTCACTTGGATTCAAAAATTAGCATTCAGTGCCTTAATGCACTAAGCCGGTTCCCCGATTGCTCCTCGGAAAGTTCCTGCCTTTAGGTAGAGGGTAATTGCACTAAGGAATCATGAGAGGGGTTTGGTTCAATGCCACTGAATGAATATAGGATGTCTGCTGATCTCATGTTAAAAACATCTTTGTGATCGGCAGGCAAGGTAGGAGAGTGGAACAGAATTTATATCAACTGATTCTGTATGTTTGTTTTTTTTTTTTTTTAAACTGGAGGGAATGCCTGAAGAGTTGAGGAAACTCTGAACCTTGAAACTTGAAACAACTTACCAGACATTTTCCCATGTTGCTTTAATACCGTCTTAAGTGTATCACAGGTTTTCCTGCCTTATGTCCCAACAGGATTTCTTGAAACAAGAGGGTCAACTCAGATCATAATATACACTTTTGTATGTTTTCCCTTTTTTATAAGGGTATTGAGTAGGAAATCAGAACTTTTTCAGTACTCACCTATAGTTATTTCTTCTCATTTCTTACTACTGAGTTACTGAGTTATGTGGAAATTCCCAACATTGACATTTTCCATTATATGATGTGATTATGCCTCCTGTAACCTTTGTAAAATTCCACTATACACATGAGATTTGAGAGTAAGAAAGGTGCAGTATTTTAGCGTTATGAAAATCATTCAGTCTTGTGGACCCTCTGAAATGTTCTTGGGGGACACCCAGAAATGCATGGATGACACTTTGAGAACCACGGTTATAGGTACTATGTCAGGAAAACGTACCTTAAAAACTAAATGAATATTTTAGCTTTTATCAAGTGACATAAAGTCTTGACTTATAGTATTATATGATACAGCATGTTTTAAAGAAAGGCCTGGAATGCATAACAGCAGCTGCACACAAAAGGCTGCAAATCATCTTGAAAGGCTTTGGATTTTATTTGGGATGGAGCAGTTAGCTCTGCAAACTTAAACCATCAGAAACTTTGTTGTTGAGAAAAGACAAAAAATGAATTGCCTCTCTTTGGTTTCCCATCATACGAATTCAGAGCACAGTTATGACATGTTGCCTATTTTTTTTACACTGAATTACCAATTTATTTCATTTTAAGAGAACCATGGAATTATTGGTAAAAACTATTTACCACCAAATTATTTTTTAGTCTTTATCCTTACAAATTTCATTTTAAACAGTTAGCATTTTTATGTGCATGCATGCATCTATGCATATGAACATTCTTATATTCGTATGTTCAAATAGATGGGATCCAAAATTCCACCATAATGGTGCTCCATTTACTGTTTAACAGGATCAAGTTAGAGAAAATATAGGATTTATCTAATTTATATTCTGTATTATATAAAGTCAATCCAAGTCTCAAGACCCCAAATTTTAGGGATATAATTACCACATAAACTGATTTGGGAAATTCGAGAGAGCCAGATGATTTTTTTTTTGGTTATATTCTTCATTTTTAATTTTTTTTCCTTTTTATTGCTGTCCTAAAGATGCATACTGATCGTTAGCCATTCAATTTCTTTTTTAAGATTTTATTTATTTGAGAGAGAGAGCAGGAGCAGGGACAGTGGCAGGCAGAGGGAGAAGCAGGCTCCCCACTGAGCAGCCCCCCCCCCCAGGACTCAATGTGGGACTGGATCCCAGAACCCTGGGATCATGATCTGAACTGAGGGCAGATGCTTAACCGACTGAGCCACCCAGGCTCCCCGGTAGTTAGATTGTTATATTGGATAAGAAGTTTCTCCCTTTCACTACCTTTACAGCCCATCAACATCTATTTAATTTTAGAAGATAAAAGCAAATAAAAAGTTATCACAGGCATTGTGTGTTAAGTGAAGGAGAAAGAAATCTTATTTTACATAATAATTTATTTGATTTTTTTCCTCTGTAATTCTACCAACTTGATGCCAGAAATATTCTACTACAGTTATTTTACCTAATTTCATTTGCAAGATAAGAAAGAAAAAAAAAGTGGCTAAAGCAAGTGGTTAAAAGCTAAGTAGTTAAATGCTCCTGTTCAGGATAACTCCATTCTAAGGACATAAATAATACAAAACATGACCCTTTATTCGGTAGTCAAGGACTAAAAACTATGAATACTAAGAACCAGTGTGATATAAAAAGAAAATTACATTATTTTGATAAGTAATATATATCATATGTCCTTTACACATGAGTGAAAAAAAATTACACATAAATATCTAATCAGTGGACTTCATATATCTTAACCTTTGAACCAAAATAAATATCAGTCATGAGTTTATTCCCTACTCTCTTAGGATGAGTATGGATATGTCTTAGGTAGGTTCAGAAAGTAAAGCCATATATTCAAAAATCAGAAAATGCTAGAAGACGTCGTAATCTCAGTTGTCAATGTTGCATCAATATTTAATGAGAGATTTAATTGGGTGACTTTCTAGTCATCGAATTCAGAGAGATAAACATTTTAACACATGAAAATAATCTATCCAGAATTATTTGGGGAAAAAAATCAGCTATAATTTTGGAGTGGAAGATAGTAGTATGGAGGTTGTCTGTAAAATATTACATAGTACTTGGCAGAAACAATTTTCTCCAAAGTGCCTCATTCATTCAGTCAATATTTGAGTGCCTATGATATACCAGGCACTGTTCTAGGGCCAAAGGACTCAGCAGTAAATAAAACAAAGCCCTGACCTTATGAGTTTACATTCTGGTGTGGGAATTCAGGTAATAAACAAGCAAGTAAAGGTATAGCAATTCGGAGAAGTAAGATGAAGAATGTGGGTAGTGGGGGAGGATGTTATTTCAGTGAGGAAGATTAAGAGTGTTTCCCTGCTAAAATGACGTTAGAGCAGAGAATTGGTGAGAGTGGAGTAACAAATAATATAAATATCAAAGTTAATTAACCAGATTTATTTTGCTTTAACTATCTTTTCAATTTAATAAATTAATTTCAATCATTGTTCTAATTCCAACAGGCTCGCTTTGCAAGAAGACAAATTAAGTAGTCAGATTAATGATTTAACTCAGACTAAACATCAGGCTCATAGTGACTGGTCTAGTCTGTAATGTTGGTGAGCCAGGAAGCTTAGTAAAAATCACTTTCTGATATTCTTTCCAGTTCACTGTGAATATCCCACGTCTTCAAATATGTGATGACACATTGCTGAAGCTTTTCCCAGTGCCCTGAAGCCTTTGACCAGGCCTAGATTCCTTTGGCATTGGGAAGTACCGTAGTTTTGACGTCCTAAGTCAGGCTTAGCACTGCATGTCTGGAATCATTAATAATTTGACTCATTTCTGTTCTATAACCGCTTTCAACCGTAATTCTGTATGCCATGGTTCAAATACACTTTCTTTTTCATTTGCTGGCCACTGCTCTGGAGTTGCCCCAGAGTTCAAGCTGTTATTTACTAAACATAAACCTATAAGGGAACCGTTATCGTGATTCCAGTCAGAATTGTCTTTTGGGGTATTTGTGAGATTCTCAACCTATCACTTCATCTTTCCTTATTTTTCTGTCGTCAAGATTAAACAAATCAAGCTTACTCAAGTTTTGCACTTTTTTGGTCACTTACTAGAATGAACCTAATATTTGTATTTCTACTGTAATTACATACTGAATAAATCTTTTTGATTTATTTACTTATAACATTGCTTCTTTGGAAAACTGTGTTCAGAGTGCTAAAAATACACGCTTTCAAATGAATTTCTTCAATCTTTTAAAAAAAATTAGGATTGAGTATGTATAAAACACAAAAGTTTACCATTTAAAACCGCACCAAACTCTGAAATATCCTCAGCCTTATCCATTAATGTTTGCATTGTTTTTGTTGAAGATAGACATTATACATCAGATGACCTAATTTGAAACTAACAGAAAGGAACAGAAAAGTTATTTATTTGTATTGCATTACCTGGATAGCGATAGAGTGACTCAGAAAGCAAGGTGAAGATTTTCCTGTATTTTAAGAAATTCTTAAGCATGTCACACAATGTTGAAACGTTTCAAAAGTTCAAGGGATAGGCTTTTGCTACCTAAGAGATCATCTGTCTCTGATCTCTTGTGGCAATCAACATCTGCTGGAGCAATTCTCTCAATGGCTTTTAGATTTGAACTACTGGGGATTAGAACAGATGCTTCCCCTGGGAGTCTTCCTGGCTTGCCCTTCAACTTGTTGTCTACAGTGAATGAAGTTTAGTCCCTGACAATAGATAGATGCTAAATCCTCGAGTCAAATGATTTATCTCTATGATTCCACTTTTAACCTGAGAAGCCAATATTTGCCTCCAGGTTAAACACTCAATTACTTAGGGTTTGCTAAGATAAACACTCCAAAGTCCTTTGTCACTCTAAGTATGACGTGACAGAGCTCACGGGCAGACGATGTGAACTGTGGATCAGCGAAGCATTCACGAAATCAGCGGAGAGAGATTTGTGTATATAATTAAAGAAAAATTGGGGCAGATATGAGATATTATGCCTTAATGTCCAGAGAGTTTAGCAATTATACTCCTTTTCTTTAGAAATCAAGACTTGAAGCCCCCTAACCCAGAGTAAAAAAGCTGACTTTAGCTGAGTGCCTGAAAAATACAGGCTTTTAGCCAAAAGTCTCATTTGAACTGTCTAAATTCATTAAGCTTAGAGAACTGAATTGCAGTATCTTTTGAGAATAGGTTTACTCCAACTGCTGTTTCTGGACAAAGTGAACAAGGTTTGGACTACTTCAACTAATCCTGGATTTGAGTGTAGCAATTATGTAATACCTCTGCCCAGAGACTCCCTAGTATCTTTACTTGCTCCATTTTATTCTTCTCTTTTAAATTTTTTGTAAGAATTCTATAGAAGTAAATCCAGATATGACACCCAATAGTTAAGTAGATCCAAATTTAGGATCAGCTTTTAGAGTCCAAAATAATGAATATTGAAAACAGCATCCTTGATATGTATGAACGTTTAAGACAGAAATTTGAAAGTTGAAGGAGCTAAGGTTCATAGGTCAGCACGGCTGTTAGAGATATTCCCCATGATCCTCCGTTTACGAATGAGAAGATAGCTGCACAGAGAAGTAAAGGAACTTGGCTAAATTAAACAGTATGCTAAAATTAGACCAGAAACCAAGACTCGATTTCCGCTAAACTTAAGAACGGAACAAGTGACTATAAATTCCCCTGCGCCCCAGTTACTGACCTATACATAGATGAGACCTCAGCACTGAGAGGAACTGGTCCTAGGTTTGGCATTTTAAATATGGGGAACAAGCATTAACTTCTGATTTTGTTATGGAGGTCCCTCTACAATTGAGGTCTTAGACATACTCCATATCCTGTGATTCTGAGCTTGCTCCAGGAAACTGGAGACTTTTCTCAAATACATATATATCTGGAGTGCTTACATGTGGATATGGAGAACACCTTAAGTAAATGTGCTCATTTTATAATGTATTCGTATATTGTAAAAATACATCTTCATAAGCCATCTTTATAGTCACTAGCTGTGCTTTAGAGTGCTCTAAGTACCTAGTAACATTTTACCAACCAAACTTTACATTGTCAACTGCTTTCAAAATTTTAGCTCATTAATAACAGTTGTAGTTGAATAGTTTGTGGCAGAAAGAAGTATGCCAAATGATGACTCCTTTTGTCTCATTGAAACCAAATATTTGGGTAGCCCATGGAAGGATGTGTTTGTTATTTGAAAAGCATCTAAAGTTTCAAAATGTTTCCCACATATAAAACTGAGATAGCAATTTCTGAACCTGAAAAATAGAAAAGAAGTCCAACAATATAAGCTTGAATTTATTGGGGTGGGGAGTAGAGGGAAAGGGGGAATTTCTGTGATCAATCAGGAGCAGAAGTATGAATAAATTCTAGAATGGATGCCTTGTAGGAAAGTTAGTGCGTCAGACTCTTACAGATTTATTTTATTTTATTTTGATAGTCTCAGATCTACAGATGTTCAGCCTGAAGGCAGACAGCCTTACTGTGAAGTAAGACTTTATTAAAATGTATGGGTTCTTCTTTCACCCATATTTGAGAACCAAATTGGTTCCTCAAGGACTTGTACCCAGTGTCTCACTATGTCAATGACATTTATGTTTTTGTAGCCATAGATAGTGTTTGCTCTGGGAGTAAAAAACTTGTTTCTTACTAAACTCTTTGGTCATAGATAAAGAAGTTGGTGCTTAATTAAAGTTTCATTAGCTATAGGAAGTTATCCCTTTTCCAAAAAAGAAAAAAGAAAAGAAAGGTAGAAAGGTAAGAAGAGAGGAGAAAATGAAATAGAACAATAAAAAAAATATAAAACATAAAAAAAAATAAAAATAGAGGGAAACCTCTCAAAGTGATACTGTTATATTTACTAAAATCCAGGTATCAAAATTAGCTCTGATGAACTTGACCCTTACTTGACTAGAACAGAAATAAAAATATCCATAGAAAGGGTGTGAATAGTAAGGAAAAAAAAAATGTTAGTGCAACTTAGTCTACATAAAATCCCAGATAAATCTTGGACCTCATCTGAATTATTTTACCTTGCTAAGTAAAGTTTGTCACATGCCATCTAAAACAATAGTTTTCAAGTAGGGCTAATTTTGCGCCTAGGGGCTATTTGGCATTGTCTGGAGACATTTTTGGCTGTCACAATTGGAGGGACGCTCATGTTATCTAGTGGGTAAAGGCCAGGGATATTCCTAAACATCTTAGGATGCACAGGCAGCCCCCTGAGCTTGAAAGTCAGACTCCTGTTTTAAACTCTGGGAGTGCAGAAATGAAGTAAGCAAGCCAGTTACTCTGAACATCCCAGTCTACTCAGGATAATTAAAAAGTAGAAGGACCACAGAACATGGAGTGACCAACTTGGCCTAGAACATTCCCAAATGTTCCACCAGTGACTTCAAACTTAAGCAGAATGTTCAACTAAGTTTACTGGTTACAGAAGACAGAGGGGGAAAAAGTCTCCCAAGAAAAAATAATAGCATGTATTTTGGAGAAAGGTAATTCAGTTCAAGTCAACGAGCACTTGTTGAATGCCTACCCTACACATTTGCCAAGATAATATCTAAAAAAGACGATTGCTCTCTGCAGTGAGCATGGGCACAAGTGTATTATGCTCTTTATCTTAAGCTTTATAATCTATTTAGTTTTTCATAAGCTAAGGATTTCAAATTATTACAAATTGTGACAAAAAATTTATTTATGACAACAGATAGGACAAGAGCTACTACTTGAATTCATTTCACCAGTATTGAATATAAAGAATTTGAAACTATAATATTGAATTTAAAATTTGTGATGACATACACATTGACCCTGCCTCAAACTCTGCAGTAATTTTGCCATGGTAATCTCGCCTTAGTTAAGTGGGTACAATGTTTGTTTGTTTGTTTGTTTGTGTTTCATTTAAAGCCAGAGTTACTCCATGTTGTTTGCCAATCATGGAAAAAGATAAATATGTATAAAATTCTTCTTAGTCTTATTTATTTTTAGTAGCAACAAATACTGAATTTGAATAATACCTTGTGGTTAACAATAAGCTTTCCCTCCTATGCTCATTTAATAAATTCTCTGTATCAATATAGAAAATGTGTTAACCATTTAGTGGGAATTAGAAGAAAGGGCAAGACATTTATTGAGCATTCTGTTAATGATCCGACACTTTTTTAGTTGATTTATGTATGTTATAAAACCATTGCCAATGACAAAAATATTCCATAATCCCCAGTCATCATTGTTTGTCTCTATTTCTATGAGTTCAGTAGACTATAACGATTATAAACCATTAGCAAGACTGCACGACTCAAAATTTAAGTGTTTGCTTTAAAAGAATTTACCAAATATTTTTCCAATCTCTTTTCCTTTTTGTGTGGATTTCAAACGTTTAAGTAAAATGTACCCAGTGAAAGTAAATAGACGGCACTCGATTGGAAGATCATTCCGGAAATAATTTGTTTAAATCTGTAACCATGTGCTAGCTTAGACAACACATTATGCCAGTCCCAGTCAAGTTCAGGGATGGTGAAGAGTAGAGCCCCCATTGAAAAGATGGGCTCCCAGCAGAGATCCCTCCAATAGCGTCTATGTCTGTGTCCAGAACAGCACAGGATTCTCCTTCTAAGCTTAAACACAGGTGTGGCCCTGTTTTTCCTAAAAAGGATCACTTTTCAGTATTTCACTATTTTCAGAAATTTTATTAAAATATCCTCGGTGCTCTCCTCTGTGGAAAATGTTACGAAGCACATAAGATGAAACTTTATCATGTTCCATTTTCATCCTGGTTGAGTCAAACACAACAAACAGGTGTCTTGTTCCTGACAGTCATTAACCTAATGTTCTGTCTAGGTTTGCATTTTAATGTAAATTAGGGACCTTGGTAAGATGACGTGTATCCGTGCCTTATATTTCTAAATAGAGACAGAGTTTTCATCAAGGGGGGCGCCTGGGTGGCTCAGTCAGTTAAGCATCTGTCTTCGGCTCAGGTCATGATCTCAGGGTCCTGGGATCAAGCCCCGCATCAGGCTCCCCGCTCTGCAGGGAACCTGCTTCCCCCTCTGCCCTGCCCCTGCTCATGCTCTCTCTCGCTATCTCTCTCTCTCTCTCACTCAAATAAATAAATAAAATCTTAAAACAAAACAAAACAAAAGTTTTCATCAGGGAAAGGTCTTCCTTTTTTAGTACATTTTTTATACTTTTAGTAATTTGGCTCTGGGCAAAGGAAAGCAAACGGCAAAATGTCTGTAGCAGAGATAAGACCTATATAACTGATACTATAGAATATTATCTTTCGTTTGCTCTATGAATATAGCTTTGTTTGACTTCTGCTAATTCTCAGAGCTTTTTAAGGAAGAGAAAATGTGCCCAATGATTTCATTTGGCATCCTGAATAGATTTTGTTACATATCACTTGTATAATTCTGTTTTGTCAAAATTAAGGATATCTGATATCTTGAATCCTTAAACCCAAAACTTGATCTAGGCAGGTGCAAATAAGTTAATTTGGGAGTTTAAAATTTTATTAATTATTTTTAGGATTGTTGTATTGTAGGAGAAAATGGCAATATTAGACCCTCCAAATTTATTTATTTACTTACTTACTTTTTAGAGAGAGAGAGTGAGTGAGAGCATGAGGGAGAGGGGCAGAGGGAGAGAGAGAGAATCTTAAGTAGTTTCCACACCCAGTGTGGGGCCTGATGTGGGGGGCTTGATCTCAGGACTCTGAGATCATGACCCGAGCCTAAATAAAAATTTGGAAGCTTAACCGATTGAGCCACCCACGCGCCCTGGACCCTCCAAATGTAAATATGAAAAGTACTGTATGGTGACTAACATAATATAATAAAAAATAGTATTATTAAAATAAATAAATAAAATAAAATTGACATTGAAAAAATATGAAAAGGACCCTTTAAAATGTTGTTGAAAATAATGCAAACTGTGAAGAAGAGAGTGAATGAGTGAGTGAGAGATAAAAGAAAGGGGAGCTTCTAAGACCTTATGCACTGTCCTCCACCTGACTCCAAAAGTTTTCCGTTCTGTTTTTCTGGTTCTAAACTATCCCACTCCTGTGTGCACATGTAGTGTCTCCCAGGGTCTCCTGGGGCTCTCCTTAGTCTCACTCCCATCTCCCCAACCTGATTTATTTTGCTTCACCAATAGAAAGCATAAACAACCCTTTGGCTGGTAGCTTCTCAAGAAGGCTGTGCTCAGTCACCCTGCCTGTGCTCACTTCACTACGCTTGCATGCATTCTTCAAAACCCAGTGTAAGCCCCACCTCCTTCAAGGACCTTGGGCAGTATTCTCTACCTGAGCAGTTCCCTTGTATGAAAACACCAAAGAGAAGCATCAAGTTTGAGGAGAGAGTCCAATCACAGACACCACTGTCCTCTGCAGGAGTAAGCTGGCTCAGTTTACATATGATTAAATCCCAATTTGACTTTTCCCATCCTTTTCCATTATATTCTTCCACATACTCTGTAGTGTAGTCACATCAGAAACTTCTTCGAAAACACATTTTTCTCCTCTGTGCTTTGTTTGATATATGACAGTTCCCTCAGAGTTTGCGAGTGTTAAGCTAATGTCTCTTGAGTCTTTACTGTGTGCCAGGAACTATGCTAAAGGTTTTACTGAAATTTGTCATTTAGCGCCCACAGCTATGCTATGAACCAGAACTACTACTTTTCCAAGTAACAGATGAAGAAGCTCAGGTGTAATGAGGTTTAATAACTTCACCTCCTAAGATCCATTTCTCCGAAGCAATGTATCACCCCCCCTTGAGCGTTACTTCGAAACCAGCAAAGTGCTAAGCCATGCAGTGTCAGTGGAACGCGTTTTGATGAATAGCCCTTATGATTTGGATGATGTGAATCTTTGCAATATTTAGCCTTTTTTTCTTATATCAAAGATCTGTACATCTTTTCAGGGTCAGTTCATATGTGACCTCCTCAGTCTCTCTAGTGAGCCTCTCAGCCCCATGCTCAGCACCACAGCCGTCTCTGCTGCCTTCCTACTCACTGGAAGGTCCATGACCAGCATGACCAGCGTCACCTGGAGCTTTTAAGAAGAGCAGACTGTGGCCACACTCAGCAACTACTGACTCACTGCTTCCATTTTAATGGGAGCAAGCTCCAGATGATTCATACACATAGTAAAGTTTGAGAAGCAAAGTACTAGATACTTCTTTCTGCAATTTGTTATTCAAAACAACTAATTGTCATTCCTAGTTGCCTGAGATTTTCCAAACAGAAGGGTTAGTGTGTTATTTATGTTTGTCTCACCCAGAGTGACTAGCCTAATACTTCCCATATGGTTGCTACTTGACACATTTTTATTAAATGTATTTATTAAACTGAGAGCAAATTCCATGGGAGTTATACCTTTATATCTCCTATAACTCAGAGACGCAATATTCTCCTCTAGTCTCTAAGTTCTGGGAATGTAGTTATTATATCTATTTAGTTCATGTGGTGCCTACTAGAACATGGAAGGTACTTCTGGGATTAATGATGGAATGAAGCACTGGGTAAACTAACCAGAATGATTGATTATGTATCAAAGAGAGAGTGTTAGAAGTATAATTTTACATTGAATTTATTTAGTTAACAAGTATCAATGAGAACTTACGTATCAAGGAGTGGTATAAGTTCTTTACAAATATTAACTTGCATTCTGAACTAAAATTGCTTGGTCAAGCACAAATCCATGTTAAATCAATGAAGGTTGACTCTGGATAACTCATTCAATTCTAATATACCATGTAGCGTATCTACTTTATGTCATGTTTGCAGATGAGTAATTAATGTGCCATAGTTGATAGAAAACAATTTTTAAATGTTTTCCTTTCATCAAATTGATTGGAAGTAAACCCTTCAGTACATGGTATGCCACTCACTTCTGCTTGGTATTAAAATAGAATATCCAGATATTTCAGCAGAAACCCATATTCCATTTCAGAAGTACTCTGACAAACTCGGTCAGATTTCATATTATAATTTATATGTTTCATGCATTGATCATATATGTACATGATTTTATATTTAAAGGGAGGGAAGATCCCAATCCGATGGACATCACCAGAAGCTATTGCTTACCGCAAGTTCACGTCAGCCAGCGATGTATGGAGTTACGGGATTGTTCTCTGGGAGGTGATGTCCTATGGAGAGAGACCATACTGGGAGATGTCCAATCAGGATGTAAGTATTTATAGTCAATGAATTATGGGTTCAGATTAAGAGATCAAGCTGTGCAAGGAAGTGGAGCATAATGAAACCAGGTGGCTCCCAGTTTGTGACATTGAAATAGAATACTTAGAAGAAATGAAATAGTTTTCAAGTCTTGCAAGGATATTAATTGAGAGTTGATCTTACAGCTTTACATGTTTCCCTTAAGCAGGGGTTTAGAAATGGGAGAAAATGAAGACATTTGTAACAAGAATGTGATGAAATAAGTGACCGAAAAGATAGCCAATAGATATGTTTGAAGTATTTTTGCTACAAAATTGTTTCTGTATAACATTAATAAGCCACATGTCTGCCATCCTTCGGAGATTTAATTAATGCCTCTATGCCAACATTTTGTTTACTTAAAAATAGTATTTCCCAATGTCAGACAAAGCAACCAATCCCTAGCGTGTTGTTTCTCTTAATGTATTAAAGTTGCATGTGAATTTAGTTATACGAATTGAAGTATCTGGATGGAAAAATAACATTTAACTTTCTATTTTAACTGTGATATGATTTTTGAAAAGGATTTTTGGTTTTAGAAGTCATGTTTTGCAAATGCTTAGTAAAGGATGCTGTTGACATGGGATCAGCACTCAGAGACTTTTCTTTATGCTTAGCAAAAGACTATGAGCATGATCTCAAAGACACACGAGATGCAAACCTGAGCTGCTTTTAGTCATTTGCTACTCACTACATATAAAACTGCTTTTACTGTATTTGCATATAAAACCTTTCTGTATGTCTCCAATCAAGCTATTTTTGTAACAGTGCTAGGAAATTCAGACTCACTTTTCCACATCTCTATTTTCCAAATTTTCTCTGTGTTAGGAGGATCTCAAAGTGTGGGCTCTGGCAGGGCTTGCGAATGTACAGTAATGCAAATTCTCAGGTCCTCCTCTAGACTTCTGGAATCAGAGGAGAGCAATCTATATATTGAGTCCTCCAGATTATTCTGATACATAGTAAGTTTGAAAATCACTGTTTGTGCTACCTGATTTAAAAGTACAAATGACCTTATAGTTACTTCAATGTTCAGCACATAGGATTTTACCTAAGGGACTTACTATGATTTGGAAGGTACCGTTTCAATGATGTATAACCAAAATCTGTCCACTAACTTTTTCTCCATTCATTCACATACAAACACTATTCCATATAAATCTATATTACCAAATAATAATCTCTCTATAACTCATTGAATTCCCTATATCACAAAATGTTTCTTTTGATTTTCATCTGAAAAGGAGCTTTACAAATGCTTCTTTCCTAAATGCACTCCCTCTCTCTTTCTCTCAATCTTCCTTTGTGTAACATTTCTGGGCAGGAATAAACTCTTATTTATTTAATAAGTTGTCACCCTTTTAGGCAACTGAAAATGAGAACTTTTTCACTTAAGTTTAAAATATTCATATTGGTGTACCCTTCGCATGGAGGGTGTACCCTTCCCAAAGGAGTCTCAGTTCTGAAGTCCCTGGAAACTGCTTCTCACGCAGGTGATTAAAGCTGTGGATGAAGGCTATCGGCTGCCGCCCCCCATGGACTGTCCAGCTGCGTTGTATCAGCTGATGCTGGACTGCTGGCAGAAAGACAGGAACAACAGACCCAAGTTTGAGCAGATCGTCAGCATCCTGGACAAGCTTATCCGGAACCCAGGCAGCCTGAAGATCGTCACCAGTACGGCAGCAAGGTGACACTAAGATTTTTGCATTCTGCTCTTTCTGCTTCCTCAGAAATTAATGTATTTTCTATCTCCAGTGTGTTAAATTTTTCTCCCACTTCCCTAACTGCATTCTTTGAAACTTGTATTCCTGAGGACTTGAGAAAAGTGTCTTTTCTTCCTAAAACAAAAAAACTTTCAAGAGAAATTCTTATGGTGTTTCATTGTAATGATGAAATTCAGAGATATTTTTAACTTCCAGCTTGAAGAAACGTGAGTCTACATTCAGGCTTGTGTTTAAGTCTTCAGGAAATAGGAGCCCTGGACACGTAGCTTCTTTTCACTCTCTGCTGTTTAAACAAAAATTTTTAAAGGGAAAAAAGGTGAAATTTCCTGGAGTGGTGGTGAAGTCCTGATTCGTTCCTCATTTAAAATAAAGCTTCAAAAATAATAATGCTTCCAAAACATTGCACTGGCCAGCAGAATGCAATCCCCCCCGCCACCGCGTAACTAAACAAACATTTGTTGAATCCATCTTGTGTGCCAATTACTTTATTAGACGCTATAGAGAATAAAAAGGAGAATAAAATAATGTCAGTATCCCCTGACAGAAGACAAATGTCAGTACATCAAAGCTACAATGCAGTCCCAAATGCAAGACATCCAATAGATGTTATGCATATTCCTCCTAGTTAAGAATCACTGAGTTCTCGTAATGATTTTGAGGAACGTTAAGTTAAAGTGTATCTAAAAAGTGCAATTGAAGAAATGGGGAATGAGAGAGGAATTTTGTCAAGGGCCATGAGAAGGAAAAAAAAAGCGTTGGGGCACCTGGGTGGCACAGCGTTTAAGCATCTGCCTTCGGCTCAGGGCGTGATCCCGGCATTATGGGATCGAGCCCCACGTCAGGCTCCTCTGCTCTGAGCCTGCTTCTTCCTCTCCCACTCCCCCTGCTTGTGTTCCCTCTCTCGCTGGCTGTCTCTATCTCTGTCGAATAAATAAATAAAACCTTAAAAAAAAAGTGTTAATATATGTAGTACTTCTCAGAGAAACTGAAGGCAAAGCCAACACTCATGTTTAAAGATTTATATTCTCATTGTGCACATAAGAGCAAAACAGTTCTTTTCCATTCTGATGATATGTGTTCTTATAGGACAGTTACATGGTTTTAGTAAAAGAACTACACTTAGTGCGCATATAAATCCACAGTATTAAGTGGGATGTATAAATGCTACATAATGATGATTTACTACGACTCATGTAAAAGGTATAACATAATGTCTTATTGGAAGGAATTTGTTTCTTTTTTGCTGTCTTTACTGATAATGACCAAGAATTACGACTTTCAAGTTGATAGTGCTGCTGCGCTTTGTAATAGCATGTAGGATCTTTTTACATTAAGAGGAACAATTATGGTTGAGACCATGTGATCCAGGTTTTGCACTACATTTGGCTAAAGTGAGTAAGAGGAATCTGAACCAAAGTCTTAATATCAGCCTCTAAAATGATAGGTCATTTGTTGAAAATAACCTTTAGGGGTCACTAAGGCTGAACTTGATGATATATCCTTAGTAGGAAAAACTACTCGTAGCTTGTCCTGTAAGAATGAATCTCTTGTTCGAATCTTCACAGAGAGCAACCGTACAGACTCTCTTGGAAATCCACCTAATGGGTTAACAACTAACAGTATAACGAGCCTGCCCTTCTCTGGGCCATAGGGTCCTCATTTTGTACCGTGAAGCCATTTCTTTTGATCTTACTCAGTGACAATCATGGGGAAAAACAACAACAATGACAACAAGAAATATCTTTCAATTCTTTCCATATCATAAAAAGACACTCAAACGATTTCCATTGGATGGTATTATCCATATAAAAACTAACTCATGTAATATGATCAAGGGATATTTAACTCCAATTCTGGGTAGGAAAATGGTGTTAATATCAGATCATAGTATATCAGGATATGTCCTAGTAACCAAATTTTTTTTAAAGATTTTTTATTTATTTATTCGACAGAGAGAGAGACAGCCAGCGAGAAAGGGAACACAAGCAGGGGGAGTAGGAGAGGAAGAAGCATGCTCATAGAGGAGGAGCCTGACGTGGGGCTCGATCCCATAACGCCAGGATCATGCCCTGAGCCGAAGGCAGACGCTTAACCGCTGTGCCACCTAGGCGCCCCCCTAGTATCCAAATTTTAACATACTTCTTAAATTCACTTTTCCCTTCTTATTGAAATTGAATATTATTTCTCCTAATATATATTCTTAGTACTTGAATAAATTCTATGTATTTTGTCACAAAACATGTAATTTTAGGAAAAATATTTTTCTAAGAAGTGCCATGTATCTTAATTCACTTAAATATAAAAGTCTTGGAAGTTGTCTTTATATGTTTACTTATTGCCATTAAAACACACAAGTAGGTGGATTGAGTCAATATAAATTTATTAGGAACAACCTCAAGTTTCCATGCAACAATATCAAGAAAATATTTTTTTCCTTTAGAAAATTTGTTTTCCCATTTTAATAATACTTATTTCTTCCTTTGTCACTACTGAGTAAACTCATTCCCTACCCCCTTTAATTTTTCAAGTGATGCCCTTGCCACGTATTTTCATTGAGAAAATATAAGCCCTCAGATGGGGAATTCTAGCAGCCAAACAAAAAGTTACTGGTGCCTGCACCTACCCATCTTGCCTTTTTTTTTTTTTTTCTCTAATTATAAAAGAAGACTAGACTAGAGGAAGTATCCTTCTACTTGTCAGAGGCAAATGTTTCCTTTCTCTCCCTCTTTTCTGTCTCTCCCACCCTCCTCCCTTGCATATGCGGGCATTTTGGGGGGGGCAGAACCAATGCTATAGAAACATGTTAAATTACATTGTTTCTCAAATTTCCCTGGCGAGAAGAATCACAGGGGAACTAATTAAACAGACAGCTATCCTGGTCTAGCCCAACTATTGACTCAGCATCTCTAGGAAAGGGGAATAGAATTTGGATTTTTGATAAAAAAAAAAAAAAAAAAAAAAAAAACTTCCAGTGATTTTGATCACACAGGCAATTTAGGAGATGCTGTTTGCCAACATTACCTCTGCCGGCCTCACATCTCTGCCAAATCCTTCCTTCTTTATCCTCAAGATTTCACGGCCAAACTTCTCCAATCAGAGTCTCACAGTCTCCTCAAACTTAATATTATAAAAATTTATGTTTTTATTTTCTCCTGGGAGCCTCATCCTTGCACTGCCTTCCTAATTTAATTTAATACACAGGCACCTCTTCATTTGCCCAAACAGGATTAGAGCAACTCTTGGCACCTCTTACTGGGCCTCACACTTTCATCTAGAAGATCACTGGGTCAGCATAATCTGTCCCTCTCCCTTTGCACTGTGAACACTCTCCTCCGTGACTGTCTCCCCCTCTGGCCAAGACACTGCAAGAGCCTCCTAGCTTGTCCCCCTGCTTTGACTCTTGCCGGCTCCAGCATCTTTGAACTTAGCCTTCAGAATTTTCTCATCAAAATATATGTGATATAACTTCAGTCATCTTTTTATAACCAATTTTGAGTTCCCATTGTACTCAGAAAAAAATCTAGACTCTTGTTGGGGGATTAAATAGCCCTTCTGCAATGTCATTGCTTTTATTCAAATACTACTCTCTTCATTTTTCAATAACTATTTATTACATGCTAGTCTACTATGTCCTAGGCATGAGTAGACTCTGGAGAACAGTGAAAAGGGCAAATATGGTCCCTACCATCCTAAAGCTTATATTATAGAAGATGTGCAGTAAACAACAGACAAGTACAGATTATAGGAAGGAAAAAATAGACCGTTGTGACAGATAATAAAAGGGTGGTTGGGCAAGAGCCCTCTGTGGAGGTATTTGAGCTTAGACCTAAAGAAAGAAAAGGAGCCAGCTGTTTAAAGAGCTCCGCCCCCACCCCCAAAATGTATTCTTGACATAGGGAAAAAAAAACTGCAAGTGAGTTTGGAGGGTTCTAGAAAGTGGCAGAAGGACAACATAACTGAAGAGCAGTAGGGGAACAAAGAGTCTCTCATGAGTCTGAGAAGTCAAACAGAGCCAGAGTACTTGAGGCTACCCAGGCCATATAGGACTTGGGAATTTTTTTGAAATGCATGAGGAATCTATTAAGGCATTTATTTATTTATTTATTTATTTATTTATTTATTTATTTAAGATTGTATTTCAGAGAAGTGACATTATTTGATTTACATGGCTGCTTTGTGGAGGGAGGGAAAAGAGTGTGAGGAGAGGGGCATTTCAAGCTTTCAATCTGTGCCACTTCCACTTAAACAATATTCTAGTCTCAGTGGCCAAGTTAAAGTTCCTTCAGAAAGCCACCGCATTTCAGATATGAAGACAGTCCTTAGGTTAGATTCTCAGATTCATCCTTCTTCCTTCATCCTCCTTCAGCATCTTGTAGTAATTGAGGCATTCTCTGGCAACATCATTTAAAGGCCCACACAATTATGTTTTACAGAGTCCCAACACAATTTCGGTTTTTGTGTGTGTTTTCTTTTTAAGATTACTCCGATTAACTCTAAGCCCTGTGAGATCAGATGAGATGTTTCTCTTGTATTACCAGTACTGGGTTGGTGCTGGGAACTCAATGACTGTCTGTTAAGTGCATGAATATACATTTTCTAAAATAATAAATGTCCATTTCAATAGATACACAATTCTTAAAAATTCTAGTTTTTTTTTCTATTCATTATACAATTTCTGCAGACATTAGTCATAATACTAAAAGCTTTAAATTTTCTCCTAAGCAACATTCCTTGTCTCTCTTTTTGTCAACTCAACTCCAAAAACGTCCTCTTTCAAACACACTAGGAGATTATCTCAATCTGAGTTTGTGGATGGCACCAAGGATTCAAGTTTCTGAATGACGTATTTATTTATTTATTTATATATTTTTAAAGATTTTATTTATTTATTTGACAGAGAGAGACACACGGCTAGCGAGAGAGGGAACACAAGCAGGGGGAGTGGGAGAGGAAAAAGCAGGCTTCCCACGGAACAGGGAGCCTGATGCAGGGCTTGATCCCAGGACCCCGGGATCATGCCCTGGGCGGAAAGCAGATGCTTAATGACTGAGCCACCCAGGCGCCCCTGAATGACTTATTTAGATCAATGTATACAATTATTCCTATAAATTCCATTGGGGAAAAAAAAACACATTATTCCATCATTCCTATGGATGATTTTTCCAAAGTCAGCCCAGATCTAGTTAGTTTCATTGCAAAATTTATTTCATATACATTACAGAAATCCTCCTACGATGCATCATTTCACTTTTCAACCTTCATTAAAGTTGATGATTCATAACAGAGTCATTCCCAGAGAATCTTCCTCTAAGAGTGTCTTTGTGAATATCCCTGCTGGAAGTAGGAAGGTATATAAGCAGATGGTCAGGGTGTGCCAACTAAAAACTTACAGATATTGCAAGAGATGGTGAGAAGAGAAAGGAAGTTATATTAAATTTTATGTTATATTTGTCTTCTAGTAATTGATTTATTTTCCTAAAGTAGTGTAATTGGAGGAGACATACATGAATTTGAATTTCAGACAGTACTTCGATATGAAGCTACAGATGTTCAATTAGCAGTTACTTTGTGCCAGGCATTCTACTAGGTGCTGGGGTGATTCATTGTAGAGAAGTAGTGACTTTTGAATGCTGGATGAAATATCTTTAGGCAGATAAGATCATACCAGGCTAGGGGAACACTGTGCCAAGACGCAAGACGTGCAAAAACTTAAGATACTTCCAAAAATTTTTGCATCATACAATTCTGCTGGAATATAGGATAAAAAAGGCAAGGAAGAAGAAAGAGCCTGATAGATTATTTCATGCGATAATGGAAGATTTCATGGCATCATTAGAAATCTAGACTTTTGTCCATGAGGAAAAGAGGAACCATGGAAGATACCTAAGTGACATGTGGTGTGGTGCCTATCCAATAATTCTCGGGTAGCTGTTCCTAAGAAGAGTTGGAGGTAAAGAGGTTCATAGTAAGGTGTTGGGAGGTGATTTCAGTTGTCTAAGAAAGGACTTCCTCTAGGGTAGAGCAGAAGAAACAAAAAGAAAAGGTATGAATTCATAAAGTTTTACTTAAGTATTATAGGACATGGTGGCCAGTGAGGTGTGCAGAGTGACAGAGAAAAGTATCAGAGAGCCCTTCCAGTTTGGAACATGGATGACGGTAATGAGCACACTCACTGACGGCATAGGAAGGGCATAAGGAAGAACAGGTCTGTGAGACGGACGAGCGTCACTGAGTCCCACAAGAAACTAGAAGTTCACATCTCAAACTGGGTGAGAGATTAAAACTGGGCTATCAATATAGTGCTTTCTTTCTGTAAAGATAATAAAAACCCTCACAGTCAGAAACTTGCGTAAGAGTGCAAATCTCAATCTAGGAATGCTGGGCTTGTTTATTTGTTTGTTTTTAAGATTTTGTTTATTTATTTGAGATAGAGAGAGGGGGAGCATGAGCCAGGGGAGGGTTAGAGGGAGAAGGAGAAGCAGACTCCCCCCAGTGCACAGAGCCCAACTTGGGGCTTGATCTCAGGTCCCCAAAATCATGACCTGAGCCGAAGTCAAGAGTCAGACGCTTAATCATCTGAGTCACACAGGCACCCCTGGTGATGCTGAGTTTTATCTCCAATATATCTCTCTTTGTTTTTCTAAAATTGTAATTTCTCATTAAAGCTCTGGATTTATCCCATGGATTATCAGGAGATTTTAGTCTATGAATAGTGGAGGATGTTGGTTCACAGAGGTTGACACTGGGCCATTCCTCCTCCCTATCTGTCAGACTGACCTTTCGAGCTTCTCCTTACTGCTTCTTGGCTGGCCTGGTGTCTAGAGATCCTTCTGAAGCCTCTAAGTGTCTCCATCACTTAGTCCAGAGCTAAATGTCTCCAGGAGCCAAGAAGCTAATTGAAATGGGGAATGCTTCCATCCTATGTAACAGGGTGTGATGGTAGCTCATGGGGATTTCAGGCCCCTTATCAAGGGATTGTAGAGCCAATTAACGTCAGTGGATGGCAGTCCTAAAAGAAAAAAACTATAAAACATTCATAAATATCCAGAACATTAACCCACTGCATAAACTACTCAGAGAGAAAGAAAACAGTCTCTTTAGAGCTTTGGGGAACAGTACCAATCACAGAGCGGAAGGATATGAAGTGGTCGGTAGAAACAAGAAGCAGAATTACAAATGTGACTTAGACCATTACTGAATCCACAGCTCATGGAATTTTCCGAAAGTGGATAGAATGAACTGTTATGAAAAGCTGCTAAAGAATGGGAGGAAGAAAAAGACAACTGAGGGGGAAAAGCCACTCGGTTAAGCAACGGTAATAAGATTGGGTTCTTTTTAGAGAACTGTTTTGATTCTTTTAGAGTGATACATGAGACTCAAAATTTTAAGAGGTTTAGTTATAATTGGATGGTGAAAAGGCAATGCGAAAACAGTGCTTTTAAGAAATTTAGGAAAAAATGCAAGTGTAATGCACATGTGTAAAATGGTCAAAATAAAGCTCCCTTACTTTTTAACAATTGAAGAAATTGGGGCACCTGGGTGGATCAGTTGGTCAAGCATCTGCCTTAGGCTCAGGTCATGATCCCGGGGTCCTGGGATCTAGCTTCCGGTCAGGCTCCCTGCTCCTCAGTGAGGAGTCTGCTTCTCCCTGGCCCCTCCTCTGCTCCCCCACTCATTCTGCTTCTCCCAGTTTCTCAAATAAATAAATAAAATCTTTAAAAAAAAGAAAAGAATTGAGGAAATCTTTCTTAAAGAAGTTCTTCATATAAAATACTTCTTTGGAGCACCTGGGTGGCTCAGTTGGTTAAGCATCTGCTTTCTGTTCAGGTCAGGATCCCAAGGTCTTGGGATTGAGCCCCACATCAGGCTCCCTGCTGAGTGAGGAGCCTGATTCTCCCTCTCCCTCTGTCTGCTGCTACCCCTGCTTGTGCTTGATCTCTCTCTCTCTCAAATAAGTAAATAAATAAATAAGTAAATAAATAAATCAACAAATCTTTGGGGAAAAAAAAGAAAAAAGAAAATACTTCCATAAAAATAAATAGAAAACAGTCTTACAATGATAAATTTTCTCCTACTTCCTAACATATTTTAGTTATAGAGATAGGAGAAATAAAATTCATTTTTAGCCTGGGTGTCTCGGTTAAGTCTGACTCTTGATTTCAGCTCAGGTCATGATCTCAGGGTTGTGAGATTAAGCCCTGCATGGGTGTGGAGCCTGCTTGGAAATCTCTCCCTCTCTGCTCCTCTGTCTAAGAAAATTAAAAAATTCATTTTTTTAAATGACACTATTTTGAAGGATTAATTTTGTATAATTTAAATTACTTTTATGGTACATATTTTTGTACTATATAAATATTCAATTGGTTTTATATTATATATAAAGTTTAGCTCCTGGATTTAAATAAATTAGGTTATTTTTATGAAGTAGCTAAATTAAAAATAAAAAAAGACTAACAATAGAGAAAAATGAGAGATGAATTAATTCATTTCTATTCAGGCACTAAGATGCCCTTTTTAATTTTTGGATATTTATATAAAATGAAATAGAGAAATTATTTTTTCTTTAAATTTACATATTTTTCATACTCCAGGTAGTTGCTTTGTTCAATAATATTTAAATTTATGGCATTCAAGTTTTTGGCATTAAGTATTAAACAATACATCCCATGTATTTAGAATGACGTTCTAAAGTGAAGGCAAATAAATTCATGGCATAAGGTCTTAAACAACATCTTGATTGTAATTTATTTATTATTATTTCTTTTGTTTTTTTAAGATTTCTTTATTTGTTTTAAAGAGAGAGAGAGAGTGAGTTGGGGGGAGGGGCAGTGGGAGAGGGAGAAAATCTCCAGCAGGCTGCCTGCTGAGCATGGAATCCAACATGGGGCCCTCTCAGGACACTGAGATCATGATCTGATTCGATACTTAACCGACTGAGCCACCCAGGCGCCCCTTTAATCGTAATTTAGAATGAGGTTCTGCAGAGCCAAATATACTCAGTTAATTTATTGAAATGATTTAAAATATATTGTTCCATTACATTGATCACTAACTTTGAAGGAATTTATTTTTATTAACTTGCAGGATAAATAGGAGCAAACATAAGTGTACTAGTAATTTTTCCCTGTTAATGGCACTATCTTAGTGTAAATAAAATGCTTTTGATTTCTAAGAAAACATAATATAATTATTTTTGAGAATAACTTTTGACAAATACTGCATCTTTTAAGAGATGTCTAGCAACCAAAAAACAATTTCTCAACATGACTTTGACCTCCAAATCTGAAACTGACAGGGTGACTTTCCTCTTTGATCAAATATGATGCAGAACCTTTCAGAGGGAAGCAAATATGCCAAAGACCCAGATGATTTTTTTTTTAATCTTAAAAATCAAAGTAGGTAATTTTGCCCCTGGGAGGAATTAAACCAGATGTAATCGCTGTAACTGCTAAGATTCTTATCCTTAAGGCCTAAAAATAACTAAAATAAACTCAATGACTTTACTTCTCCTTAACGTGTCATGTATATACTACTCTCCTGTTGGGAAGTCTATATACTCAAAATTATTTTTAGTTACTGATGCCAAATTAGATTTTCTTAATCTTATTTGGAATTCTTAATGTTAGTGATAAAAAGATTAAGATTATAATAAATCCACATTTAAAAAATTGGCAAATACAAGGTTTCCCCCTGAAATATGGTGAGAAGTAAAAAAATTAATAAATCATAAAAGACATTGAAAAATTAGATCACTAGTTTCAGACAATAATAAAGATAGATATAGTTAATATTCTGCCTTTAAGAAACTATTCTTGAGTCAATATATTCCTGAAAACTATTCAAAACAACAGACAAAATGTAGATAATTATAGTGATATAGTGTACATCTCCAACGTTACTGATATTTACCTCTAAACGTCATGGGATCTACCTATTCAGGAAATGCATATCAATCATTATTTTTAATACGTGTAAATAAAGCCCTTTGTATACCAAGAGGAGTCTTTTTATGTTATAAAAGGATAACTTACCATTCAATTCTGATTTGGAATTCTAAAGCAATATTGAAATAACCTCATTATGAGAAGATATTCTTGGGACTGGCCATTGTTTATTGACATTTGGTCCCCAATTATCGGGTCCTAATTGGTATGAAACCATTTGCAGGTAAAATAGGAGTTGATGGGAAGAAAACATATGTATACCTCTTTAATGCCACAGTATGAAAATCCATAAAAGAATAATTCACAAACCTAAATACAAGATGGCAGAGAGAAGGGGGAGGAAAGTTATTTTTTTGCTTCCCCTGAGCAAACATGTAATTTCCATGATTTCTTTTTAATGACTGCGGTCTGCGGCCAGTAGGTACTGATTTATGAAAAGCTGTAAAAGATCAGGTGGAACTCGGCGGGACATCGTTTACAGCTGCATGGATTGAAACCTATCTAATTTGTCTAGTAAAAGTGTGAGCTCACGGTGCACATCACCCAGCCTATAAATTTCCCCTTCAGACCCAAGTCTGGGGCCGGGTCTAAAAAAAATAGCCAATGCTCACAGCTGCTCAAAAAGCCCACATTCCCTTGGTGCGCATGAAGAGACATCACAGGCTCTTCACAGTGAGAGACAAATTCCTAGCCATTGATAAACTCTCCAGATGTCCTCTCCGAGGAGGGAAGGAACCAATTTTTATTTGAATTCCCCAGAGAAATCCTGGAAGTGGAAAAATGATACTTTGCAGGGCTGGTTATTCTGAGGTCACTGGCATTAAAATTAGGCCATTCTTTGTCTGCATTGTACTTTGATCCAAGTAATCAACAGAAAGACTCAGTTGGGGTCACTCTAATCCCTAATCTGCACGTCCTGTTCTATTTCAGTTTGTTTATACTAATTTTCACTAAACTCTTGTTGAGTCTGGCTATAGTGTTGAGTTTAAAAATACAAACCAGTTTGAACTGAGAAGAAAAACTTCTGCATTTTGCTATTAGGCACAGTTCATAAATATTCTGAATAAATGTCCTGGGGTTTGATTCTTCATACCCACAAACCCATAAATAAAGGAGTATTGCTGTTCATGGGACCAAGAGTCGACAAAAGTCGACATTGGATTCTTTGCTACAGCTACTGTAGAAATCCAAGCTGCGGGGTTTGTGCGTGCGCGTGTGTGTGTGCACGCGCACACGTGTGCTCGTATGCCTGTAACGGTTTAATATTTTATTGTCTTCTACATATGACTTCATTTTTCTTATAAAATTGTCTTACACCTGATTTAAAGGGATGCCTATCAATTTTGTTTGATACGTCGATCCGAAGGGTCCATGTTCTATGTAAAAGCTATTTCACTCATGAGGGCCATGCTAAAACAACCCAAGAATATCATGTAATTTTTGGAATCTGGCATGTGTATCTGTATCTGTAATTCTTCAAACTCCTGGGAAAGAAAACAAAACCGAGAAATTTTCAATTATGAAAATAAACCTTTTTTCAGATGAGTAATTAAGAGTCATAGAAAATTATTTATACAAATGCCCCAGAAGAGAATAATTTCTACAATGTTCTATTTATATTGTGTAGTTTTCTAGGTATTCCTTGCAGGAAAGAAAATCAATGATTTTTAAAATAGTAGCTAATTTTTGTTTCTTTTTTCCTTTTTAAAAAGATAACCTGAGTGTTAGTTAAAACTAAACCATAATACATAAATGTAAATTATAAACTCTATAATTTTAGTTTTTAATTTATAAATCAAATACTTGAGGTAGAGAAAATTGAAATAGTTGAGTTTAGTTTAATGGAAAGAAGTTTGAAAAGCCATCCATTTTCAGCTGTCCTCCTCTTTACAAATGATCATGAGAGGAAGAGAACTGGCTATTGAGCTATTTTTTCCACAGAGGAGAAAAATACAGCAGAACCAAACTGTCGTGTTGCCAATTTTTTATTCCACTCAGTATCAAAATTTCCTTAACATTTCATTTTTATCAAATAATTAGTTAAAAATTTATTTTTATCAAATAAATTTAATGTATCCCCATCAAAATCCAAATGAATAGTCAATTTACATTTTCTCATTTGTCTCCAACAGCAGCATGCAGGGCTAGGACATGATACAAAATTGTTCAGATTTGAGAATATTAATCTCACATTTAAGCATGTTTCCTATGGGACTGAAGGGAAATATTATTAATAGTAATAGAAATCTCCCAATTAAAAATTCCTTTTAAATGTGGACAGAGTTGGCATATTTGTAGATTTGCTTTACAGAAAGATTTTCTCTTGAGAACATGAGATTTACCACATTTCCTAAATGATAATCAATGGTTAGTACTCATAGATAAAACACTACGCAGTTTAATTTTGTCAGGATGGCTCCTTTTGTTGTTATTTCATGCTATTTCTAAAAAATACTATTGAATTGGTACTTTAGAGAGCTGAATTTGTTTCTAAAATAAGGATAAATGCATGTTAGTGTATTCTTCATTTGTTTTCACGTCTTCTGACAATTCTAAATGTTGAATTTAAGCACTTCAAAAAATAGATTTCATTTAGGAAGAGTATTAATTTTTAATATATAAGAAAATGTGAAGTTTAGTTAACAAATCCTAATATTGGGAATTTTTTAAATAATTTTAAAAAGTTTTAAGAGCTCAATGTTGATTCGATTCAACTGCAGTTATCACAAAACATGAAAGATTAAATGAAAAGGTAAAAATCCAAATGCACCTTCTCAAATATAAGTTAAAAATTAGGTTATGACACACACAGTTTTAATGTTAGTAAAATATATTATTGCAGTAATGAATACAGAAACTACAGAAGTCAGAATAGCATATCCATTTGCAAGCATTGGTTATAGAATCATTGTGAGCTTGTAAAAGTTACTGGCTATTCTAATGAGGTCCCCAATTATACCTACTTTACAAGGTTGTTGCCCTATTATGCTCATAAGATTGTACATGACTAAATCTCTAGTTTCTCAGAAAGATAATTAACAGCATCACCACATTCCTAGTATTTTTTATAAACTGGAATTTATTGTTATTTTCTTTTTGAAGTTTTAAAACCTTCAACCATTTGACTAAATGCATTACCTTACGTCAGAATAAGAAATAGCTAACTGATAACATATTACATGTCCACACATCAATGAGAATCACTCGCATGTGTAATCTTCTTTAAAATCTTATTTAATCTTCAGTTGTGTGAAATCTGTGATCATCATTCCCATTTTACAGATGAGAAAACAGACAAATAAGAAAAATCACTGGGGACTCCTGGGTGACTCAGTTGGTTAAGCATTGGACTCTTGATTTCAGCTCAGGTCATGATCTCTGGGTCATGAGATAGAGTCCTGTGGGGCTTGGGGTCTTGGGCTCCTGCTAGGCATGGGGCCTGCTTGAGATTCTCTCTCCCTCTCATCTGCCCCCCAACATCTTGTACACATATGCTCTTTTTTTCTCTCTCTTTTTTTCTGTATCTCTAAACTAAGTAAAAAATCTTAAAAAATAAAAAATAAAAAACCACTGAAGGTCACACAGATAATATGTGCCATACCCAGGATTCAACCCAAGCCTTTTGGTTCCAGTGTCTGTGCACTAGACCACTACACTTTATGGGATATAAAAATCAAAGAGGCCACATCATGGAACCAGAAAGAACTTAAGAGAAAACATGGAAAAAGCAATATGAACAGAGTTCTACCTAAATGGTATAGCACAGTGGCCAAGAGTGTGGGCTTTGGTACAAAATAACTTGTGTCTAAATCCCAGCTCTGCCTCCTTTGCCTGAGGAAACCAAGGTTTGTGATTTAATCTCTTTTAGTTTTTGTTTCCACATCTATTATAGGGATATAGCATCATTACCTGTTGTAAGAATTAGAGCCCTTCATATCTGTGTAATATGCTTGGTATAGAAGCATAATGTTCAATGTAATCATTATTGCCATTGTTGTTAATATTCATCTCAAAACAAAGGCCTTCATAACTACTTTTGTTCAAGCTCCTTTCCTTAGGAGGAGAAAATAAAGAAAGAAGACAATCAATTTTCTATCTGGCAACTGGTCCCAGTCTTATGAGTCAAAGGACAATTATACGGATCACTGAGAGCTGAAAAAACACTCCAAGGGCATTTTACCAATAGGCTGCTTCTTTTGGCTCTCCCAGGATAAAAATATTGTCCCCTCTGTTTCTTTTATGTCCCTGCTGTTCCTTAGATTCACCAGATCTTGTGGTTGGTCATAGATCTATGGTCAGACCTATAATTATATAAAACAATTCTAGAAGTTTCCCTCAATTATGATTGTATTGTACAATATAAACCACAGTCACAATATCTATTATCTATTTATCTCTCTCTCTTTCATCTTTCTCTATATTTCATGAACTCCACTTGGTGTTGTCATATATGTGAGAAGTTCATTTATTATTACTCATCTATTTTTTCTATTCCTTTTGTGATTTTTATTTTTAATGACATATGTGACATTATTTACATCTGTGCTGACTTTATGTCCTGCTGTAAGTACAATCTAGGTTATTCAACTGTCCTTTAGACAGCAACCTGTACAATGTCTACAAATGAACTTCCAGACAGCTAAGTACCCAGTATGTCATATCTACTATAACTGGATCCTGAATTACCACCATCTTTGCTAATAGTTAAAGAAATTAAATTATAGATGTATGGATCTATTTGTGTATTCTACTGGCAAAGTTTCAATGCTTTACAAAGCGGTTGTGAGTGGAGAAGGGAAGCACTGAGACAAGATGATTACACAGTATTCTTGCAAGCTGCCAGCTTGAACAGATGAAGCCTTCATGGCAGATAAATTCCACAAATAAACAGGAACACCACATGAAGTCTGGAAGTTCCTGCTGATGTTGGTGTCAAATTTTGACACGCAGCAACTCTGCGGACTCCTGATCTTTCTTCCTTTGGTGTTTTCTTTTTTTGCAGGCCATCAAACCTTCTTCTGGACCAAAGCAATGTCGACATCACTACCTTCCGCACAACAGGTGACTGGCTTAATGGTGTCCGGACAGCGCAGTGCAAGGAAATCTTCACAGGCGTGGAGTACAGTTCTTGTGACACCATAGCCAAGATTTCCACAGAGTAAGAGAAAGTTTTTAAGACCGAATGATTCTGAAATTTCTAGTGGACATACTTGTTTTGGATTAATGAGTCATATGTGTTAGCTGAAACTCTGAGGTTCTTACTCTCTTCTGTAACCACTAAGCTGGGTCCTGGGTCTCTTTGTCAATGACACATTCTAGATTTATGTGTGTTGATGTGTCTTTCCCCCCTCACCATAGCTCCTCTCAATAAGTATCTTCATTGCACTATGACCTTTCTCAGATCGACCAACAGATACATACCCATTCCCAACCCCAATGACCCAAGTTCTTAATTTAAGACATAAGAAAACATCACATGATGATTAGAGCATTCCTGCATTTGTGATTTTCTGTTATTTATAACAAAGCCTAATCTCTATAGAAGTGGAAGATTAAGAACTAAGTGGATAAGCTGGTATACAGGGAAACACGCTAAAGTCTAAAAGTAATTTTTAGATCAACTAAATAATTGAATACGATCATCTACTATTGAGTGCCTACCCTGGGAAGGATATCATGTTAGAAAATGTAGTTATAAATATGTTTAAGACATAATATTATTGTTTTCCTTAAAAGGTTTATAGTGAGATTGGAAAGATAGGATATACATAATTAGTATGCATTAATTAGTATTGATTTATGGTTTCATACGTAAAAGTCATATATCAAGTATAACATGCTCTGTTTCTTAGACAGGAATTTTTGCTAATAGGAATTCTTTGATATGAACACATGGGCTTAAGGAAAAGGGGGTTTATAAGGGATCAAGTGAATCCAGTACATGATCAATAAAATTAGTTCTCATTCACAGGGTATGGTAATTGGGAACTGAAAAATGAAGAGCCAGAAGCCATATTCTCCATCTTTCTGTGAATGAAAGCCAATTTAATTCACTTCCTAATGTAACTGCATTGTTCTTCTTTTTTTGCACAGTGACTTTTTTTTTTTTTTGCATTTCCATGCACAAGTTCCTTTAGACTTATCCTCTCCATCTAATATGTTAATATTTAAATGTTGAATATTTAAAGACTTTCACTGTCACTCCACTGGTCATTTAAGCAAAGTCACTGTGGAGAGCAACATATTAGATGTCAAAAAGGAGTGTACAGTATAATTAATAGAGAGGCAAGTGCCTAACAAGTAAAATTTACCATTTATGATACAGCATTCCAATCAGAAACACAAAAGTTCACAAAGAGATCTTTAGGAAGGGTATGTTCCTATTGAAGAGGAGAATTTGCTCTTAGAAAATAAACCCACTCCAGTCTATTTGACACGTGTTGGCATTTCTGTATGAAGTGGAATGTAATGTTTATTGAATAGACTTCTGACCCAATCAGCAATACTATTTGAGTCTCTGTGGTAGTTATTTTAATCAGACCCAGAATTTTATAAATTCTTATTTTAGTAATGTAAACAATTAGGGTTATGCTCTACAAGACACCTGCTTCAGAGCACAGAAGCATAGCAAAGAACAAACACAAAGTTGGACATTTCTGCGCCACTGCCAGATTTTCAAAGGCAAAGGTATACAAATGTTTATTCTCCATCAAATATCAACACTCAGAGCTCTTAGATAACGAAAAATCATGCTGAAGTGGATTAGCAGAACCTTGTTAATATGATTAACTGTTAGCTCACAGTTTAAATACAGTCAGATGGTAGAAGGTGTGAATGTGCTAAGAAAGCTATTTGCTTAAAACAATGAAGGGGAGACACTTGTTCTACTTCCAAATTTCGGATGTTGTCTCCACAGTCCGTTGTTGGATGGTGAGCTCTCTTTGGCTGGTGAAAATATTTTCACTTAATTATTATTATTTGAACGATCTGTGAATGTACAGTGAAGTTGGAAGCTGACTTTTCCTGGGAGACACTCTTTTAGGTTTGTCCTTCACACTAAGCCAGATGGTTCCACATCTCTCTCCACTTCAATCCCCACAATGTTCTTTCTCCTGTCCTTTCTCCTCAATTCAGGGACAATGTAGAATTAACATCTATTGACCTAAGACTCCTTGAGAATAATTGTTTGTCTCTGTGGTGTGTTGTCCTTCATGCTCCTGGCTTATATAATAAAAATGAGAATTTATTAAAAAATACATAATACACAATTTGGGGAAATCTAATGAGGCAACATTTTTACCTCGAATGTTATAAAATATTTAGCTTGGCATTTCATCCTCCCGTTTGCCGTCTTTGGCTTTTTGTTTAAATGTGATTCCTTTCCATTCCATTTTCTCTGTGCCATCCAGGCTCAATTCAGAAATGATTCTCTTGACCGAATAACTCCAGAGATTCTTTTGAATAGAACAGAATACCTAAAAAAGGATATTGAATTTCTTTTTTTCTTCTATCCAGACTTTCAAGTTACAGGAAAAGGTCAATAGAGCTTCATATCCAAATAAATAATTATCTATTTCAGTTAGTGTAGGGACTTCATTGACACGCAAGCTAATCAAGTTATTTAATTTTCAAATGAAATCCAGAAAATATGCAGTTTTGTTCAGTCAAAATAATGCATCTTTTAAAATATTATTTCATAGTCTATGATGGATTTAGGGAGGTTAATGTGAAAAGGGAAGAAAGAAAGAGAAAGGGCAAGAGTGCTTATAGAAACTGGAGAGAGAATTGAGTGTGTGGAATGAATATTAGGCAGATTAATTGCTACAGGTCATTATCCTGCACCCTTGGATGCCATTCTCACAGTGTCATCACCTATCCTTTGCCTTTGAAGTGCCAGCCAGATAGCTTATTAACCTCTGGTCTCAATCTTGAGCTGTTCTTTAGACTTGAACTTTTCCACTGCTCTTCTGAAGAGGGTAGTCAAAATGAGATATGCACGTGGGAATGTTATTTAGACTACAGGAGCTGGTTGTTTACAACCATTTTGGACTTGGCAGACTGGTGGGTAGGAGACATTTTGGCAGGGGTAGGGAGGATAGAGGGGACATAAAAATCCAAGCTAAGATATAACCTAAAGAGATAATTACTTTATCTTTTTTCACAGAATCCTTTCCATTGACTATATATAAAATTATGTATCTATTTGCTTATGTTGGGTTCCAGGCACAGAATCTGAAATAGTTTTGTGCACAAGATTTCTTGAGGAGTGTGTTTGGGATATACATCTATAAAAAAAAGTGATGAGGGGGAAAAGGTGATAAGGGGGACATTGGGCTGAAGGAGAAAACTTGTCCCTTCCTATCGAAACAAGAGTCCTGGAGCTGGGCTGGCCCTTCAGAGTTGTCCCAAACTGATCCGTGAACTCTCGTCACCTTCTCTTTTCTAGCCACTGGAGTACGGGTGCTTCAGTTCCATAGAGGACCAAGGCCGAACATCATAGCATGTATTACTCTCCTACTATGCTTACATTTCTCAAAGAGCGTGGGAATTTATTATATTAACTTGGAACATTTTTTCCTACTTTCCACGATTATCATTTTGTTTTTTAAAGTTTTTTAAGAAGGAAAAAAGGAAGACAGAGAAAAAAATGGCAAGTCATAAGAAGTATAATATAGCATTGGAAAAAAGATGAGAGAAGAAATACATAAAGATTGAGGATCTATTGATTTGTACAAATATATTTATATCTGCCTTGTTTTCTGTCTCTAAATTCACACAGTTTAGGGATAAGTGGGGAAATGTTTGTTGTTCATTTAAAAGATAGATCCATGGTATATAAAGAAGCAAAATCCCATACAACACATATTCTCAGAAGCAGGGATCAACATATGTAAATAGCCTATGTTACTCCAAGTGAGAGTTTCATTATCCACAGTTACACAGAGCAGCAAGCTTGGTGTCACCATATCTCCCCACTAGCCTTCCTGCTGGAGTAAAATCAGAGAGGACTCTAACAAGATATGAGTTGTACATTGAGAATTTATGAGCCCCTTGAATGGTAGCAGGGAGGTAACCAGCAGGTCATCAGGATTTCATTCCCAGCCTAAGTGACAGGAATGGAACCCAGTCTTTGTTATTCTTCTGTAGCACATGCATAAATATCATGTAGATAGCTTCTAAAATGGTTACCTAGTGTCTGTTTGCACACCTTTGTTGCTTGGGAACCCATTTCTTAAGAAATCCATTGGTCCATTTCTGTGTAATTGAGCTCCCAATTTTTCCTTCTTTTCTTTGTGATCAATATGAAGGAACCCCTTCTGTGTGTGTCTGTGTGTGTGTGTGCACATGTGCACACGCTCATATTTGCATGCATACTTCTCCTTCTGGCCATTCTTAATTAGCCTTGCACTCCTTGCAAAGTGATACTTTACTCCTCTGTCACCTTCCCCAGATAAACATATTTTAGTCTATTGGTTCATTCTTTATTAAGTAGATATTGAGCCCTTACTAAATGATAGTCATTATTCAGGGTGTGGTTGCTAAGCAGAGTACAAAACCAACAAGAATCCCTGTTCACATGGAATTCACCTTCTTGTGGAATAAGATAGAGAATAAATAAAATAAATCAGAAAGAAAGGCAATATGCTGCTTGGTGATAAATGCTGTGGGAGAAAATGAAACAAGAAAAGAAAATAGGAAATGCAGGTATGAGTGCAAGAGGTTTTGCAATATTAAATTGGAAGGTCAGGGAAGGTCTTCGGAGAAGGCTGTGTTTGAGTCAAGACCTGAAAGAGGTGAATTTTTGAACAAATACTTGAATCAAGGTTATTTAATTAATCACTTGCACATGCTTAGCTAAGTCTCCCCCCCCTCAATGAAATTCCTTTTGTTCTTAAAATCTTTATTTTTAATGCCTGGTTTCTAAGTTTAAACTATTTCAGGTTAAATATTTTTGATAAATGGAAATAGATCCTAGTCACTGCTTCTACTTGGAAAGGAATTTGTACTTTAAAGAAATTGTTTCATTTATCTATGGCTATATAACAAACTACCTCAAAACCACAATTTTATTGTCTATCACAATGTCATGGGTTATGAATTTGGGGAGAGTTCAGGTGGGCGATTCTTCTACCCTAATGTTAGTGTTGATTGAAGTATTTAACTAACATGAATCTGGTGTAGTTCAGAAAGCTCGAGATGGTTTCATTTCTGTCTGCCCTGATGAAGATGGCTACATAGCTGGCAGTGTAGACTAAATGCTTACAGATGGTTCCTCCAATGTCATAGTCTCAAGGTAGTCAGACTTACATGGCAGTTCAGGGCCCAGTGATGGTGTCTCAAGAGACTAATGGAATATTGTACTTTCTTGAGACCTGAATATGAAAACTGACACAGTGTCACTTCCAACATACTCTTGCAGTGAAAACAGTCCCGAAGCTGGCCCAGATACAAGGAGATAGGATAATGCCCAGCAAAGAATTTCTGATCAACTGTATTAGCTTCCTAGGGCTCCCATAACAAATAACCACAAATGTATTGTCTTAAACCACAGAAATTTGTTTCTCACAGTTCTGGAGGCTAGAATTTGGAAATCAAGGCGTTGGCAGGTTCAGAGTCTGCTCCTAAATCTCTGGGGTATGGGAATCCTTCTTTGCCTCTTCTGGCCTCTGGTACATTCTAGCATTCCTTGGCTTGTGGCGACATAACCCCAATCTCTGCCTCCATCTTTCCATGGCTTTCCTGTCTGTGTCACTTTGTGTCTCAAGATAGTCTCATTGGATTTAGAGCCCACCCTAAACTAGTATGATCTCATCTTGGTCCTTATCTTGATTATACCTGGAAAGACTCCATTTCCAAGTAATCACATGGTGAGGTTCCAGTTGGACAGAAATTTTGAAGGTCACTCGTCAACCCACTACACCATCTATTCTTCCATAATGATACAGGTAGAATGATCAGGATATAGTACATGGATGATGCAAAAATCAGAAAATTAAATTCAAAGTGCTGGGATATGATTATGCAAGCTTTGCTAATTGAAAATATATGATTGTGCAAGCTTTGCTAATTGAAAATCTTCTGCTGATATACTATCCAGGAAACCAGAATTCTCACCAGACATTTTCTTCTTTTTTTACAGTGACATGAAAAAGGTTGGCGTCACTGTGGTTGGTCCACAGAAGAAAATCATCAGTAGCATTAAAGCTCTAGAAACGCAATCAAAAAATAGTCCAGTTCCAGTGTAAAGTGTTATTTCTGGAAGGAAGTGGTGGCTGTGGAAGATGTAGCATCATTCTACAGACAGATGATAATGCTGGAGATGCTGGTGGCAATTCCAAGCCCAATAAGACACTCAGATATGAATACAAATGCCTTAACATGGAATTGAAAGACTATTTTCCCCTATCATTTAGTGGATGGGAGGGGGGTGTATTTTGTTTTGTAATTGCTTTTTTATATTAGTTGATGGATTAAATTAAAATTCTTCAGTGTGGAATGATGAAGAACTAGCATAGAGCCGTTGATCATAAACTGATTGTCATGAAAGCGGAACAAGTGTAATGACAAAATGAACATGGTGGCTCTGTTTACTAATAGCCACAAAAGAAAAGACTTGTGATATTTTTATACACAGAAGAAATCTGTAACAGGTATTTTGTTTCTTTAAAAACAAGCAAAATAGAGGAATTTATACCTCAAACTATCTGGCCATATATACTACCTTTTTCATTGTATTTTTCTCTTTTATCTGTTAAAAGCATATAGAAATGAATTTTGTAGTTAAGTACTATACATTTTTAATTGTTAGCTTCTTACGTATTACCATGTAAAAATGTGTCTTAATTTTGAAGAAAAGTACATATTTATTTTCTTTTGAATTGTTTTTATTATTTTCTATTTATGCCTTGATGATTTAATTTGGATTTGTTACAGCCAAGTGCCAAATGTTCTTTCAAATTGTCAGCAGTAAGAAACATGGTAAACTAGACATGGGGAATGATGGTTTCTTTCCAGATTTTCTGAACCATCCGCTTCTATGTACCTATATCTATATATAAAATGAAAGAAACCAAACCCCTGCCCTGCTCATACACTACTCAAATCTCAGTTTGAATTATCCCATCCATTTTTGTCTCTCCATTTATTACAAACTGTATTCTCCTAGTTTAGTGTAATATACTGGCTTGTATGTAATGGATTCTCAATGACATACCTGCCCTGCTCTGGTGCTTAGGAGACCATCAACTCCCTCCATTAGTAAAGGAGCTACGTTAGAGCTCCTGAGTAGAGAATAGCTACACTGGACAAAATTGGAATCCTATTTAGATTGCTGCATTAATTGGCAACAAAGCCTAGAGGCCAATGCATGAGTCAAAAAATCACTTGCTGACTGGCTTTGAAATGTCACTTAATATCTGCTTAAACTTGTTGAGCTATTTATAGGGAATAATGAAAACTAAACTACTCATCTGCATCTCTGGGGTTTAGTTAATTTAATTTAACATTGTGATCATCAATAGCAGGTATTATTATCTTTAAGAGTCTTCCACTGAAATGTACCTGTTGTAATTTTGGTGTATAACTCAGAAGCATTGAATTTCTCTGCATTTGTTGAGCATCTGATTTTCAAACGAGCTGGTTACCTAGCAAATGACTCAAAATCTGTAGACAACAGAGAGATCGCTCATTGCAGGAACTTAGATTTTCTATTCCATAAGGGCCAAATACGAGTGTATTCAGTAATATTTGAAAAGATATACCTGATGGAGATCTAGCCACTAATATATTGTGAAGCAACAGCTTAGTTCTATCTATATTCTTTCTAACTCTGATACGGTCATGTTATGGGAATAAGAAATGCATATGTCACAAGAGTTGAATGAATAAATCAAAGCTGCAACCCTTATGTTCTTATGCAAAATGGAACACTATACAGCTTACAGTCACAGATCAAAATTCACAAGAGCTAATCTGTTGTAAATTTAGTGTAATAAGGCTTAGGTTGTATTCCTTCATGTATGAGATTATTTCTTAGATTTCTGCAATATTCCTTATAGTCAAATCATGCTACTAGAATTCGGTATTGGATATATAAGAGCATGAACTTTTTAAAAAGATATATGCGATTATGAAATTAATTGAAAATTTCACTTAAGCCTTCTAGAAGCAGCTAAAAGACATTTTTTTTTTTAAATCAGACATTTTGTTTGTGTTGTGGAATGTTCATCGAGACCTAAATCTGGCTTCAATCTCATTTTTTCCCATACTAGCATTTATTTTCTTAGGTACTATTCTGAGCATACTCAAAATCTGTGCATTTCATGAATTAATAGAAGTTGAGAATTGCTAGATCTGTTTAACTTCTTTTGGCTGTGGTTTCCATTTGAAAGTAGAGATTGTATACACAGTATATTGCTCTTCATTTTTTCCGCTATTTTTCTATCTGACCTCTTATAAATTTACTTTACATGCTTTTTACCATGTACATATGTAAACAAAACAGTGTACGATTCTTACCTGTGGAGTAGAGGTACTAGAATGCTGATGGCCATCTCTTTGTACAGGACCTGCATTGACTTTCAATAAACATGAAACCACACTTCTTCACAATGTTATGTACCATATTATCTGTTTTGTATCTTAAATTTGATTTACATATATTATTTATTTCTGGTAACTCACCCAGTTTATGTTGTGCTAAGTATCAATTAAGCCATGTAAAAATGTGATACGATTGGCATATGTATTTACTTTAACCTTGTGTTTTCAAAACTTACTCATTTAGTTTATATCGTACAATGTAGATGGCCTCTTACTAATGTAAAATGATTTGTACTGGAAACATTTATATTTTTATAATAAACATAATGAAAATATTTTTTACAGATTGGAATACAGAAGTGGTCTTTGAAGCTTTTTTAAATAAGATATGTGCTTATTTAAACAACAAAATAATGAAATTTATATAAGCCACAAAGAATGTGCTTCTGTTTCTTTTGTGTCTATTGGTGAGGAGTGTTCATATTATATAATCCACTTTTTTGTCTAAATCTCATTATCAATAAGCCAGAAAAAATGAGCAATAAATATTATTTTCATTGTTAAAAAGCACACTTTACTAGGCAAATCTCTTTTGATTGTAAGTGACAAAAAACAAATTAGTTTAAGGAAAAGGAGAATTTTGAGCCCATGTGGCTGAAAAGCATGGAGATAAATTTCCTAGCTGAGAGATCAGGTGGAGTAGCATCCAGGAGTAAGTCTTGTATTCTTTATCTTCTTCACTTGACCCTATTTTTCTCCCAACTAGATTAGTTTGCAAACTATATCTTTTAAAATATTGCTCTAGTTAATTTAATTCTACATTGTCATTCTTGTGGAATAATGATTGCCTGCATGCTTTGCTTAGCTCACAGACCCTATGTGATTCATTTTGGGCAGGAGAGTGAAATACTGAGATTGGCAAGTACTTAATCATGTGCTTGCCCTTGGAAACTGTGGGTGGGGTCAAGTGGAATTGATTATCTACATGATTAGAGGTATCAGAATGGTTTATGTCCAAAAGAAAATCAGAATGTCATTTATTAAAAAAGAAGGAAAGAATTTTGGGCAAGCCAATTAAACAAAAATGAAAAGCAAACAACTACAATTGCAGATAGCACCTAAGAAACACCACATATTTTTTATAAAGTTGGTCCATCATCAATTGCCATCTATTTAAAGAAAATGATCATACATGAAAACCAAAAAAATCTACCTGATAACATAAGGCAAGATAAGTTATCAAGAATTCCATACAGATAAATTTGACAGGGAGAGGTCACAAAACAGGTCAGATTTGTGCTTACCTTGAAGGAGAAATAACTATTTGATCACAATGACTGGAGTAGAGAATGACCTTCAAGCAGCAGATTAGCTAAATAAAGGGGAAGAGGTAAAGAAGAATATATTTATTCATTCAATAAACATGTATTAAGCACTATTATGAAATAGGTGTTTTGTTTTTACCATTTATTTACAAGCCAACTCATTCAATCTTTTCAACAATCCTGTGAATACCAATTACTCACTTTTAATATATGACGGAATCAAGGCTCAGAATGTCCAAGTCACCTTCCCAAAGTAATTCTAGTAAGTAGACAAATAGATATTTTTCAAGCTGGAACCTTCTTATTTTGTGTTATTTCTATAATATAATTGCTACTATAATCCAAAAAATGCTCTGGGGTGAGTGACAGTGGCAATTTGCAAAAATGGTTTGGGAAGAGGCCATGGTAGACTATTCGATGTTAGAAATCCACTTAGGTGCTATAGGCATGAAGCTATGTACTTACCCTAGAATGGTGGCAAAAGACTATGAATAATGTAATGCATACAAAGACACAGAGACTTAGCAGATTTGATAAAACAATTATTCGAAAGGTAGGAATCAAAGTGTAGGGAATAAGGAAAAGTTAGTTTAAAATTATGTTTGCTAAATTTATGGTGTTAGCCAAACCTTAATAAGTTAATAGGTATTGAAGATGTGAGTCTGAAGCTTTAGAAAAAATAATTCAAAGGTAAAAGTGTCTCTGAGATGATGCAAAGATCTATATATCTTTATTTATGGTATACAAACATATAACTTTATCTTGAACAACCTTTCTTAAGTTAATGCTAGCTGCTAGTTAATAGTTAAATCTCCAAATCTCATCAGTTTAAAATAGCGAAACAAAATTCTCTTTTAGACATAAACCACTCTGATACCTCTAATCATGGAGATCATCAATTTCACTTGACCCCACCCATTGTCTCCAAGGGCAAGCACATGACTAACAAAATGTTAACAATAGAATTACCCAGAGTAGCTGTTTGTCAGGTGGCCTTACTAACAGTGATTCAGATCCCACACTCTCTTCAATTATGGAGTCTAAGTCCTTGGAATCTTTTGCTTCCAGCCAGTAAAAATGGAAGGGAGGCTTGCCTGTTGAGTGGCACCCATTGCTTCTCTCCACTTGACTAGAGCTCCTATTGCTGTGTTTAACTTCAAGAGAATGTGGAGGAAGTAGTGCGCCTAATAGAAAAGTAAAGAGTTCGGGGAATCTACAGAGCAGTTTCTGGTACAAGTCCTTTTATTTACATCTATAATATGTAAGAAGTAGATAGTTCTAAAGAGCTATTAAGGAAACATCAGTTTCTTGCTGACTTGACCCATTTTGTATTCCCTATAGGCAACCATTTTTAACTCTTTCTCTCTTTACTTAAACCCGATACTTCTGTTAGTGGATCCAGGATCCACTCCGGGCCTGCACTGTTCTGATCTTTTTACAAGAGAGAACTTATTAGAAGGAGAACGATTAGCTGAGAACCTCAAACTATTGTACTTTCAGAAACCCCTGCACAGCACCAGGCCGGGAAGCATGGCGGGAGTCCTAGAGTAGGCCATTTCTTCTCTGGTGACAGACTCCTTTCATCAGTCTTCCATCTCAAGCTCACTTCACCCCGCCTGCCTGCCCGAGGCTCTCTGAGCTGCACTGCAGCCTGAGCTCCCTACCAAACCGCTCCTCCATGCTCTCCTTCCACAGGCCTCAGACAGGAACTTCAATCTGGAAGCTCCCTATGCCTTCTCTTGCTCCCTGCCCAGATCCTTCCCTGGCATGCAGGTCTAATTCCCTCTTGGTATCTGTTTCTTGAAGATCCCAAACTGAGACAATGACACTCAATTTGATTAACCTGAAAATTAAAACGTCACCTCACTCTTCCCTTTATCTCATTTTGGATCACCTAAGCCACTATGCCCGCTGAGGAATGTAACTTCTATTCTTTCCTCTACCTCCCACCACAACCTCTATGGGTTCCTCCTTACTTGTTTTGATTACCAAAGAAATCTCCTAAATAATGCCCCCGCCTCTGGTACTGATACCTCCAATATCAGTCAGATCAGTATATTAGAGCAAGTTTAATTAGGTGGTTCCTCTCACACAGACAAATGCCTCGTGGCCGGGTAGTAAGTGAAGCAGGTGAAGAGCGTGGTGACTCCAAACAGCACACTCTTTCCTCTGAAGGCAGTTTCTCAAGGACAAGGTAACGCGGGTCCAACGTGAATTCCCGATCTCTTAAAATAATTCCTTTTTTTTAAGATTCATTTTTTATGATTTATTTATGTATTTTAGAGAGAGAGAAAGAGGTGGGGGAGGGACAGAGGGAGAAGGAGAGAATCTCAAGCACTCTCTGCTGAGCGAGCAGCCGAGGTGCTGGATCCCACAACGAGATCATGACCTGAGCTGAAATGAAGAGTGAGACACTTAACCAACTGAGCCATCCAGGAGCCCCTAAAAGAATTCCTAATCTGAGTTTTTGTGAGAAACTTTATATACTTTACATATGGTAACCCATCTAATAATGAAGACACATCCAAGGGCTGAACTTAGCTCATAGCTGCCAACTTATCATTTCTGGAATTATAGAATACTGCCTAATATTGGAACATAAGACCTGCCTTGAATAAAAGCCTGCTTTTCTCCAAACTCTCATGTCTTTCCACTACCTCTTCACAGGATACACAACTGCACTGAACCCCTCGTAGTTCTCTATGTCACGTTTTGTTTTCTTTTTTATGCATCACAGCTTTTGAACTTGTATTCCATTGTTTAGAATCACCTAGCCAACTTTTTATTTACTCCTCTCCTTATCTCCCCAACACTGTGCTGAGTTTCCTTTGTTTGTGCATAGCAAAGGAATCCTGTGATTGATCCGGCATAACACATCAACTCATATATTGAAATTGCCTCTTCTTTGGGTCCCAACCCTACTTGTGGCTGAGAGCACCTTACCAGGAACTGTGCCTTGTAAACCATGGTGCCCCTTGACCAGTTGCAATGTCTAGTATATGATAAGCATTCAAAATTATCTGAGCTGAGATAATGTATTAAAACAATTTTTGATAAGGTAATAAAGGATAATGTCCCTGATTTTTTTTCTTTTGTCCTTATGGAAAAAAAGTGTAAATTTTCTTCAGGTCAATAAAACTAGTTAATATTCGAGTTGTGTATCTTGGATCATTGAACATACTGATTTCTGCTAAAACTGGTTCATTTTCATAGAATTTTGTGAACTCCTTTCACTGGTCTCAATGCTCTCATTTTTCTTAGTGCAGTTAAGTCGTTTAAGTAGACCCTTGAACCAGAGCTTAGCTATAAAAATTTAACAAGGTAAATGCCCAAGCTTTTCTGATTTCTTCTACTCTCTTACTATGTACAAATAACATCAACATGCCTACTAAAAACCACCCTTCTTACAGGGCGTCTGGGATACATATTCTGTGGACCCAGGGGATCTGGACACAATTTAGGAAAATAAGTGGTAGAATTAAATATACCATAAAATAAAGATTTTGGAGGTTTACAGAAGTCCTCACCCTGAAATTCTTTGGGAAAACCCAGTTACAAGCTGATGGAGAATAGTCATAATTAAGTCACATTTTCCTGCTTGGTAGGCTATCATCTTCCTTCTTTGAAGAAAGATAATTTTCCAGTTAAATTAGAAATAGTAAAAGAGACAACAGTAATAGTAACAACAAATAAAAATCTAAAAAGTGCTGCATAATTTCTATTACATATATGTATATATACATGTATGTATTATATTTACGTGTTCCAAATAATAATAACTAATATCAGTTGAGCATTTACTATGTGCTAAACACTTAATATATATCATTTCATTTAATTTTCCCAACAGACCAATGAAATGAGTATGTTATTATCCACTTTATAGTCTGAGGCTTAAAGTGGTTAATAATTACCTCACGTCATGTAGCTAGCAAGTGGAAGAACTGAAGTCAAAACCCACTCCAGGACCCATGCTCTGAATGACCACACTCTATTACCTGTCAGAATTATATTACTAATGAGAATAAAATCTGAAGAACAACTATAAAATGGATTCTGATTTAAAATCTTGGGTAGTCTCCATTTTGCCACTTTCCAACGTACTTGATGTTACTCAGTAATTCTGCTAGTAGGGATGCATTTCTGCAGACTCTTACTCTTACTACCATGGCAGAGGAAGGAACAGACAGTAACCCTTGATTTCACTTCTCTGAACCTCTTTTCAAGAGCATGAGCTTTGTCTGACATATGGTGAACCCTTCAAGCAAACATACTCCCTTGAACATTCAACAAATAATCTAATTTGGAAACACCAAATACCACAAGGAAAAAGTAGTACTGTTGTGCTGTTTTCTGACAGATTTCCACACCAATGATTTATGGAAGTGTGTTAAGTTTGGGATTCTTATCTGAAGCCAAGAAAAAAGCTCTTACGTTTTTGAAGCCTATCACCCTCAATGATGGAAGCCAAAACCTTGGAATGTTTGCTAAAATCAAAGATGAGAGAACACAGAATGTCATGTACTATCAAGAACTTATTGACTTTCATATGGTTCTCATTTATTCTCATACATGGCAAATCAAAAGCCTTGGGAGGAAGCCAATACAAATTGTTATAGATAACACTATCTGAATTTAACTGCCGTAGGTACGCTTCATATAATAAATATATATTTCATATCAGCAACTCAGCAGCACAAAAATGGAAAAAGACTCCAGTCAAAATTAATTTGGATACTCTCCTTCAGGAAATGTTCCTCCTTCAGGCAATGCTCAATTTGCCAATATTATTATTTATCTTGGGTGGGAGATCCCCATAATACTCAATTTGTTTTGTGTTTCTTACTAGATATTTTATAAAATATCTAGAGATTTTGTATATATATATTTATACATTAAATATATACATATATAAATTTATACATTAAATATATATACATATATATATTTCAAACTCTATGGAATATTGAAATCATGTTACAATATCTTAGGGTAATAAAATGCTTTCAATATATGCGTGGTTAGTATGTGCTTCCAGAATTAAATAGATTAAATTTTTCAATATTTAAATTTTCAAACGTATTTTGCAAATAGGAATTTTTGTCTTGGTTTAATTGGCTACAGTTTAGTTTGAGGCATTATTTCAGCATGGAAGGTTTTTATTTTATTTTATTTATTATTTATTTATTTGTTTATTTATGAGAGAGCACAAATGGGGTTGGGGAGAAGCCGAGGGAGAGGGAAAGAGAATCTGAAGCAGATTCTGTGCTGAGTGCAAAGCCTGAGGCAGGGTTTGATCTCATGACAGAGAAATCACAACCTGAGACAAAAAAGAAAGTCAGATGCTTAACTGACTGAGTCACCCAGGCACCCCTCAGCATAGAAGTTTCTAGCATGACACAGCTATGAATTTTAGCCTAATGGGGATGGATCATTTACCAAATGCCTTTCACAGGGCCTGGCACACAGTAGGTAAGTAGGCTTACAATAAGTAATAAGTAATTGTTGAACATAAATTGTTAGAAAACAAATAATTAAATATTACCTTTTCAACCAATATGCTATGGATCGAGTGAATAACATACAGTTGAATTCTACTTAGATTCATGCTTTTCTTAAACATTTAGCGAGAGAGGGAGAAATAATTTGGTAAAGCCAAGTCTAATATAACACATAACCTGGTTCATGGTCTGGTCCATAGAATAGACTTATAATTATTTGTTAAAAGATAAATAATTCTAAATCAGTATCACCACAGGTAACAAGAGGAACTCTTTATATCTTATCCTGCTGTGAAGGAAGGAAATACATATATGTTAAATGACTTACAAAAATTTAAAGAATTAGTAAATGTCAAGGCCAGGAATAAAACTAAATTTTTTTGAGAAATACTTTACTTCTAAAACAACATGCACATGAAAGAGATGGAGAAATATTTTTTAAAAAGTGTTTTTGTTTGTGTTTTTTAAAATTGAATGTTCTGGTTCCCATTATTATGTAATATTACTTAGTGGTTTAAAACACTGCCACTTAAAGTCACTAATCTCCTGTATTCTGTGGGTTAGAAATTCGGGCATGGCATACTGCAAATAGCTTGTCTGTACTCCATGTTTTCTAAACCTCAGATGGAAGACTAAAAGCCTACAGTTTGTAAATCATCTGAATTCTCATTCATTCACATGCCATTATTAATGTTGCCTGTCATTAGGGACATAACTGGGCTATTGGCTGGAACACATACACGCCTTGTCTTAGTGGCCTGGGCCACTATGTAGACAATCATGCCATCCAAAAATCATAATAGTTCATATCTTCCTCTCCAATATGTATATTTTAAATTTAATTTATTTTTCTTTCTTCATTGTTTTGGCTACAACTTCTAGTACTGTGTTGAATAAGAGTAGTAAGCAAGCATTTTCACCTCGTTCCCATTCTCAGACAAAAGGGTTCAATCTTTCACCATTAAGTTTGATGTTAGCTGCAAGTTTTTTGTAGATACTTTTTATCAAGTTGAGGAACTCCTCTTAGTTTTCTGAGATTTTTCATGAACAAGTGTTAGAGTTTTTCAAATGATTTTTCTGTCTCAATTGATATGATCATATGACATTTTTGTCCCACTAAATCTCTCTTGTTCATGGTGTATAAGTATTTAATGCATTGCTGGATTCAACTTACGAACTTTGCATTAAGGTCATGAGAGATATGTAGATGTAGTTTTTGTTCTTCCTGTTATTTCTTTACTTTTTCTTTATTTGTCTTTGGTATCAAGCTTCATAAAAAAAGGTTGGAGATTATCCCCTTTCCTTTTATTTTCTGGAAGAAATTGTATAACATTTTTCTTTACATGATTATAGAATATGCCAGTGAAATTATCTAGGCCTGGAGATTTACTTTTCAGGAGATTTTAAATTATCAATTTAATTTATGTAATGGTTGTGGGACTATGAAGTTTATTTTATTTTGGTTGAGTTTTAATAATTTGTAGTCTTTGAGAAATGTATCTGTTTTAATCAGTTGTTTATGAGTATAGTTTTTAGTATTTGTTGTCTTTTGGGTCTGGAATAAAATCATTTGTTTCATTATTAGTATGTATGATTCACATCTTCACTATTTTCAGTTTTATTAGTCTTTCTAGAAGTTTAACATAACTGTTTTTGTTTTTGATTTTTTTTTGAAGAGTCATCTTTTTGTTTCATTGATTTTCTTTATTGTTGGCCTGTTTTGATTTTCATTGGTATTTTCTTTTATCTTTATTATTTCTTTTCTTCCACTTGCTTAGGGTTTAGTTGTTACTGTTCTTCTTTTTCTAGTTTATTGATACATTACTGATTTGAAGTCTCCTCTCTTTTAAAATAAGAATACAGTATTATATGTTTTTCTCTTATTGCTACTCTAAGCACATTTCATTAATACTAATATCTTTTGTTTTAA